>NC_041384.1:276045362-276049610 GCF_002162155.2 Triticum dicoccoides | reverse complement strand
GGCCGGTGCTCCTCTGAGTGTTGGTCCAACCTGTCAGCCGCCGGTGACCACCAGGGGCAACTCTGGGCTGGCCTACCCGTACCTAGGACAATCTGAGTGTGCCCTGAGAAAGAGATATGTGCAGCTCCTATCGGGATTTGTCGGCACATTCGGGCGGTGTTGCTGGTTTAGTTTTACCCTGTCGAAATGTCTTGTAGAACCGGGATACCGAGTCTGATCAGAATGTCTCGGGAGGAGGTCTATTCCTTCGTTGACCGTGAGAGCTTGTCATGGGCTAAGTTGGGACAGCCCTGCAGGGATTTGAACTTCCGAAAGCCGTGCCCGTGGTTATGGGCAGATGGGAATTTGTTAATGTCCGGTTGTAGATAACTTGAACCTTAACTTAATTAAAATGAGTCAACTGCGTGTGTAACCGTCATGGCCTCTTTTCGGTGGAGTCCGGGAAGTGAACACGGTGTTGGAGTTATGTTTGACGTAGGTTGTTTTAGGATCACTTCTTGATCATAGTTTCTCGATCGTGCTTTGCCTTCTCTTCTCGTTCTCATTTGCGTATGTTAGCCACCATATATGCTAGTCGCTTGCTGCAGCTCCACCTCATACCTTTTACCCTACCTATAAGCTTAAATAGTCTTGATCGCGAGGGTGCGAGATTGCTGAGTCCCCGTGGCTCACAGATACTTCCAAAACCAGCTTGCAGGTGCCGATGAGTCCGTGCAGATGACGCAACCAAGCTCAGGAGGAGCTCGATGAAGATCTTGTCCTTTGTGTTGTTTTCATTCTAGTTGATCAGTAGTGGAGCCCGGTTGGGGTTGATCGGGGACCTTGTCGCATTTGGGGTTCTTCTTTTATTTTGGTTCCGTAGTCGGACCTTGATTGTATTTGGATGATGTAATGCTTTATTCATGTAATTGTGTGAAGTGGCGATTGTAGGCCAACTATGTATCTCTTTCCCTTACTATATTACATGGATTGTGTGAAGATTACCTCACTTGCGACATTGCTTTCAATGCGGTTATGCCTCTAAGTCGTGCTTCGACACGTGGGAGATATAGCCGCATCGAGGGCGTTACATCGACCTTGGTCCTCTCGGCCGCAGGTGATCAACAACGGACCTCATGGCAAGTCCGGACAACCTATGGAGCTTGGCCCACCAAGCCATTCGCTCATTCAACAGCAGCGGACGGACTAGAGCGTGAAACTTTGGGACCTTTCTGATCCTTGAAGTACTCGGCCGCATCAGCAGCACTTGCAGCCAAATCCATGTAGGCGTCCGCAGAACTCCATAGCCGTTCCAAAGGAGCATACTTCGGATCTCCGAACATAGTCCGCAACAAGAAGGGCTTCCCAGACACGATATCTGCAGCTTGATTCAGCTCCTCCTTCGTCGCTCTAATTTTGGAGCGGGCTTCCTTGGCAGCCACCAGGGCTTCTCCAGGTTCATTGCCTTCGCCCAGTTTTCTTCTTCAAGAAGCTCGTAACGGTCAGCGGCATCTTTTAACTCTACAACCATCTTGGCTATTTTTTCCTTACTCTCGCAATGCGCGGCCTGTTCGGCCCTTAACTCTCCGGCCGCCTTTAGAGC
The DNA here is from genome assembly GCF_002162155.2 of Triticum dicoccoides. NCBI lineage: Eukaryota > Viridiplantae > Streptophyta > Magnoliopsida > Poales > Poaceae > Triticum > Triticum dicoccoides. Next base: position 276,048,028 of record NC_041384.1, on the reverse strand, counting down.
GGCCGCATTGCTACTCCTTGCTTGCTCCTTGGCTCGGGCAAGCTCCGCCCGAAGGGTCTCCATGGTGGCAGCTCCATCTGCAGTCACAACATATTAAAGATACTAGCATCATGCTACTCTTATTATGTGATGATCACCAGAGAAATCACTCGCCCTGTGCCTCGTCAAGCCGCTGGTTGACAAGCACGATATCGGCATCGGCCGCATCAAGTTGCCGCTTTAGCTTGGTAAATCCATCAGTTCAGCTAGCCACCGTAGCCTTAGCCACCTGCACATATAGGCAGTTGAATTATTACCTGGGTATATGATCCTCAGGTTGCCACCGTTCTCGACGACAACCAGAGTCTCAGGGGCTACTATCTGCATAGGGCACACCTAACGTATGCGGTACTATCAAAAACATACATTATTTCACGTACCTCAAAGCCTTTTAGCAAACTCATAAAGGCTTCATGCAAACCACTTTCAGTGGATGGAATCCTTTCAATTACCATACCCATTAGCGTATGATGCGCTTCCGAGACGGCCACTTACCCCAGAAGATCCTTCAGCGCGTCCGACCGCACACTGTACGGACCCTTGTTGTCGCTCTCCTTAGGAGCCGGATACTGGGGATTCCGGGAAGCCAAAGGGTTATCCTCTGGCCTTAGTGGATCCGGAGATACCCTTCGCGGCGACACTTGAAGGTCACCCGCTTCATGAGGCGGGGTGTCAGGGGGAGGCATTTCGCTCTCCATCATCTTCGGAAGAAGATACCCCGAAGACGAACTCTGTCGAGAAGGGCTACGATTAGGACTACAATTTATAAGCATTAGTTATTGTCTTCAGAAGTAAGGTAGGATGTTTCCACTATTAAGTACTTTTCGATTACTTACAGCTCGGTAGAGGGCTGATCCCCGCGCAGACATTGTGCGGCAAGAATACCCTCTGAGGCAGGACCCGCTGATGAAGATTTCTTCTCCCGTTTGGAAACCTTAGTTTACGAATCTTCAGATGTAGTCCTCTTCCTTCCCCGGGGAGAGAGAATGTCAGATTCTTCCCTTTGGTTGTCCTCCCTCGTGGAGGCGCTCATTCCCCCGGCTGGAATAAGTAGCGAGTGAGGCCCGCTTTCGCCCTCTCTATTCCCCCCCATCATCTTCCTTTGAGGGCACTGGATAAGGCGCCGGCTCGAGCATCTTGTCCAGTACCGGATTGTCCAAGCCCTTAGGAAGGGGGGCCGAACACCTGATCATCATCGCCTTTGTTATCCAGTCCAGGTCAAAGAGCGGCTCTTTAGAATGATGCCATGATAAATGAAAGGATAGTAGGTTCGACATGGGATTACTTACTTGGGCAGCGGGGCGGTTGCAGCTCGGATCCACGTCCTTGGTGGTGTCCAGACACTCTATTTGGGGTCCAAAGAAAGATTTGTACATCTTTACGAGCGTTATGCTGAGGAAATGTTGAATAGCTCGTGGTCCTTCCGGGTTGAATTCCCACATGCGGAGGGGTCGGCGTTTGCAAGGCTGGACTCGACGAACTAGCATAACTTGCATTACCATAACCAGACTGAAATCTCTCTCAAAGAGATCTCGGATACGGCTCTGCAGTATTGGTGCATCCTTTGCTGGACCCCTGCTCAGCCCCCTGCTGATCCATGCCATCAGTTGCGGTGGGGTGCCCGAGCGAAAGGTGGGGGCAGCTACCCACTTGGCACTTCGGGGAGTTATGATGTAAAACCACTCCCGCTGCCACCATCCGGACACCTCTCGGAAGGAACCCTGATCTTGGATATGGCTCTACAGTATTGGCACGTCCTTTGCTGGACCCCAGCTCAGCCCCCTGCTGATCCATGACATCAGTTGCGGTTGGTTTCCCGAGCGAAAGGTGGGGGCAGCTACCCACTTGGCACTTCGGGGAGTTGTGATGTAAAACCACTCCCATTAGCTACCACAATCCGGACACCTCTGGGAAGGAACCCTGATCTCGGATATGGCTCTGCAGTATTGGCACGCCTTTGCTGGACCCCAGCTGAGCCTCCTGCTGATCCATGACATCAGTTGCGATGGGGGGCCCGAGCGAAAGGTGGGGGCAGCTACCCACTTGGCACTTCGGGGAGTTGTGATGTAAAACCACTCCCGCTGCCACAATCCGGACACCTCTGGGAAGGAACCCTCTGGCCATGGAGCGTCATCGATTTTGCTTATTAAAGCACCTCCGCACGCTGCATGCCGCCCCTCGATCATCTTCGCTTCACATCGAAGGTCTTGAGCCACAGGCAGAAGTGAGGGGTAATGCGGAGGAAGGCCTCACATACGACAATAAATGACGAGATGTGAAGAAGGGAATCCGGGTACAGATCGTGAAAATCCAGCCCATAATAGAACATAAGACCCCTAACAAAGGGATCCAGAGCGAGGCCTACTCCTCGGAGGAAGTGGGAGATGAACACGACGCTCTCATTGGGTTCTGGAGTAGGGACGACCTGCCCTTGGGCAGGCAGCCTATGCGCAATTTCGGCGGTCAGATATCTGGCCTCTCTCAACTTCTTGATGTCCTCCTCTATGATGGAGGAAGGCATCCACCGACCTTGAAGGTTGGATCCAGACATAGTTGAAAGTACGAAGCACCTGACCTGAGCTTTGGGTGTTAGAACTCGAGGCGGGGGAAGGATTCGATTGAGCGCG
>NC_041384.1:276014289-276045093 GCF_002162155.2 Triticum dicoccoides | reverse complement strand
TAAAGAGGGTGAATATCAAGCGTCCTCCTCGTGGCCGTTTGGGACTTGCCTAGATTTAGGAGTCATACCAACAGGCACGATTGGGTTACCCATGTCTGTATTGATGAGAATCCCGTGATAAGGGGGAGACGATCTCTGCTTTGACAAGACGTGTCAAGAAAACCGCCTCGCGTTATGTGCAGAGCTGGTTGAGAAAACGGTACGAATAATGACCTGGCCATGGCGTGGTGTCATGTTGTCAAAACATGTCAGCAGATTAGATTTGTGGAAATATTATTCTCTCTACAGTGGTATGTGGAACTTATTTTGCAGGGTCGGACACTATCCTTGTATTCAAACTGTTCCATGGTGTATTCGGAGGAGGAACCCACCTTGCAATGCCGAAGACAACACTGCGCATCGGACTGATCGTCATTGAAGCCTGGTTTAGGGGCTACTGAGGGAGTCCTAGATTAGGGGGTTTTCGGACAGCCAGACAGTTGGACTATGAAGATACAAGATTCAAGACTTCGTCCCGTGTCCGGATGGGACTCTACTTGGCATGGAAGCCAAGCTAGGCAATATGGATATGTATATCTCCTCCTTTGTAACCGACCTTGTGTAACCCTAGCCCCCTCCAGTGTCTATATAAACCGGAGGGTTTTAGTCCGTAAGACAACATACAATCATACCATTGGCTAGCTTCTAGGGTTTAGCCTCTTTGATCTCGTGGTAGATCAACTCTTGTAATACTCATATCATCAAGAACAATCAAGTAGGACGTAGGGTATTACCTCCATCAAGAGGGCCCGAACCTGGGTAAACATCGTGTCCCCTGCCTCCTGTTACCATCCGCCTTAGACACACAGTTCGGGACCCCCTACCCAAGATCCGCCGGTTTTGACACCGACAGTAGTCGATTTCTGCTACCTCGTCCTCTTCTTCCTCATCTCCCTCGTGGGAGGAGGGGGATTCGGTCTCTCCGGACACTGCGTCCGAAGGACCCTTGTGGCAGAGGCCACCATTAGCCTCCTCGACCTTCTACTTCTTGGCCTTCTTCTCCGGCGCCTGATAGGTCACTGGGACCAGCATCTTTGTGAGCTAAGGTGTGACCAGGTCCTCAGGCAGCGGTGCCGGACACTTAATCTGTTCCGCCATGGCTATATAGCCCTGTACAAAGGACGGTAAACTCATTATATCTAAAAACTTATTGACCAAATAGATGTTAGGGAAAAGCAAACTTACCGGTGTGGCCGGATTCTCTATGTCAAGACCGGTGTCTTTGGTCTTCTTCGGCCACTTTTTCTAGGCTTTGAAGAGAAGCATCCAGATGTCTTCGTGCGTTTTACCGAATAAGTGCCTCAAGGTCTGTGGATCTTCTGGATTGAACTCCCACATGTGAGTGGGACGAAGTTGGCAGGGAAGAATCCGGCAGAAGAGCATCACCTGAATCACGTTAGTGAGACGGGTGTTCTTGCCTATCATATTTGTGATACGCTTTTGTAGCATTGGCACTTCTGCCATAGATCCGCAGTCCAGACCCTTAGTGGTCCATGAGGTAAGCCACATAGGGGGTCCGGTTCTGAACTCAGGAGTGGTCGCCCACTTGGTGTCGCGAGGTTCGGTGATATAGAACCACTCCTGCTGCCACACCTTAAAAGTCTCCACGAAGGCCCCCTTAGGCCAAACGACATTGGGGAGCTTGCTCACCATGGACCGCCACACTTCGCATGCTGTCCGTCGACCACCTTCGGCTTTAGGGGTAGTACCTCGCACACGACAATGAACGCCGAAATGTGAAGGAAATAATTCAGGGCTAGATCATGGAAATCTAGCCCGTAGTAGAACATAAGGCCCCGGACGAAGGATGCAGGGGAAAACCTACCCCATGGAGGAAGTGGTTTATGAATACAACCCTTTCACGGGGATCCAGAGTGGGGATGACTTGATCCTTCGCGGGGAGCCTATGCGCGATGTCCGCAGACAGATATCCCACCTCCCGGAGCTCCTTGACTTCCTTCTCGGTGACGGAGGAGGCTTCCTACTTGCCCTGACATGGCTAGGGAGGTTGGTGGCAGTAGGAGAGATTGGAGATTTGGTGCTGGAGCTTGAAGATGGGAAAGCAGGAGAAGGAAGAAGGCGTAGGGAAAAGAGGAATCTTTATCCTCTTACATACAAAGTGAATATCAAATGCCCCCCTCAAGCCTTAAAACTCGCCTGTTCCCAAGGGGTAGTGCAAATGGCACGGTTGGATTACCCAAAACTATATTCATGAGGATCCCACAATGGGCAGACACGATCTCTATTTTGACAAGACATGCCAATAGATGATGTGCCTCGAAATGTGAAGCGAGAGGCATAAAAATGGTTCGAAATGTTAAGAGGCCAGAAGTGACGTTTCGCTGAAAAAAGTTGTTAGTGGAAAGGCACTGTTTTGATTGATATCTTGCCTTCATGGCTAAGGGTTGTAACAAGTATACAGAGCCAAATACAGTTCTTTTGTTTAGAAAATTGCCTTGAAGTATTCAGGAGGAGGAACCCGCCTTGTAGTGCCGAAGACAATCCACGTGCCAAACATATCGTCATTGAAGACTGGTTCAGGGGTTACCTAGGGACTCCTGGATTAGGGGGTCCTCGGGTTTCCGGGCTATGAGATATGGGCTAGACTGATGGGCCGTGAAGATACAAAGTGAAAGATTTTCCCCCGTGTTCGCGTAGGACTCCCCTATGCATGGATGGCAAGATTGGTGTCCGTATATGTAATTTCCTTCCTCTACGAACCGACTCTGTACAACCCTAGGCCCCTCCGGTGTGTATATAAGCCGGAGGGTTTAGTCCCAAGAGGCTATCAAAATTCATATAGGCTAGACATCTAGGGTTTAGCCATTACGATCTCGAGGTAGATCACCTATTGTAACCCCTATACTCATCAAATACAATCAAGCAGGACGTAGGGTGTTACCTCCATTAAGAGGGCCCGAACCTGGGTAAACATCGTGTTCCCTTGTCCCTTGTTACCTTCGGTCCTCAGACGCATAGTTCGGGACCCCCTACTCGGGATCGGCCGGTTTTGACACCGACACTGAGCATCAGGCATCTACGCCCGGAATAACCCCCTTGAAGGTGGTGTTGCTGGGTTTAATCCTTCACGAATCGATCCCCATTTTACTCATTGTGTGTGTAGATTAGATTGAGGCTGCTGCCTCCATCCAGTAGGACTCTCGTTAGGTGATACCCATCGATAATTGGCTCAAGAACCAGGGCCGCCGATCCTCCATGACGGATGCTGGTCGGATGATCCTTGCGGTCAAAGGTGATCGGGCAAGCCGACCATAGGTTGATCTTCGGTGCTACGGGCACAACTGTGTACACATCCTGTAGTGCGCGCTTCCTCTCCTTCCTTAGTATATGGGTGGCGTAGATCATGTTTACTGTCTTGAACTCAGAAGGGAAGGGTTCTCGCCTCCACTGTTCAGCCTGTGGGGCTCCTCATGGTCCTCGCTATGTGGGCTTTTGTCCGAGTCTTCGGCTTGGAGTTTGCCAGCATGCTTTATCACCAAACATTTGCGGTTGGAGTGGTTGGCGGGCTTTTCAGCGGTGCCATGAATCTGGCAGGGCCTGTCAAGGATTGCGTCCAGCTTGGTTGGGCCGTCCTAGTTACCTTAGAAGGCTTCTTCCGTGACCCAGACATTGGATTACAGAATCCAACATTTACTGTTTTGTCATCAGCTTTGTAGTCGTTATGGTGGCGTTTGTTCTTGTTCCTTCATGGCTTCCCATTCCTGTCCGGGACTTCAGGAGTGTTGGGGGTGTCCGCGTTGATGCTTCTACGAGCCAGCCAATTGTCCTCTCCGACGCAGAAGCGGGTCATTAGGGAGGTAAACGCTGACATCGTTCTCGGCTTGTCTTGGCCGAGTTGGCATGGTAGCCGTTCTTCCTGAATACTGTGCTTAAAGGCAGCTATAGCTTCGGTGTCCGGGTAGTCAATAATTTGGTTTTTCTTGGTCAAAAATGGGTTCCAAAATTATCAGGCCAACTCACCGGGCTGCTAGATTACAGGGCTCAAGTCATAGGCGTCCGGGAGCCGGACATAAGTGCCCTGAAAGTTCGCTCGGAAGGCCTCCTCAAGTTCCTCCCAACACCCTATGGAGTCTTTGGGAAGGCTATTTAACTAGTGTCTGGACGGACCCTTGAGCTTTAAAGGATGGTACTTGATGGCATGGAGGTCGTCTCCTCGTGCCATATGGATGTGTAACAGAAAATCTTCGAACCATACTATAGGATCTGTAGTTGTAACGCCCTCAATGCAGCTATATCTCCTACGTGTCGAAGCATGTCTTAGAGGCATAACCGCATTGAAACAATGTCGCAGGTGAGGTAATCTTCACAACAACCCATGTAATAAATAAGGGAAAAGATACATAGTTGGCTTACACTCGCCACGTCACACAAATAGCATAAATAAGATAACATTCATCCAAATACACTCAAGGTCCGACTACGGAACCAAAATAAAGATAAATCCCAAATGCAACATAGTCCTCGATCGCTCCAACTGGGCACCACTACTGATCATCTGGGAAAGACACATCGTATCGTCCTGAGTCCTCATCGAACTCCCACTCGAGCTTAGTTGAATCTCCTGGAATGGTATTGTCGGTCCCTGCATCTGGTTTTGGAAGTAATCTGTGAGTCACGAGGACTCAGCAATCTCACACCCTCGCGATCAAGACTATTTAAGCTTATAGGAAGGGTAAAAGTATGAGGTGGATCTGCAGCAAGCGACTAGCATATTTGGTGGCTAACATACGCTAATGAGAGTGACAAGAGAAGGCAAAGGCACGGTCGAACAACTATGATCAAGAAGTGATCCTAGAACAACCTACGTCAAAACATAACTCCAACACCATGTTCACTTCCCGGACCCCGTCGAGAAGAGACCATCACGGCTACACACTCTGTTGATTCATTTTAATTGAGTTTAGTTTAAGGTTATCTACAACCGGACATTAACAAATTCCCATCTGCCCATAACCGCGGGCACGGCTTTTGAAAGTTCAAATCCCTGAAGGGGTGTCCCAACTTAGCCCATCACAAGCTCTCATGGTCAACGAAGGATATTCCTTCTCCCAAGACAATCCGATCAGACTCGGCATCCCGGTTACAAGACATCTCGACAATGGTAAAACAAGTCCAGTAACACCGCCCGAATGTGCCGACAAATCCCGATAGGAGCTGCACATATCTCATTCTCAGGGCACACTCAGATGAGACATCCTATGAGTAAAACCAACCCTCAAGTTGCCCCGAGGTGGCCCCGCAGTCTACTCGGTCGGACCAACACTCAAAGGAGCACTGGCCCAGGGGTTTTAAATAAAGATGACCCTCGGGCTCCGGAAACCCAAGGGAAAAAAGGCTAGGTGGCAAATGGTAAAACCAATGTTGGGCATTGCTAGAGGAGTTTTATTCAAGGCAAAGTGTCAAGGGGTTCCCATTATAACCCAACTGTGTAAGGAACACAAAATCAAGGAACATAACACCGGTATGACGGAAACTAGGGCGGCAAGAGTGGAACAAAACACCAGGCATAAGGCCGAGCCTTCCGCCCTTTACCAAGTATATAGGTGCATTAAGATAAACAAGATAATATGGTGATATCCCAAAAATGAACATGTTCCAACAAGGAACAAACTCCAATCTTCACCTGCAACTAGCAACGCTATAGGAGGGGCTGAGCAAAGACGTAACATAGCCAAACAACGGTTTCCAAGGACATGGTGGGTTAGAGGTTTGACATGGAAATATGGGAGGCATGATAAGAAAGTGGTAGGTATCGTAGCATAGGCATAGCAAAAGAGCGAGCATCTAGCAACCAAAGATAGAAGTGATTTCGAGGGTATGGTCATCTTGCCTGCAAAGTTCTCTGAGTTGATTTGATCCTTGTAAGCGTACTCAATGGGCTCCTCGATCACGTACTCGTCTCCCGGCTCTACCCAAAGCAAAACCATAAGCAAAGGGCGACACAATCAACCACGTGCAATGCACAAACAACATGATGCACAACATGTCATGAGATGCGAGATGCGGTATGCGGTGCATATGCATGACTTGGAGAGGAAAGATTGAACCTGGCCTCAACTTGGAAATCCAAGAGTGCCACTAGAAAGAGGAGTTGATTTCGGTCGAAATCGATACAAAGATCACCGGAATCGGATGCACAGATTGGAAATGACAAGCAAAACAAATATGGCACCGATCTGCGATAAATAGCATGAAACCATCTAAATGCAACAAGAACAACATGCTACAGCATTCTAACATAGCAAAAAAATACATGGCAGGGATCCACTCATGATGCTTGATAAAATATGAACACTGAGCTACGGCTAATTCACTCAATAGCAGGTTTAAACAAGCATGGAAAAAGTGCGAAAGATATCAGGTTTCATACTTAGTGAAATTAACAGCATGTCAGGAATTTAACATCAGGAAGCAATGTTCAAAGCACGAAAACTACATGCTACAGGAACATATCATGGCAAATCAAGGCATGGCATGAAGCTACTCAAATCATACAACAAAAGTCCCCTTACTGACCATAAGCCAAAAGGGATCAGAAAATACAATTGCAACCACGTGAACATAGCAATTATCGTTAACATATTCAGACTTAGTTGAAAACTGGGACATGGCAAAACAGATATCAAGTAGGCATGTTTACGAGCTCAATGCACTCACCATGAGGCATTGCATGACAAGCTAAGCATACACCCAGCAAGTAGACATGGCATAGAATCTAGACATGGGAAGAACAACATCATAGCATGGATGGATCAACAACAACAAGCTCGGCAAAATTGCTAAACATGTTAACAATTTGCCAGGAACATTTTATAGCAAAAGTAGGGCTCGATTGACTCAAGCTAGGGTGCTCCATAAATGCAAACAAAGAAATGGATGGATAGAGCACCATAATATCTACAAAACATCCTTACTGATCATGCTCAAAAGAGGCACGGATCACTAGGAATCAACATGAACATATGGCATAAAAAGAATAACAGGACAAAGACATAGAATATTTCTAAGTCCCTGAAATCAGCAACATTAGGTAAGCTACTATGCAGGCTTGTGCTAGTAACCCCAGTGATCACAAAAATACATGGCATACACCCCTGTAAAGATAACATGTCATACTTCAAAACATATCTAGAGCTCAGGATCGTAGCATCCACACATTAATCATGGCAAAAATGACAAAAGTGCATTTGCTAATAAGAAACTGAAACTAACATCACATAGCCCTCTTCCAACTGCATTTCAGGCATCAAGATGAGCTCAAATGAAAATGATGCAATGAGATGAAATGGAGTACTCGTCGAGACGAACATTTCGATATGCTACATGCACGAATCGGAGCGACGGTGACGAAGTTATGATGCATCAAAGTATGCATAAAAATCTAGGGTTTCGGTGAGAAGTCAACCGAAAACGGATCTAGATCTGGCGGGTACTGTAGCAGTTCGTTTCCCGAGGATGGCCGGCCAGAATCAAGGTCGCCGGAGCTGTGGATGTCGCCGGACTTGGGGATCAGGGGAGGAGGAAACCGGCCATCCGGCATGGTGGTCGCGGCAGAGGACGGCGAGGGCGGTGGCGCGATGGCCGCTTGTGGGCGCGAGGGGCGCGGGGCGTCGAGGTCACCGGCGACGAGGCACCCCGCGGTGGCCGACGAGGTCGAAGGAGTGTGGCGGCGGCCGGAGCGCTGGCGATGAAGGCGGTGGCGGCGCGCGGCAGGAGGAGAAGGGTGGCGGGCGCGGCGCGATGGAGATGGGCCTGGGAGGGCCGGCTGCGGGCTCCCTGGGCCTCGGCGGTGGCGAGCGGCGGTACAGGCCACGTGGCGGCATCCTATTGGTGGCGGCGGTGTGTCCGGCGGCCGGCGGACGTGTCCGGTCGCGCAGAGAGGGAAATTAGGGTTTCGGGAAGAGGAGATCCGAGAATGAAATGGAGGGGTCTTTATATAGGCATAGAGGGAGCTAGGAAGATCCAAATGAGGTGCGGTTTTCGGCCACGCGATCGTGATCGAACAATCTAGATGATGGAGGAGGTTTAGGTGGGTCTTGGGCCACTTTGGAGGGGTGTTGGGCTACAACACACACAAGGCCTTTTCGGTCCCTCGGTTAACCGTTGGAGTATCAAACGAAGTCCAAATGGTACGAAACTTGACAGGCGGTCTACCAGTAGTAAACCAAGGCTGCGTGACAAGTCTCGGTCCTATCCGAAAACTTTTAACACACACACACGAAAAGAGGTAGAAAGGGACACCGGAGGACATAGGAGCTCCGGAATGCAAAACAGACAACGGGGAAAATGCTCGGATGCATGAGACAAACTTGTAGGCAAAGGCAATGCACATGATGACATGATATGAGATGCATGACAAAGACAAAACACACAGAGACAAAAACCCACCAACGAGGAAAATATCATAACTTAGTGCCGAAAATGGCAAGAGTTGGAATACAAATAAGGCAAATTACATCCGGGGTGTTACAACACTCCACTACGAAAGGATCTCGTCCCGAGATCTAGGACTGGAAAAACTCTAGGTACTCAGAATGGAGGTGATCCTCGCGTTCCCAGGTGGCTTCACAGTCGGAATGATGTGACCACTTGACTTTCAGGAATTTGATAGACTTGTTGCGAGTCTTGCGCTCAGTTTCTTCAAGAATAGCAACTGGGTGCTCATGATAAGACAAGTCTTCTTCGAGATTGAGGGAGTCCTGGATTAGGGGGTGTTCGAATAGCCGGACTATACCTTCGGCCGGACTCCTGGACTATGAAGATACAAGATTGAAGACTTCGTCCTGTGTCCGGAAGGGAATTTCCTTGGCGTGGAAGGCAAGCTTGGCGATACGGATATGTAGATCTCCTACCATTGTAACCGACTCTGTGTAACCCTAGCCCTCTCTGGTGTCTATATAAACCGGAGAGTTTTAGTCCGTAGGCTTCTAGGGTTTAGCTCTCTGATCTCGTGGTAGATCTACTCTTGTACTACCCATATCATCAATATTAATCAAACAAGACGTAGGGTTTTACCTCCATCAAGAGGACCCGAACCTGGGTAAAACATCGTGTCCCCTGCCTCCTGTTACCATCCGGCCTAGACGCACAGTTCGGGACCCCCTACCCGAGATCCGCCGGTTTTGACACCGACATTGGTGCTTTCATTGAGAGTTCCTTTGTGTCGTCACTTTTAGGCCCGATGGCTTCTCCGATCATCAACGGCGATGTGATCCAGGGTGAGACTTTTCTCCCCGGACAGATCTTCGTATTTGGTGGCTTTGCACTGCGGGCCAATTCACTTGGTCATCTGGAGCAGATCGAAAGCTACGCCCCTGGCCATCAGGTCACATTTGGAAGTTTGAACTACATGTCCACATCCGCGGAGACTTGATCTTCGACGGATTCGAGCCACAGCCGAGCGCGCCGCACTGTCATGATGGGCATGATTTAGCTCTACCGCCAAATAGTGCCCTAGAGGCCGCACCTGTGTCCGCTTCGACCCCTAGCTCGGAGCCGATCACACCAACCGAGGATGGGTGGTTAGACACCGCCTCGGGGGCTGCAATCTCTACGGCGATCGAGCCGAACACCAGCCCTATTCTCTGCGAAGCCCATGACTCCAAGGAGCCGGACTCCTCTCCAGACTCCGAGCCCTCCGCGCCCCGACCGATCGAACCCGATTGGGCACCGATCATGGAGTTCACCGCCGCAGACATCTTTCAGCACTCGCCCTTCAGCGATATTCTGAATTCACTAAAGTCTCTCTCTTTGTCAGGAGAGCCCTGGCCGAACTATGGTCAGCAAGGTTGGGATGCAGATGATGAAGAAATTCAAAGCCCACCCACCACCCACTTCATAGCCATTGTTGATGATTTAACCGACATGCTAGACTTCGACTCCGAAGACATCGATGGTATGGACACCGATGCAGGAGACGATCAAGAACCAGCGCCTATAGGGCACTGGAAAGCCACCTCGTCGTATGATATATTGTCAGGACCGGTTTTTCGGGATATAAATTTCCCAAAAGCGGCCCTTATGCTCACCAGCCCCAGGATTACCGTTAGCTGATGAGACACCAACTTGTTACAGAACTCCAAGCAAACTATAAAATATGTAGTACAAGACCATTCTGGCCTATGGGTACAACAATTGGTTTCTAGTGGTTGGTGGCGGAAGCGGTTTGCGGATCATCAGCGTCTATGGGACTCCATTTCCCACAGGAACACCTGACCAGGATAACTCCTATCTTCGCGAGGCTGCTACCTCCATTTGCGTAGGTTCCGGGGCTGTCATCGCAACGTTCCTTTCCATGCAAGAAATCTGGCCAAGACAATAGCCAGGGACAAGCCAGTGAGTACTTTGAATGTACTCGCAAACATTAAGAACACAGGTATAATATAGCCACTGATAATCATGCTTTGAAATATTCCATGATTACTTCGTCAGTCATAAATGAAGCTCATGATGCATGCAAGCAGGTTAATCATGTCATATATGAATATGCAATCAACGAGTAGAAATATAATGCACCGATCGGGTTTCTGAAGCAACGCCTCTAATGGATAACAATATAAAGTATGCCTCAGTCGGGCGTCTAAGCGACACCACATAAAGGGCTTATAAGTAGATAAAATATCAAGCATGCCACAGTCGGGCGTCTGTGCGACACCGCATAAAGGGCTTATAAGTAAATAAAATAACTAGCATGCCACAGTCGGGCGTCTGTGCGACACCACATAAAGGGCTTATAAGTAAATGAAATGACAAGCATGCCACAGTCGGGCGTCTGTGCGACACCACATAAAGGGCTTATACAACAATAATCACAGTGAGTACCCAGGAGGTAGAACCGTCCCAGGGATACTCAAGAATTCAAATAACATAAATGGTTAGTCCATAATAATAATAATCATAATCATCATACGTCACAAGTTATGATCCATGTTCTTGTTTAGTAGTTTCTCCTCTGAAGACCGACACTAAGACCGACACTTGACCCATCCCAGACTGTAGTCCTTAACCATGGACATGGCTATTCGAATAGGTTTAATATCTCTGCAGAGGGTGTACTCTTTACCCATGAGTTACGGATTCCTTTAGTCCATCGGGACTAATTCCGTCTATGGTCTTTTAATTGAAAACACCCTAACCGCACACACCAGCCAAACTCACCGGTGTCTGGAATCACCCTTGACACCTGTTAAGCAAAACTCTAAGTGGGGAGGCTAAAACCTCGACTTAGCATGGGATCACAAAATTTATACCGCGCGCAAACTGGGGGAGCTACCCCCTTCGGCTACAACCGAAAACACCCATGCCCCTGGACTAGATGACTGGCTTTAATCCAGGGCCATGGAACCCTCATCGCGGTCTCTCTGTACGGTGTGTGCTAGACAGGGGTTGACAACTTACTGAACCGTACCCTACCTACGGCACGGACAAGTGGCAGCACGAAACAAGTATGGGGGTTACTGGAACAAGACTCGATCTACGGCCGACTCAGGAGGCTTAAGTATTTCCTGCATGACTAGCTCAAGGATAATATTTCACATCCATCAGACACAACCACCACTCATCATACCTCCCCCAGCCCCGCCGGTCATAACCGTCTCGACGAGGGACAAGCTCGTGTCTACCCAAGACAGAGACTTTCTCGGATCTTTCCCGGTAGGCAGGAGAGGCATATGAGGGTGATTGCTATCACAAGTATGTCCATTGCCAACAGCAAAAAAATTCATCTTTGCACTCAAAGCGTATGATCATATTGTCACAAACACATAACGGATACTCCATGTCACGGTGGTGTTGTAACTATATTAAACAACACACGATAATATTATGCCTGAGTTTAGAAATGCTTGCCTTCAAGATGTGGATAGGTGAGGTGCCCTCCAAAACTTTTGAAAGTTATATCCCCCTTCCAAATTCCTATTTTCAAAAATATCCAAATAACACATACTTCAAAAACAGTACAAAAAGTTGTCCTAATTATTTTTGAAGTAAATCTTAAAATAAACTAGGTGAAATTTGAGGGAGGTAGGAAAAAGAATCAATTCATTTGGAGTTTTATTTAAAAAGATATAGCCAGTCAAAGTTTCAGTCAAACTCTGTTTTTAAAATAACACAGAAAAGAAAACGTTTTGACGAGAATAGGCTTTCAAAGTAGGGGAGACGTACTTTCAGCTGTTTGTGCTTTGACTTAAAACACACGGGCTAGGCTGGGTCGCTGACAGTGGGTCCAGGGGGCCCACTGGTCAGGTTTGACCAGTCCTCTCTCCCTCCTCTTCCTCTGCCCGAATGGAGGCGAGGCTCCGGCGATCAACGCCGGCGAACGGCGGCTCCCCGCGGGCTCCAGAGGGTCGGGATGGATCTGCAAGACCGGGGCGGTCCTCCCGGTGGTTGTTGGGTCGGCGAGGGTGGAGGGAGTCACCGGCGGTGAGCTTCGCGGCGGAGGAGGCTTCGGGCATGATTGGGGAATTGGGCTACGGTGGGTTTTGATCGCGTTTGAGGGGTCGGGCAGCTCTGCACAGTCGAGGAGAATCGCATGGTGGCACTGGTTGGATGGGAGGGGCTCGGGTTGCTACTGAATGGACCGGAGGGCGGCGGCGGCTGTACTGGCCGGAGATGGGGAAGAAAACCTTCCCTGGTCGATTGACTGCTACGGGGGTGCTAGGTGGGTTGGCTTGAGGTCGCCTGAGGTTTCAGAGAGGCTCGGGGCTCTTTAAATAGGCGGTCGGGGTCGGTTCTGATGATGGTCGTGGATAAGAACGCCGACGGCCGTCATTCTGTTGCAGCAGGGGGACGTGGCGGCAACGAGCGCTTGCGGACAAGCTGCGATGAGCCTGAGCTGTTCAAGGGGGCAGCTGGCGAGCGCTGGTGGCTCGGGCGGTGCCGTCCACGGCAGAGGCTGTTGTGGCCGCCCGCTATTCGCCGTTGCCGACCTGACAGCGGCGCTGTTGGGCGCCAGGGGGGCTTGGCTGGTTCCTGCGAGCGGATGAGGTCGGGGGGTGCGGCTCTGCAGGCGAGCAAGGGCCGGGGCGCGACGCGGCGACCCGAGCACACGCACGTGCAAAACGCGCGCTCTGGTCGTGCGCAGAGCACACACGCTACGTGCTCGACAATATGCCAAGGCATGCTAGGGGGCTCCAAACCACAAGGGAGTTAGCAGGGTGAGGCAATAGGCTAGGTCAAGTCCATGGGACAAGCTGGTTTGGTCAGGGGATCAAGTTCACAATGTAAACTTGAAATCATGCCAAATCTGGTTGTGCACACAGGGTGTTTGACAAAATGCCAAAGGCATCTAGGCAATTCTTGGGGTGGCCCAAATTTCCAGATTAGGGTCTCTTTAGTTGATACAGAGGGTGGTGAGGTTAGTTTGCCAAAAGCTCAAAGTTGTTAGTGTAAGATTTGCAAAACTTCAGTTCTGGGCAGAAGGTAAATGGCATTGTTTCAAGATCCAGAAATCTTCCAATGGGTCCCTTCTTCTGGACTTAAGGGTTTTGCAAGGTGGGCTATAAGCAGGAGAAAACTCAAGGGTACTAGAGCAAATTAAATTAGGGTTGCTGTAGAAAAAGCCAAACTGGACCAGAAAGCAAAAGAGGTTGATTCACTCAATTTTTTCAAAGAACACCACTGGGTTTTTGCATAAAGTTGAATTACATACCACTACTAACATCACACAATTTTGGTGGAAGTTTTAAAGAAATATTTAATTAGGCTGTAGTGCAAAATTCCTCTCTGGACCAGATTTTTAAACTTGGTGTAGAGCTCAAAATATTAAAAGAATGAAATATATTTTTGCATAAAAGTGATTTAAAAACATCACATGTCACGTCCAATTTTTGGTGAAAATTTTAAATAAGTTTATCAAGTGGTTGTAGTTTAAAAAGAGCTCCAAAATTAATGAAAAATCTGTTTATGGAATAAAGCTCAGAGAAAAACAATTA
This sequence comes from Triticum dicoccoides, assembly GCF_002162155.2. NCBI lineage: Eukaryota > Viridiplantae > Streptophyta > Magnoliopsida > Poales > Poaceae > Triticum > Triticum dicoccoides. The sequence goes on along the minus strand of NC_041384.1, from coordinate 276,031,102 downwards.
TGCAAATAAACTCCACTGATAATAGAAATGTTTTTTTTGAAGACCCTGAAACCAAAAGATAAACCATAAAATAAAAGTTTAAATATCCTGGCAAAATTTTAATTAATAAAACAAGGTCAAAATTTTTGGGGGGTGACAACACTTCCCCCCTTAAGAAAAATCTCGTCCCCGAGATTTGTTAAAAGCTGTTTTTAAAAAAAATATGCAATAAAAAGTGACTATAGTGAGAGCGCAATAAGTGGTGTAAAACCACAGTGTGGAACACTAGCGCTGCGTGGAAAAATCTACGGTTAGGGGAAAACGAGAGATTTCTACGTTGGATACAATAAATTTAGAACAAATTATAAATTTCAAATACGCTGGTCGTACCCGAGAGCACAGTGCTCTCTCTGGCTTACAGGTGGACCCGGGGTCCACTGTTAGCCTCTTATTCTTCCTCTGGTTCTCTCTTCTTCATCTCTCCCGCGCGCTTTCCCGCGCTTTCTCCACCGGCGATGCTTAGTGCGTAGGGCTTCTAGGCCGTACCTGCGGTAGTGCGTGGCGTGCTAGCTGCCGGTGCAGCATGCACTCACCTTGCGGGCCAGCGTGCTGTCGGCACTACTTGCAGATTCACCTCCGAACACCAGCGATCGGGCGACGAGCGGCGCTGGTGGACCTCGCCTACCGTACACCGAGCTCGGGCTATAAAATGGCCGAGGTGCTTCTCTCTTCTTCCTCACACCTGGCCTCGCTTCTCCTTCCCCTTCTTCCTCCTCCATTTCCGTTTACAAAAGCTAGAGACGAGGTTTTAATGGCGGAGGCGATGCCGGATTGGTACATGATCCTGATGTGCGGAGGGCTGGCGGCATTGTTGGGGCTCTCCGTGCTCCTGTGCGCGATGATCCTCGATGATCGACGTGACGCTAGTGCTCGAGTGTCGGCTCTTCGCGGTGGCGGTGATCACGAGGAGTAGGTGTGGTGTCGGGTGCTAACTGTTGTTGGTATATTGGGTAACTTGTACCCGGATGATTACCCACTAATCTCTCCTTCAGAGACTGTGGTGTACTAGGGAGATGATTAGCCAGATGCAGCACGGTTACGTGGTGTTGCAGGTAGTGTATGTGTTCGAGTGGTTGTGGTTGTGAGTCTGCTGCCATGGCGCTGTGTGAATAACAAATCCATGTTGTGAGGAGACATATGCTGCAGCAACTCAGGGAAAAGAAATCTCACTCTAGGATTTTCACGAGAGAAAATTAGTTACTCAAAATTTACAGCAGCAAAAACTACTCACCACAATTGAAACCAAATATTTATCTCAACGCATAAGAATAAAAATAACACGCATGAGTTACAACACTTAGCTAAATGCTGGAATAAAAGCACAAGGCAGTGACGTCTAGAACGAAAATGGCAACTGGACGGGGTCCCGAGAAAATGTCTCTGGTACTGGGGCACACTCTTCTTCTATCGGGGAAAGCGGGTTGATTAGTCGATGAACGCATCTCTCCTGGCCGGGCCTTAGTGGTCTGCCGATGGCGATCTGAGGATTTAAATCAGCAAGGCTCTGGAGATAACCCATCACTCGCTGGGTCACACGCTCTTGAGCGATTACATACTGGACAAGGTTGGCTAGTACGGGGTCCCTCTCAACTCTTCCACCGGGGAAGGATGCTACTTCTCCGGGTGCTGCATGGCTCGGAAAGTAATAATACCCTCGTTCGCTAGCATAGGGTACCACGAATCGAAGGCGAACAATCGCTTCGTGTGCAGCCGCTTCTATGGCCATCTGCGGAGTTGGCATAGATTTCCCCAGGAAGGAGACTTCCGTTGGGTCTTGATTTGAGTCTACGGGAGGGATGTGCACTACTGCCCAATATTTCAAGGTGGAAGAGGTGATCCTCGATTTGAGCAGCTCGTATTGGGGTGGCTGGGTAGAACCCATGGTACTGCAGGTAAAATCCCACAATATTTTGATAAAGCTACCTGGGGTTGCATCTGGGGTCCTCAGATAAATACTAGGGCTCGGCATGGCGAGAAATGGTTGAGAGGGTTGCGCACAAGATGAGGGGTACTCGGCAAGGTCACGAGGTGGCCTTTATATAGCCTCCAGGCTGGGTTATTCACCGCGGTGAGGGGCACTAGCTTGCTGGTTCTACTCTCATGGGGGTCGGGGTCAAAGCCACAGATACACACATCTCCCAAAAGTGACGTATTACTGTGGGTGCCGTCGGGGTTGGTTTTGGCAGCTACGCCCGGAATTAAAATGCAGTCGTACACCAACGCACTCATGCATGGCCACTATTCAAAATAGGGATGCACAAGTAGGTAGCCCTCCAATATGGCGATACATGATCACATAATTACAGGGCGTGGGGTATACTAAGACTTGGTACTGCTCGAGTGGCTTAGTCCACCTCGTTTATATCTAAGCGGGCGTGCCTTGCGAATGTCGAGGCTTCTCCATTGGCCTCACCGTCGGGATTGGCTGGAGGCGGTTGAGGAACTGCAGGGTCGGGGTAGTGATGATGACCATCGCGGGGATTGTTGGCCACAATCCCGTTGGAGTGGGTTCCCAAAAGGCGACGAAGCACTTCTGGGGTCATCAAGGCACCTTGGTTGATGGCTGGGGCTGACCTCAGGGTCTCGATCGGTTGTCCGAACAGCACGACTGGGTTGTCGGTGTCGGGCTCATCTTCTCTTCTTGCTGGGGCTCGGCGGATCAGTTCTCCACAAGCTGCGAACAGATCAAGGGTGATTTGATTGAACAGTCCCTCTAGTGCACTTACATAGTGCACCAGATGCAACAATGCAGGATCCGTCTCGTGGTCTCCGTTGGCAACTTGGGGTGGTCTACCATACCCGTCACGGCTGGGGTAGTAGTAGAAGGAGCGATAGTTAACTCTGGGCGACAAGTGCCGGAGTTGAACTATAGCTTCTCGAGCAGCTAGTTGGATGGCTTGTGGCTCAAAGGAAGTTGTCCTTCCGGTGAACCTGTAGGGGCGTTCTGGTGATAGACCCCTACCATAGACGTGCACAGTGGCCCAAAATTGACAGCTCTCACCGCTCGTGGACCCTTAGTACACAACATATTTTGGGGGCTCTTCTAACGCGAAGGCACGGCGGGTGAGGTTTGCTAGCACGGTCACGAAACCTCCAAGGTTGGTTGCTGTGGTCTCATTGTGAACAATGGGTCCTGGCATTTTAGCTTGGTTTGGGGTTAGAGGTTGTGCTGTGCTGGGTTGAGGCTAGCGTGCCCTTTTATAGAAAAAGGGGACGGAGTCTTCCTTCGCACGCTTGCGAAAAAGACTATTCAGGGGCCGGTCACTGGCGTGTGACTGACAGGTTAGGATGATAGGTTGGGCACTGACTGCCAAAAGGTGTCGGGTCACTGTGAGGCTATCTTACACCAGAAGCTTGGCCGGGGTTTGGTTAAGGTCTGGTGGGTTGGTTTACCTAGGTTTTTCGATCTGGCTAAGATAAGATTAGCCAATGGTCAGCCTGGCTCTGATACCAAGTTTGTCAGGACCGGTTTTTCGGGATATTAATTTCCCAAAAGCGGCCCTTATGCTCACCAGCCCCAGGATTACTGTTAGCTGATGAGACACCAACTTGTTACAGAAACTCCAAGCAAACTACAAAATATGTAGTACAAGACCATTCTGGCCTATGGGTACAACAATTGGTTTCTAGTGGTTGGTGGCGGAAGCGGTTTGCGGATCATCAGCGTCTATGGGACTCCATTTCCCATAGGAACAGCTGACCAGGATAACTCCTATCTTCGTGAGGCTGCTATCTCCATTTGCGTAGGTTCCGGGGCTGTCATCGCAACGTTCCTTTCCGCGCAAGAAATCTGGCCAAGACAATAGCCAGGGACAAGCCAGTGAGTACTTTGAATGTACTCGCAAACATTAAGAACACAGGTATAATATAGCCACTGATAATCATGCTTTGAAATATTCCATGATTACTTCGTCAGTCATAAATGAAGCTCATGATGCATGCAAGCAGGTTAATCATGTCATATATGAATATGCAATCAGCAAGTAGAAATATAATGCACCGATCGGGTGTCTGAAGCGACGCCTCGAAAGGATAACAATATAAAGTATGCCTCTGTCGGGCGTCTAAGCGACACCACATAAAGGGCTTATAAGTAGATAAAATATCAAGCATGCCACAGTCGGGCGTCTGTGCGACACCACATAAAGGGCTTATAAGTAAATAAAATAACAAGCATGCCACAGTCGGGCGTCTGTGTGACACCACATAAAGGGCTTATAAGTAAATGAAATGACAAGCATGCCACAATCGGGCGTCTGTGCGACACCACATAAAGGGCTTATATAACAATAATCACAGTGAGTACCCAGGAGGTAGAACCGTCCCAGGGATACTCAAGAATTCAAATAACATAAATGGTTAGTCCATAATAATAATAATCACAATCATCATACGTCACAAGTTATGATCCATGTTCTTGTTTAGTAGTTTCTCCTCCGAAGACCGACACTAAGACCGACACTTGACCCATCCCAGACTGTAGTCCTTAACCATGGACATGGCTATTCGAATAGGTTTAATATCTCTGCAGAGGGTGTACTCTTTACCCATGAGTAACGGATTCCTTTAGTCCATCGGGACTAATTCCGTCTATGGTCTTTTAATTGAAAACACCCTAACCGCACACACCAGCCAAACTCACCGGTGTCTGGAATCACCCTTGACACCTGTTAAGCAAAACTCTAAGTGGGGAGGCTAAAACCTCGACTTAGCATGGGATCACAAAATTTATACCGCGCGCAAACTGGGGGAGCTACCCCCTTCGGCTACAACCGAAAACACCCATGCCCCCAGACCGGATGACTGGCTTTAATCCAGGGCCATGGAACCCTCATCGCGGTCTCTCTGTACGGTGTGTGCTAGACAGGGGTTGACAACTTACTGAACCGTACCCTACCTACAGCACGGACAAGTGGCAGCACGAAACAAGTATGGGGGTTACTGGAACAAGACTCGATCTACGGCCGACTCAGGAGGCTTAAGTATTTCCTGCATGACTAGCTCAAGGATAATATTTCACATCCATCAGACACAACCACCACTCATCATACCTCCCCCAGCCCCGCCGGTCATAACCGTCTCGACGAGGGACAAGCTCGTGTCTACCCAATACGGAGACTTTCTCGGATCTTTCCCGGTAGTCAGGAGAGGCATATGAGGGTGATTGCTATCACAAGTATGTCCATTGCCAACAGCAAAAAATTTCATCTTTGCACTCAAAGCGTATGATCATATCGTCACAAACACATAACAGATACTCCGTGTCACAGTGGTGTTGTAACTGTATTAAACAACACACGATAATATTATGCCTGAGTTTAGAAATGCTTGCCTTCAAGATGTGGAGAGGTGAGGTGCCCTCCAAAACTTTTGAAAGTTATATCCCCCTTCCAAATTCCTATTTTCAAAAATATCCAAATAACACATACTTCAAAAATAGTACAAAAACTTGTCCTAATTATTTTTGAAATAAAACTTAAAATAAACTAGGTGAAATTTGAGAGAGGTAGGAAAAAGAATCAATTCATTTGGAGTTTTATTTAAAAAGATATAGCCAGTCAAACTCTGTTTTTAAAATAACACAGAAAAGAAAACGTTTTGACGAGAATACGCTTTCAAAGTAGGGGAGACGTACTTTCGGCTGTTTGCGCTTTCACTTAAAACACACGGGCTGGGCTGGGTCGCTGACTGTGGGTCCAGGGGGCCCACTGGTCAGGTTTGACCAGTCCTCTCTCCCTCCTCTTCCTCTGCCCGAACGGAGGCGAGGCTCCGGCGATCAACGCCGGCGAACGGCGGCTCCCCGCGGGCTCCAGAGGGTCGGGATGGATCTGCAAGACCGGGGCGGTCCTCCCGGTGGTTGTTGGGTCGGCGGGGGTGGAGGGAGTCGCCGGCGTGAGCTTCGCGGCGGAGGAGGCTTCGGGCATGATTGGGGAATTGGGCTACAGTGGGTTTTGATCGCGTTTGAGGGGTCAGGCAGCTCTGCATGGTCGAGGGGAATCGCATGGTGGCACTGGTTGGACGGGAGGGGCTCGGGTTGCTACTGAATGGACTGGAGGGCGGCGGCGGCGGCTATACTGGCCGGAGATGGGGAAGAAAACCTTCCCTGGTTGATTGACTGCTACGGGGGTGCTAGGTGGGTTGGCTTGAGGTCGCCTGAGGTTTCGGAGAGACTCGGGGCTCTTTAAATAGGCGGTCGGGGTCGGTTCCGACGATGGTCGTGGATAAGAACGCCGGCGACTGTCATTCTGTTGCAGCAAGGGGACGTGGCGGCGACGAGCGCTTGCGGACAAGCTGCGGATGAGCTTGAGCTGTTCAAGGGGGCAGCTGGCGAGCGCTGGTGGCTCGGGCGGCGCCGTCCATAGCAGAGGCTGCTGTGGCCGCCCGCTATCCGCCATTGCCGACCTGACGGCGGCGTTGTTGGGCGCCAGGGGGGCTTGGCTGGTTCCTGCGAGCAGATGAGGTCGGGGGTGCGGCTCTGCAGGCGAGCAAGGGCCGGGGCGCGATGCGGCGACCCGAGCGCACGCACGTGCAAAACGCGCGCTCTGGGCGCGCCCAGAGCACACACGCTACGTGCTCGACAATATGCCAAGGCATGCTAGGGGGCTCCAAACCACAAGGGAGTTAGCAGGGTGAGGCAATAGGCTAGGTCAAGTCCATGGGACAAGCTGGTTTGGTCAGGGGATCAAGTTCACAATGTAAACTTGAAATCATGCCAAATCTGGTTGTGCACACAGGGTGTTTGACAAAATGCCAAAGGCATCTAGGCAATTCTTGGGGTGGCCCAAATTTCCAGATTGGGGTCTCTTTAGTTGATACAGAGGGTGGTTAGTTTAGTTTGCCAAAAGCTCAAACTTGTTAGTGTAAGTTTTGCAAAACTTCAGTTCTGGGCAGAAGGTAAATGGCATTGTTTCAAGATCCAGAAATCTTCCAATGGGTCCCTTCTTCTGGACTTAAGGGTTTTGCAAGGTGGGCTATAAGCAGGAGAAAACTCAAGGGTACTAGAGCAAATTAAATTAGGGTTGCTGTAGAAAAAGCCAAACTGGACCAGAAAGCAAAAGAGGTTGATTCACTCAAATTTTTCAAAGAACACCACTGGGTTTTTGCATAAAGTTGAATTACATACCACTACTAACATCCCACAATTTTGGTGGAAGTTTTAAAGAAATATTTAATTAGGCTGTAGTGCAAAATTGCTCTCTGGACCAGATTTTTAAACTTGGTGTAGAGCTCAAAATATTAAAAGAATGAAATATATTTTTGCATAAAAGTGATTTAAAAACATCACATGTCACCTCCAATTTTTGGTGAAAATTTTAAATAAGTTTATCAAGTGGTTGTAGTTTTAAAAGAGCTCCAAAATTAATGAAAAATCTGTTTATGGAATAAAGCTCAGAGAAAAACAATTATGCAAATAAACTCCACTGATAATAGAATTGTTTTTCTTGAAGACCCTGAAACCAAAAGATAAACCATAAAATAAAAGTTTAAATATCCTGGCAAAATTTTAATTAATAAAACAAGGTCAAAATTTTTGGGGTGTCACAACACTACCCCCCTTAAGAAAAATCTCGTCCCCGAGATTTGTTAAAAGCTGTTTTTAAAAAAAATATGCAATAAAAAGTGACTACAGTGAGAGCGCAATAAGTGGTGTAAAACCACAGTGTGGAACACTAGCGCTGCGTGGAAAAATCTACGGTTAGGGGAAAACGAGAGATTTCTACATTGGATACAATAAATTTAGAACAAATTATAAATTTCAAATACGCTGGTCGTACCCGAGAGCACAGTGCTCTCTCTGGCTGATAGGTGGACCCGGGGTCCACTGTTAGCCTCTTCTTATTCCTCTGGTTCTCTCTTCTTCCTCTCTCCCGCGCGCTTTCCCACGCTTTCTCCACCGGCGATGCTTAGCGCATAGGGCATCTAGGCCGTACCTGCGGTAGTGCGTGGCGTGCTAGCTGCCGGTGCAGCGTGCACTCACCTTGTGGGCCAGCGTGTTGTCGGCACTGCTTGCGGATTCGCCTCCGAACACCGGAGATCGGGCGACGAGCGGCGCTGGTGGACCTCGCCTACCGTACACCGAGCTCGGGCTATAAAATGGCCGAGGTGCTTCTCTCTTCTTCCTCACACCTGGCCTCGCTTCTCCTTCCCCTTCTTCCTCCTCCATTTCCATTTACAAAAGCTAGAGACGAGGTTTTAATGGCGGAGGCGATGCCGGATTGGTACATGATCCTGATGTGCGGAGGGCTGGCGGCATTGCTGGGGCTCTCCGTGCTCCTGTGCGCGATGATCCTCGATAATCGATGTGACGCTGGTGCTCGAGTGCCGGCTCTTCGCGGTGGCGGTGATCACGAGGAGTAGGTGTGGTGTCGGGTGCTAACTGTTGTCGGTATATTGGGTAACTTGTACCCGGATGATTACCCACTAATCTCTCCTTCAGAGACTGTGGTGTACTAGGGAGATGATTAGCCAGATGCAGCACGGTTACATGGTGTTGCAGGTAGTGTATGTGTTCGAGTGGTTGTGGTTGTGAGTCTGCTGCCGTGGCGCTGTGTGAATAACAAATCCATGTTGTGAGGAGACATATGCTGCAGCAACTCAGGGAAAAGAAATCTCACTCTAGGATTTTCACGAGAGAAAATTAGCTACTCAAAATTTACAGCAGCAAAAACTACTCACCACAATTGAAACCAAATATTTATCTCAACGCATAAGAATAAAAATAACACGCATGAGTTACAACACTTAGCTAAATGCTGGAATAAAAGCACAAGGCAGTGACGTCTAGAACGAAAATGGCAACTGGACGGGGTCCCGAGAAAATGTCTCTGGTACTGGGGCACACTCTTCTTCTATCGGGGAAAGCGGGTTGATTAGTCGATGAACGCGTCTCTCCTGGCCGGGCCTTAGTGGTCTGCCGATGGCGATCTGAGGATTTAAATCAGCAAGGCTCTGGAGATAACCCGTCACTCACTGGGTCAAACGCTCTTGAGCGATGACATACTGGACAAGGTTGGCTAGTACGGGGTCCCTCTCAACTCTTCCACCGGGGAAGGATGCTACTTCTCCGGGTGTTGCACGGCTCGGAAAGTAATAATACCCTCGTTCGCTAGCATAGGGTACCACGAATCGAAGGCGAACAATCGCTTCGTGTGCAGCCGCTTCTATGGCCATCTGCGGAGTTGGCATAGATTTCCCCAGGAAGGAGACTTCCGTTGGGTCTTGATTTGAGTCTACGGGAGGGATGTGCACTACTGCCCAATATTTCAAGGTGGAAGAGGTGATCCTCGACTTGAGCAACTCGTATTGGGGTGGTTGGGTAGAACCCATGGTACTGCAGGTAAAATCCCACAATATTTTAACAAAGCTACCTGGGGTTGCATCTGGGGTCCTCAGATAAATACTAGGGCTCGGCATGGCGAGAAATGGTTGAGAGGGTTGCGCACAAGATGAGGGGTACTCGGCAAGGTCACGAGGTGGCCTTTATATAGCCTCCAGGCTGGGTTATTCACCGCGGTGAGGGGCACTAGCTTGCTGGTTCTACTCTCATGGGGGTCGGGGTCAAAGCCACAGATACACACATCTCCCAAAAGTGACGTATTACTGTGGGTGCCGTCGGGGTTGGTTTTGGCAGCTACCCCCGGAATTAAAATGCAGTCGTACACCAACGCACTCATGCATGGCCACTATTCAAAATAGGGATGCACAAGCAGGTAGCCCTCCAATATGGCGATACATGATCACATAATTACAGGGCGTGGGGTATACTAAGACTTGGTACTGCTCGAGTGGCTTAGTCCACCTCGTTTATATCTAAGCGGGCGTGCCTTGCGGATGTCGAGGCTTCTCCATTGGCCTCACCGTCGGGATTGGCTGGAGGCGGTTGAGGAACTGCAGGGTCGGGGTAGCGATGATGACCATCGCGGGGATTGTTGGCCACAATCCCGTTGGAGTGGGTTCCCAAAAGGTGACGAAGCACTTTTGGGGTCATCAAGGCACCTTGGTTGATGGCTGGGGCTGACCTCGGGATCTCGATCGGTTGTCCGAACAGCACGACTGGGTTGTCGGTGTCGAGCTCATCTTCTCTTCTTGCTGGGGCTCGGCGGATCAGTTCTCCACAAGCTGCGACCAAATGCAACAATGCAGGATCCGTCTCGTGGTCTCCGTTGGCAACTTGGGGTGGTATACCATACCCGTCACGGCTGGGGTAGTAGTAGAAGGAGCGATAGTTAACTCTGGGCGACAAGTGCCGGAGTTGAACTATAGCTTCTCGAGCAGCTAGTTGGATGGCTTGTGCCTCAAAGGAAGGTGTCCTTCCGGTGAACCTGTAGGGGCATTCTGGTGATATACCCCTACCATAGACGTGCACAGTGGCCCAAAATTGACAGCTCTCACCGCTCGTGGACCCTTGGTACACAACATATTCTGGGGGCTCTTCTAACGCGAAGGCACGGCGGGTGAGGTTTCCTAGCACGGTCACGAAACCTCCAAGGTTGGTTGCTGTGGTCTCATTGTGAACAATGGGTCCTGGCATTTTAGCTTGGTTTGGGGTTAGAGGCTGTGATGTGCTGGGTTGAGGCTAGCGTGCCATTTTATAGAAAAAGGGGACGGAGTCTTCCTTCGCACGCTTGCGAAAAAGACTATTCAGGGGCCGGTCACTGGCGTGTGACTGACAGGTTAGGATGATAGGTTGGGCACCGACTGCCAAAAGGTGTCGGGTCACTGTGAGGCTATCTTACACTAGAAGCTTGGCCGGGGTTTGGTTAAGGTCTGGTGGGTTGGTTTACCTAGGTTTTTCGATCTGGCTAAGATAGGAATAGCCAATGGTCAGCCTGGCTCTGATACCAAGTTTGTCAGGACCGGTTTTTCGGGATATTAATTTCCCAAAAGCGGCCCTTATGCTCACCAGCCCCAGGATTACTGTTAGCTGATGAGACACCAACTTGTTACAGAAACTCCAAGCAAACTACAAAATATGTAGTACAAGACCATTCTGGCCTATGGGTACAACAATTGGTTTCTAGTGGTTGGTGACGGAAGTGGTTTGTGGATCATCAGCGTCTATGGGACTCCATTTCCCATAGGAACAGCTGACCAGGATAACTCCTATCTTCGTGAGGCTGCTATCTCCATTTGCGTAGGTTCCGGGGCTGTCATCGCAATGTTCCTTTCCACGCAAGAAATCTTGCCAAGACAATAGCCAGGGACAAGCTAGTGAGTACTTTGAATGTACTCGCAAACATTAAGAACACAGGTATAATATAGCCACTGATAATCATGCTTTGAAATATTCCATGATTACTTTGTCAGTCATAAATGAAGCTCATGATGCATGCAAGCAGGTTAATCATGTCATATATGAATATGCAATCAGCGAGTAGAAATAGAATGCACCGATCGGGTGTCTGAAGCGAAGCCTCGAAAGGATAACAATATAAAGTATGCCTCGGTCGGGCGTCTAAGCGACACCACATAAAGGGCTCATAAGTAGATAAAATATCAAGCATGCCACAGTCGGGCGTCTGTGCGACATCGCATAAAGGGCTTATAAGTAAATAAAATAACAAGCATGCCATAGTTGGGCGTCTGTGCGACACCACATAAAGGGCTTATAAGTAAATGAAATGACAAGCATGCCACAGTCGGGCGTCTGTGCGACACCACATAAAGGGCTTATATAACAATAATCACAGTGAGTACCCAGGAGGTAGAACCGTCCCAGGGATACTCAAGAATTCAAATAACATAAATGGTTAGTCCATAATAATAATAATCATAATCATCATACGTCACAAGTTATGATCCATGTTTTGGTTTAGTAGTTTCTCCTCCGAAGACCGACACTTGACCCATCCCAGACTGTAGTCCTTAACCATGGACATGGCTATTCGAATAGGTTTAATATCTCTGCAGAGGGTGTACTCTTTACCCATGATTAACGGATTCCTTTAGTCCATCGGGACTAATTCCGTCTATGGTCTTTTAATTGAAAACACCCTAACCGCACACAACAGCCAAACTCACCGATGTCTGGAATCACCCTTGACACCTATTAAGCAAAACTCTAAGTGGGGAGGCTAAAACCTCGACTTAGCATGGGATCACAAAATTTATACCGCGTGTAAACTGGGGGAGCTACCACCTTAGGCTACAACCGAAAACACCCATGCCCCCTGACCGGATGACTGGCTTTAATCCAAGGCCATGGAACCCTCATCGCGGTCTCTCTGTATGGTGTGTGCTAGACAGGGGTTGAAAACTTACTGAACCGTACCCTACCTACGGCAAGGACAAGTGGCAGCACGAAACAAGTATGGGGGTTACTGGAACAAGACTCGATCTACGGCTGACTCAGGAGGCTTAAGTATTTCCTGCATGACTAGCTCAAGGATAATATTTCACATCCATCAGACACAACCACCACTCATCATACCTCCCCCAGCCCCGCCGGTCATAACCGTCTCTACGAGGGACAAGCTCGTGTCTACCCAAGACAGAGACTTTCCCGGATCTTTCCCGGTAGGCATGAGAGGCATATGAGGGTGATTGCTATCACAAGTATGTCCATTGCCAACAGCAAAAAATTTCATCTTTGCACTCAAAGCGTATGATCATATCGTCACAAACACATAACGGATACTCCATGTCACGGTGGTTTTGTAACTGTATTAAACAACACACGATAATATTATGCCTGAGTTTAGAAATGCTTGCCTTCAAGATGTGGAGAGGTGTGGTGCCCTCCAAAACTTTTGAAAGTTATATCCCCCTTCCAAATTCCTATTTTCAAAAATATCCAAATAACACATACTTCAAAAACAGTACAAAAAGTTGTCCTAATTATTTTTGAAATAAATCTTAAAATAAACTAGGTGAAATTTGATAGAGGTAGGAAAAAGAATCAATTCATTTGGAGTTTTATTTAAAAAGATATAGCCAGTCAAAGTTTCAGTCAAACTCTGTTTTTAAAATAACACAGAAAAGAAAACGTTTTGACGAGAATACGCTTTCAAAGTAGGGGAGATGTACTTTCGGCTGTTTGCGCTTTCACTTAAAACACGCGGGCTGGGCTGGGTCGCTGATAGTGGGTCCAGGGGACCCACTGGTCAGGTTTGACCGGTCCTCTCTCCCTCCTCTTCCTCTGCCCGAACGGAGGCGAGGCTCCGGCGATCAACGCCGGCGAACGGCGGCTCCCCGCGGGCTCCAGAGGGTCGGGATGGATCTGCAAGACCGGGGCGGTCCTCCCGGTGGTCGTTGGGTTGGCGGGGGTGGAGGGAGTCGCCGGCGGTGAGCTTCGCGGCGGAGAAGGCTTTGGGCATGATTGGGGAATTGGGCTACGGTGGGTTTTAATCGCGTTTGAGGGGTCGGGCAGTTCCGCACGGTCGAGGGGAATCGCATGGTGGCACTGGTTGGACGGGAGGGGCTCGGGTTGCTACTGAATGGACCGAAGGGCGGCGGCGGCTGTACTGGCCAGAGATGGGGAAGAAGACCTTCTGTAATGCCCCGGACACACCCGCCGGTGGTTGTTACTCCTGGCAGGATCTAGACTGGCCCCACAGATCAATACTAGTCTTTTCTGCGCACTTTGTCCTCACTCGTGCGCACCCGGGAGCAACTTCCCGGTCGGTCACCCATCCTGACACTACTCCAAGCTGAGCACGCTTAACTTTGGAGTTCTGTCTGAATGGGATCCCGGAAAAGAAGGAATTCCTTACTGATATGAGTAGTCTATCATCCTTAATAAGTCAGGCCATCACATACACCCCCACTCAGAGGAACCGACGTCCTTGTCGGGCCACGAGAACGTTCCCTCTTGGCACATACGTCTGTGCATCTGTGACGCCCCCGATTCAATCGTACACTAATCATGCACGCAAACGTGTACGATCAAGATCAGGGACTCACGGGAAGATATCACAACACAACTCTAAAACATAAATAAGTCATACAAGCATCATAATACAAGCCAGGGGCCTCGAGGGCTCGAATACAAGTACTCGATCATAGACGAGTCAGTGGAAGCAACAATATCTGAGTACAGACATAAGTTAAACAAGTTGCCATAAGATGGCTAACACAAACTGGGATACAGATCGAAAGAGGCGCAGGCCTCCTGCCTGGGATCCTCCTAACTACTCCTGGACGTCGTCAGCGGGCTGCACGTAGTAGTAGGCACCTCCGGCGTAGTAGGGGTCGTCGTCGACGGTGGCGTCTGACTCCTGGAATCCAGCATCTGGTTGCGTCGACCAGAAAGAAAGGAAAGGGGGAAAAGGGGGGGAGAAAGCAACCGTGAGTACTCATCCAAAGTACTCGCAAGCAAGGAGCTACACTACATATGCATGGGTATATGTGTAAAGGTCCATATCGGTGGACTGAACTGCAGAATGCCAGAATAAAAGGGGGATAGCTAATCCTGTCGAAGACTACGCTTCTGGCAGCCTCCGTCTTGCAGCATGTAGGAGAGAGTAGATTGAAGTCCTCCAAGTAGCATCTTCAAGTAGCATCTCCAAGCAGCATCTCCAAGTAGCATCGCATAGCATAACCCTACCCGGCGATCCTCCTCTCGTCGCCCTGTAGAAAAGCGATCACCGGGTTGTCTGTGGAACTTGGAAGGGTGTGTTTTATTAAGTATCCAGTTCTAGTTGTCATAAGGTCAAGGTACAACTCCAAGTCATCCTGTTACCGAAGATCACGGCTATTCGAATAGATTAACTTCCCTGCAGGGGTGCACCAACTTACCCAGCACGCTTGATCCCATTTGGCCGGACACACTTTCCTGGGTCATGCCCGGCCTCGGAAGATCAACACGTCGCAGCCCCACCTAGGCACAATAGAGAGGCCAGCACGCCGGTCTAAACCTAAGCGCGCAGGGGTCTGGGCTCATCGCCCTGAGCACACCTGCACGTTGCGTGGGCGGCCGAAAGCAGACCTAGCCTAGTGGCGTTCCAGTCCAATTCGGCGCGCGCCGCTCCGTCGCTGACGTCTGAAGTGCTTCGGCTGATACCACGACGTTGGGATACCCATAACTACTCCCGCATAGATGGTTAGTGCGTATAAGCTCGTAGCCAACTCAGATCAAATACCAAGATCTCGTTAAGCGTGTTAAGTATCCACGAACGCTGAACAGGGCCAGGCCCACCTCTCTCCTAGGCGGTCTCAACCTGCCCTGTCGCTCCGCCACAAAGATCCACACAGAGGGCCGTCGGGACAAAGGTCCTTTCGGCCCCCAATCCGTGAATCACTCGCGGGTACTCTTCGAGCTGACCCGACTTTAGTCACCATCTGTATAGTATGTATGTATGTATAATATATACCCGTGATCAACTCCCGAGTGATCACGGCCCAATAGTATAGCAATGCAGACTGACAAGAATGTAGGGCCAATGATGATAAACTAGCATCCTATACTAAGCTTTAGGATTGCAGGTAAGGTATCAACAGATGTAGCAACAATGTCAGGCTATGCATCAGAATAGGATCAACGGAAAGCAGTAACAGGCTACACTACTCTAATGCAAGCAGTATAGAAGAGAATAGGCGATATCTGGTGATCAAGGGGGGGCTTGCCTGGTTGCTCTGGCAAGAGAGAGGGGTCGTCAACTCCGTAGTCGAACTGGGCAGCAGCAACGTCGGTCTCGTAGTCTACCGGAGGGAAGAGGGGGAAGAAACAATGAATAACATGTAAACAGATGCATATCGATGCATGACATGACAAGTAACGATGCTTGGCGCGACCTAACGTGGTATGACGTGATGCCGGTTAAGGGGGGGAACGTCCGGGAAAATATCCCCGGTGTTTCGTGTTTTCGGGCAGAGGAGCCGGAGGGGGAAAGTTGCGGGTTCGATAGGTTAGGGGTGTGTGGCGGACGAACGGACTGCGTATCCGGGTTCGTCTCGTCGTTCTGAGCAACTTTCATGTTGAAAATATTTTAATCCGAGTTACGGATTAAAAGATATGATTTACTAAAGATTTTATTGATTTCTGAAATTTAATTAATTATTTAATTAATTCGGAAAATGGATTTATGACGGAGCATGATGTCATGCTGACGTCAGCAGTCAACAGAGTTGACTTGGTCAACCTGACAGGTGGGTCCCGTTAGTCAGTGACTGTTAACTAATTAACCTAGTTAGTTTAATTAACAGATTAATTAGGTTAATTAAACATGATTAATTAAGTTAATCAACTTAGTTAATTAATTAATTAATTAGCATTTTTATTTTTTATTTTTTATTTTAACGTTCTGGGGTGGGACCCCCATGTCATTGGCACATTATCCTAATTAACCTATTAATTAGTTTAATTAGTTAATCAGGTTAACTAATGTTTGATTTGATTAATTAAACCTGATCAATTAAGTTAATTAATTATCTAATTAATTAATTAATATACATTTTTTTATTCTAATTCTTCCAGGGTGTGGGCCCCGGTGTTCAGTGGCACATGGGCCAAACGGGGCGGGTAAACGGGCGCGTGAGCACCAGCCCGAATGGGCACGGGTGTGCGGGCGCTGGAGCGCACCGACGGCCACGGCGGGGCTCGTCGGACGGCCGTTTCCGGCGACAGCAACCGGTGCGGCGGGGCGCGGCGGGCGATGGCTGCGAGGAGGGGCTCCGTGGAGGAGGTCCGGCGAGGGAGGAGAGGCCTCCGAGCAGCGGGCAGCGGCGGGAGCGCCGCGGGGTCGTGGGAAGGAGAGGGGAGGGAGCGAGGCTCACGGCGGGGGCCGGCGTGCGCGGCCACGGCGGGGCTCGCGCGGTTGCGGGCGAGGGAGAGAGG
>NC_041384.1:276006247-276013905 GCF_002162155.2 Triticum dicoccoides | reverse complement strand
GCGGCGGTCGGGATCCGAGAGGGGTTCGAGCGTCGGGGGGTGGGGGTTCGTCCCGATCCCGATCTGGATCGGGGAAGGGACGAGGGGTCGTGGGGAGGGGGAGAGAGGAGTGGGGGTGAGGCTAGGGTTCGGTCGGGGAGTGGGGGGGGTTAAGGGAGTGAGGGGGCCGGATGGGCCGGTGGGCTGGCCGGATGGGTCGTTTGGCCCAGTTGGCCAGGGGGTTTTCCCCTCCCCTTATTTATTTTGTTTGTTTTCTTTTCTTATTTTTCCTTTTCTGTTTTAATTCATTTTAATAACTTAGACCTTTTATAAAAGGTGTTTACTCCACCATAATTACCGATGCAATATTTGGCGACCCCTGAACATTTTAGTTTTAATTTTTGAAAACTTTTATTGCTAAAATTTATTGCTATCGTAAGTCAACCCCGATCATAAATTTGAATTAGAATTTCGAGACAGTTTTGAATTAACCCGTGGTTAACTATAGTGACAAGGGTGACGTGGCACCATCAGCAGAGGTTCACTGTAGCTTAAATACCCGGGCGTCACAATTCTCCTCCACTACAAGAAATCTCGTCCCGAGATTTAGGAGCGGGAGTAAGGGGGAATGGATTTGGTTACGAAATTTTAACGAATCTTCTCATTGTGGCTTGCTCTTCTCGAAGAGACCGGTCCAATACATTGATGTCTTCATTCCTTTGCTTCCGGTCATCATGATGAAGTCGACGTCCTTCCTTCGGGATCTTCATCGTACTTACGAATAGGTTTCCGGAAGAACATACCTCTGCAAGGTCGATTATCTGGTCGATAACATTGAGGAAGGTGGCGGAAGTACTCTCGAATTCAAACTTAAGAAAATATCGAGAGCAAAGTAAGGAGGTACCATGAGAAGTTTCAAACGGATAGGCAAGCGTTTGATGCCTAATTAGAAGGTGAAAGGGGT
Source organism: Triticum dicoccoides (assembly GCF_002162155.2). NCBI lineage: Eukaryota > Viridiplantae > Streptophyta > Magnoliopsida > Poales > Poaceae > Triticum > Triticum dicoccoides. The sequence continues at coordinate 276,012,962 of NC_041384.1, read as the reverse complement.
TCAGAGCAACGAGAATAAGTATTGCGTCTGATACCAGAATTGATGATCTCATCGGTAGGTGGCTCATGAATTTCATACGAGTCCACGCGCGAGGAATAACTTTGGAAACATGAGGGTGTACATTAGAGTCAGGTTTCGATCCTGGTGGAACTGTGGGTTATGGGCCCATCATGTGGGTTAAAAGTAGGAAGGGCGGAGACGTCTTGCGTGATCATGCAAGCAAGGCATGTCAGAGGGTAGCTTGTCGATTAAGTCGGCAACAACGTCGATACCAAGGGCGAGGGACGAAGAGAACCATTTTCCTGCTCGTTGGACGAGGCGGACCAAAGGCAAAGTTCCCGTCCGTCGGTGGCTACCGAAATGTCATCAACACTAGAAACAGGGTCTTACTGACAAAGTTGTACATCGAGGTGTTTGCACAAGCAGTGGATTATTACTGCTTATATCATATAGATCATAGAAAAGGTTTAAACAAACCAATGGAAGAAAAATATGATCATCAGATTAAACAGAACAATGGAAAGGAAAATATGTTTAAACACATATTTCAAGGGTATATCCTTCCCAAGGACAAGCAGAGTAAGATATCCATGACAGGATATAAGGTAGAAAACCATTTAGTTAAGGGGGGGGGAGAATCTCATGATATTACCCATACAATGGTGTTAGGATAAATGATAAATAAAATCTAGCATCGTGCTTCGAATGTTCCTGTTGCAAATTGGAGTACCATTGACATGCTTCGAGATAGCATTGACATGGTCTTCAGGTGAAGATCAGACTTTGGAAACACGAAGGATCCATCAGGAATAACTTGTAGAATAAGCCTTACAATTTCCTCATGGATGAATGGATAACCTTGCTGAAAGGAATCTATAATGATAGGTCCTCCAGCCGGGGGGGGGTGCTAGGCATGACATCATGTTACCGGGTCATCAAAGGATCAACATCATAACTCTTGGAAAGTTGTCCCAACCATCATATCTGACCGAGATTCAGATCCGATTGGTGTCAGGATACCTGAGACTCAGGATGCCTGAGAGGAAAAGGTGTAATACAATTGACAAGAAGACATTGTAAAATTCTCGAGAAATGAACTATGGGAGCAAGTTCCGAAACAAGAGCTCATCATTAAATCAACGAGAGGATGAGAAGGTGGCTGATGGGCTCAGCGACAATTCATCGAGAATTCCAACGGATGGATTTCCACGATAATGTGAACAAGAAGATGACACTTATCAATTCAATGATATAAGGTTGTATGCTCGAGGAAAACATACACCATCAATCACTAGTTGAAAGGTGTGCCCGAAATATGACCTTAGGCAGCAAGATCAATGTTAGAGTGACGATTCAATAACCAACAGTCTAAGAACGAACTGTCGATCGTTAACTTCAAAGCAATAGGGTTGCTAGAAGTCCAGAACTCAAACAACACCGTTCACTTGTTGGTACCCCGGTTGGAATCAACACGAGGACCAAGAAAGAATGGTGATGGTGAGAAGGTTCACCATACCAAGAATTCTTAAGAGGTGGTGAAATTCTCACGACATTCTTGACATAAAAGATGGTAATACTCCAAGGTAAAGACGAACAAATGCTGGATAGCAAGCATCTTAAGGTATAACACAAAACACGAACAAGTTTGTGTTGAACGGAAGGCAATAAAGTGGTCGATGACAACACAAATCATCGAGGGCAAGGATGGTATTTCTCATCATGAATCCGGTTGATATCCTGGAAGAGCTCATAAGGTTGATGATGATCACGACACATTTGTCGAGAGATTTCATGAAGATGTAATCAATTGGCGATGACATCAAGTCAAAGGAATGATGAAGCAAAAGGTTATTGAAACCATGGGTAGGACACAAACTTTAAATCAAGCTTGTTGTTCAAGGCGAACTGATATGACGAGGAAGATCGACGTAAGCTTAGCTCATCATCGAAAATTTTGTGCTCCGGGAAGAAGGACCAGGTAGCACAGTTAGAAGTTTGCACGATAATGATATAGCCGATAAGGCTAGGAATGGCGTGATCGGTTCCAAACTCATACTTAAAGAAGATTATCAAGTGTCGTTGAACCGTAATGCAGACTCGGTTCAGTTATCGGTGTCTTTGAGTGTTTAATAACTCCGAGCCCTAATCGGTGAGTATGTAGTACTTGATGAAGAACTCATAAGAAATTATGCAGTTCCAAGATAATCTCGAGATACCAGGGGGTGATACTCGATGACAGATCAAAGTAGAGGTTGGACTGGGGTATTGCTCTGCACAAGACAAGTGCTTAAACTTGCACGAGAAATGGTAAGTAAAGGAGAACATGGTCGGAACCACGATTGAAAAAGGCCAGATCCAGATATAAGATGAACTTATACCAAGGGAATAACTAATTTTAAAAGAAGCTTCGATGAGAAGATCTACATCGTGTCCATGGGCATGAACACAAAGTTCAAGGTCGACTCCCACTTCTCCAATGCATAACCTTTCATTTACTTCCCGCGTTCGATGAAGTTGCAGTGTTGAAATTTTATCTGGTGAAGCGCCAGAAGAGTATGACTCGTGAAAACTTTCGGGTTCACACGGTTTAGAGAAGGCATATGTTCAACCCATAGGGGCTTCTTAGAAACATATACCACAAGTTTCAAGAGTAAATAACACAAGCCCGAAAGCAGAGCATGGTTGGCCAAGCAGAGGATACAACTTAACAAAGGCATTATGTATCAGGGGACGAACTCACAAGGTGATCAAATGTGAAGGACACTGTCGGATAACAATCCAACAAAGGACTTGATGGTCCACAAAGGATCTGATACGAGTATCGGTACTCAACTAGAGGAAGAAGAATGCAAGGAGATCAGATTATAGAAACAACTAACTAACTCAATTGTCAAATGCAAAGGAATTATGATTTCCAAATCAAGGGATCAAAGCAATGCTCTGATTAGGGATGGATAAGTTGAATAGCCTTAGGGTACAATCAACGACAATTGGATTGGTCGAGAACCAATTCCAGTTAAAAGAATGGAAGCTCAGCCGGAAAGGTAATTTATAAGGATCAATGATGATTGCGTGTATTCGCAAACATATTGAGTCAACAGACTCAAAATGATAATGACAATGAATGTCATTAAGACTACGAGACTTATGGGATTAACCATAATGCAAGCAAGCAAGAATTTCAAGAGCCAAAGGCTCCAGAGGGTTTTCGGAAGATCGAATATTATTTTGAAGACTTTTGTGAAACACAAGAACAACTGGGGATGAGCGGATACTCGGCAAGCGCGAGTAATTATCTGTAGGGGTATTCATGCAGCAAGGAACTGCAGGGCAGTAAGCGTAAAGAATTCTCGGAATATTGAAGAGTATTTCAGGACATCTTGTAATAACAAGAGCAACTGGGGATGACAATATGAACGATAGGTGTAAGTAGTTATCCAGAGGGATTTATCGATGGAAGTGAATTGCAAAAGCGATGGCACATAGTCTCGAGAGCACATCGTAGAGTATCTTCGGAATCTTCTGGTGCAGCAGGCGGTCATCGGTAACAAGTGGCTCTCCGGCAGAAAGTACTTGCGAGAACCTAAAGTTAGTTTTGTTTTTAGCAAAATCGTTTAACCCGAATAGAAGAGAGTTCAGAATCCCAGAGTAAAGGTCGAGGAGTAAAAGATCCTAATACCACCCAATGGTGACGTGGGCCCATGGGCCGCACAGCCATGTTAGTAAAAGTTTTGTAAAGTCTAGACTCGACTTCGGCCAAGGAGTTGGAAGGGGGATTCCTACAGGCAGTTGGCTCTGATACCAACTTGTGACGCCCCCGATTCAATCGTACACTAATCATGCACGCAAACGTGTACGATCAAGATCAGGGACTCACGGGAAGATATCACAACACAACTCTAAAACATAAATAAGTCATACAAGCATCATAATACAAGCCAGGGGCCTCGAGGGCTCGAATACAAGTACTCGATCATAGACGAGTCAGCGGAAGCAACAATATCTGAGTACAGACATAAGTTAAACAAGTTGGCATAAGATGGCTAACACAAACTGGGATACAGATCGAAAGAGGCGCAGGCCTCCTGCCTGGGATCCTCCTAACTACTCCTGGACGTCGTCAGCGGGCTGCACGTAGTAGTAGGCACCTCCGGCGTAGTAGGGGTCGTCGTCGACGGTGGCGTCTGACTCCTGGACTCCAGCATCTGGTTGCGTCGACCAGAAAGAAAGGAAAGGGGAAAGAGGGGGGAGAAAGCAACCGTGAGTACTCATCCAAAGTACTCGCAAGCAAGGAGCTACACTACATATGCATGGGTATATGTGTAAAGGGCCATATCGGTGGACTGAACTGCAGAATGCCAGAATAAAAGGGGGATAGCTAATCCTGTCGAAGACTACGCTTCTGGCAGCCTCCGTCTTGCAGCATGTAGGAGAGAGTAGATTGAAGTCCTCCAAGTAGCATCTTCAAGTAGCATCTCCAAGCAGCATCTCCAAGTAGCATTGCATAGCATAACCCTACCCGGCGATCCTCCTCTCGTCGCCCTGTAGAAAAGCGATCACCGGGTTGTCTGTGGAACTTGGAAGGGTGTGTTTTATTAAATATCCGGTTCTAGTTGTCATAAGGTCAAGGTACAACTCCAAGTCGTCCTGTTACCGAAGATCACGGCTATTCAAATAGATTAACTTCCCTGCAGGGGTGCACCAACTTACCCAGCATGCTTGATCCCATTTGGCGGACACACTTTCCTGGGTCATGCCCGGCCTCGGAAGATCAACACGTCGCAGCCCCACCTAGGCACAACAGAGAGGCCAGCACGCCGGTCTAAACCTAAGCGCGCAGGGGTCTGGGCCCATCGCCCTGAGCACACCTGCACGTTGCGTGGGCGGCCGAAAGCAGACCTAGCCTAGTGGCGCTCCAGTCCAATTCGGCGCGCGCCACTCCGTCGCTGACGTCTGAAGTGCTTTGGCTGATACCACGACGTCGGGATACCCATAACTACTCCCGCGTAGATGGTTAGTGCGTATAAGCTCGTAGCCAACTCAGATCAAATACCAAGATCTCGTTAAGCGTGTTAAGTATCCGCGAACACCAAATAGGGCCAGGCCCACCTCTCTCCTAGGCGGTCTCAACCTGCCCTGTCGCTCCGCCACAAAGATCCACACAGAGGGCCGTCGGGACAAAGGTCCTTTCAGCCCCCAATCCGTGAATCACTCGCGGGTACTCTTCGAGCTGACCCGACTTTAGTCACCATCTGTATAGTATGTATGTATGTATGTATAATATATACCCGTGATCAACTCCCGAGTGATCACGGCCCAATAGTATAGCAATGCAGACTGACAAGAATGTAGGGCCAATGATGATAAACTAGCATCCTATACTAAGCATTTAGGATTGCAGGTAAGGTATCAACAGATGTAGCAACAATGTCAGGCTATGCATCAGAATAGGATCAACGGAAAGCAGTAACAGGCTACACTACTCTAATGCAAGCAGTATAGAAGAGAATAGGCGATATCTGGTGATCAAGGGGGGGGGGGGCTTGCCTGGTTGCTCTGGCAAGAGAGAGGGGTCGTCAACTCCGTAGTCGAACTGGGCAGCAGCAGCGTCGGTCTCGTAGTCTACCGGAGGGAAGAGGGGGAAGAAACAATGAATAACATGTAAACAGATGCATATCGATGCATGACATGACAAGTAACGATGCTAGGCGCGACTTAACGTGGTATGAGGTGATGCCGGTTAAGGGGGGGAACATCCGGGAAAATATCCCCGGTGTTTCGTGTTTTCGGGCAGAGGAGCCGGAGGGGCAAAGTTGCGGGTTCGATAGGTTAGGGGTGTGTGGCGGACGAACGGACTGTGTATCCGGGTTCGTCTCGTCGTTCTGAGCAACTTTCATGTTGAAAATATTTTAATCCGAGTTACGGATTAAAAGATATGATTTACTAAAGATTTTATTAATTTCTGAAATTTAATTAATTATTTAATTAATTCGGAAAATGGATTTATGACGTCAGCATGATGTCATGCTGACGTCAGCAGTCAACAGAGTTGACTTGGTCAACCTGACAGGTGGGTCCCGTTAGTCAGTGACTGTTAACTAATTAACCTAGTTAGTTTAATTAACAGATTAATTAGGTTAATTAAACATGATTAATTAAGTTAATCAACTTAGTTAATTAATTAATTAATTAGCATTTTTATTTTTATTATTTATTATTATTTTTTTAACGTTCTGGGGTGGGACCCCCATGTCATTGGCACATTATCCTAATTAACCTATTAATTAGTTTAATTAGTTAATTAGGTTAACTAATGTTTGATTGGATTAATTAAACCTGATCAATTAAGTTAATTAATTATCTAATTAATTAATTAATATACATTTTTTTATTCTAATTCTTCCAGGGTGTGGGCCCCGGCGTTCAGTGGCACAGGGGCCAAACGGGGCGGGTAAACGGGCGCGTGAGCGCCAGCCCGAATGGGCGCGGGTGTGCGGGCGCTGGAGCGCACCGACGGCCACGGCGGGGCTCGTCGGCCGGCCGTTTCCGGCGACAGCAACCGGTGCGGCGGGGCGCGGTGGGTGATGGCTGCGAGGAGGGGCTCCGTGGAGGAGGCCCGGCGAGGGAGGAGAGGCCTCCGAGCGGCGGGCAGCGGTGGGAGCGCCGCGGGGTCGTGGGAAGGAGAGGGGAGGGAGCGAGGCTCACGGCGGGGGCC
>NC_041384.1:275922533-276005610 GCF_002162155.2 Triticum dicoccoides | reverse complement strand
GAGCGTCGGGGGGTGGGGGTTCGTCCCGATCCCGATCTGGATCGGGGAAGGGACGAGGGGTCGTGGGGAGGGGGAGAGAGGAGTGGGGGTGAGGCTAGGGTTCGGTCGGGGAGTGGGGGGGGGTTAAGAGAGTGAGGGGGCCGGATGGGCCGGTGGGCTGGCCGGATGGGTCGTTTGGCCCAGTTGGCCAGGGGGTTTTCCCCTCCCCTTATTTATTTTGTTTGTTTTCTTTTCTTATTTTTCCTTTTCTGTTTTAATTCATTTTAATAACTTAGACCTTTTATAAAAGGTGTTTACTCCACCATAATTACCGATGCAATATTTGGCAACCCCTGAACATTTTAGTTTTAATTTTTGAAAACTTTTATTGCTAAAATTTATTGCTATCGTAATCAACCCCGATCATAAATTTGAATTAGAATTTCGAGACAGTTTTGAATTAACCCGTGGTTAACTATAGTGACAAGGGTGACGTGGCACCATCAGCAGAGGTTCACTGTAGCTTAAATACCCGGGCGTCACAGCATCCAGTCCGGTACATGTGCCATGCCGGGTGCCACAACGGGTCACAAACGTCATGAACAACATGACCGCGCACCTGTCCGCAAACATCCGTGTAACCACGAGGGTCGGCTCTGATACCAACTTGTAACGCCCCGGACACACCCATCGGTGGTCGTTACTCCTGGCGGGATCTAGACTGGCCCCACAGACCAATACTAGTCTTTTCTGCGCACTTTGTCCTCACTCATGCGCACCCGGGAGCAACTTCCCGATCGGTCACCCATCCTGACACTACTCCAAACTAAGCACACTTAACTTTGGAGTTCTGTCTGAATGGGCTCCCGGAAAAGAAGGAATTCCTTACTGATATGAGTAGTCTATCACCCTTAATAAGCCAGGCCATCACACCTTCCCTGGTCGATTGACTGCTACGGGGGGGCAAGGTGGGGTGGCTTGAGGTCTCCTGAGGTTTCGGAGAGGCTCGGGGCTCTTTAAATTGGCGGTCGGGGTCGGTTCTGACGATGGTCGTGGATAAGAACGCCGGCGACCGTCATTCTGTTGCAGCAGGGGGACGTGGCGGCGACGAGCGCTTGCGGACAAGCTGTGGATGAGCTTGAGCTGTTCAAGGGGGCAGCTGGCGAGCGCCGGTGGCTCGGGCGGCGCCGTCCACGGCAGAGGCTGCTGTGGCCGCCCGCTAGCCGCCGTTGCCGACCTGACGGCGGCGCTGTTGGGCGCCAGGGGGGCTTGGCTGGTTCCTGCGAGTGGATGAGGTCAGGGGGTGCGGCTCTGCAGGCGAGCAAGGGCCGGGGCGTGATGCGGCGACCCGAGCGCACGCACGTGCAAAACGCGCGCTCTGGGCGCGCCCAGAGCACGCACGCTACATGCTCGACAATATGCCAAGGCATGCTAGGGGGCTCCAAACCACAAGGGAGTTAGCAGGGTGAGGCAATAGGCTAGGTCAAGTCCATGGGACAAGCTAGTTTGGTCAGGGGATCAAGTTCACAATGTAAACTTGAAATCATGCCAAATCTGGTTGTGCCCACAGGGTGTTTGACAAAATGCCAAAGGCATCTAGGCAATTCTTGGGGTGGCCCAAATTTCCAGATTGGGGTCTCTTTAGTTGATACAGAGGGTGGTGAGGTTAGTTTGCCAAAATCTCAAACTTGTTAGTGTAAGTTTTGCAAAACTTCAGTTCTGGACAGAAGGTAAATGGCATTGTTTCAAGATCCAGAAATCTTCCAATGGGTCCCTTCTTCTAGACTTAAGGGTTTTGCAAGGTGGGCTATAAGCAGGAGAAAACTCAAGGGTACTAGAGCAAATTAAATTAGGGTTGCTGTAGAAAAAGCCAAATTGGACCAGAAAGCAAAAGAGGTTGATTCACTCAAATTTTTCAAAGAACGCCACTGGGTTTTTGCATAAAGTTGAATTACATACCACTACTAACATCCCACAATTTTGGTGGAAGTTTTAAAGAAATATTTAATTAGGCTGTAGTGCAAAATTGCTCTCTAGACCAGATTTTTAAACTTGGTGTAGAGCTCAAAATATTAAAAGAATGAAATATATTTTTGCATAAAAGTGATTTAAAAACATCACATGTCACCTCCAATTTTTGGTGAAATTTTTAAATAAGTTTATCAAGTGGTTGTAGTTCAAAAAGAGCTCCAAAATTAATGAAAAATCTTTTTATGGAATAAAGCTCAGAGAAAAACAATTATGCAAATAAACTCCACTGATAATAGAAATGTTTTTCTTAAAAGGGAAAACAAGTCCAATAATATATTGGGAGAGTTTATTCACTTGAGGTAAAAACTCCAAAATAATAAGGTAAAGAAAGACCCTGAAACCAAAAGATAAACCATAAAATAAAAGTTTAAATATCCTGGCAAAATTTTAATTAATAAAACAAGGTCAAAATTTTTGGGGTGTCACATATATACATGGTGGACACCCCAAAAGAAGGCAATGTCGATGGAACAGCGGAGGATGACCCCTCCAAGAAGCAGCCTAAGCGCCGGCGTCAGCGGCGCCGCTCTAAATCCCGCCAAAACAAAAACGGTGATTCCCGCACGGGGGATAATAACACCTCGGACAGTGCCGAAGACAACCACCTCTAGCAAGATTCAGCACAGGAGGATAGAGAAGCCAGCCCTCATGAGAGAGCGGCAGACAGAGGGGTCGAGGACGATAATTATATGCCTCCCTCCAAAGACGAGGCAAGCCTCGATGACGACGAATTTGTCGCGCCGGAGGATCCCATCGAACAAGAGCGTTTCAAACGCAGGCTTATGGCCACGGCGAGCAGCCTCAAGAAAAAACAGCAACATCTTAGAGCTGATCAAGATTTGCTAGCCGATAGATGGACTGAAGTCCTTGCGGCCGAAGAGTATGAACTCGAACGCCCCTCCAAGAGCTACCCAAAGCGCAGGTTGCTACCGCAATTAGAGGAGGAAGCACTTAAACCTACATCACCAACGCATGATGCGGCCGACCGGCCACCCCGTGGCCGCGACAGAGAGGCCTCTCGGCCCTCCACTCAAGCCGCACCCAGGCGCCGCTCAAAAACCACCAAGGCATGGGAAAATGCACCAGACCTGCGAGATATATTGGAGGACAAGGCAAGACAAACAAGATCGATCTATGGATCACGTGGGTGCCCCACGGCAGGAGACGGTACTCGTCACGCTGGATACAGTAAATCCGGCTGGGCCGAACACAGTAGACAAAGCTCGTTTGAGCTACGTCGTGATGTAGCCCAATACAGAGGCGCCGCACACCCACTATGCTTCACAGATGAAGTAATGGATCATCAAATCCCCGAGGGTTTCAAACCCGTGAATATCGAATCATACGATGGCACAACAGATCCTGTGGTATGGATCGAGGACTATCTCCTTCATATCCACATGGCCCGCGGTGATGACCTACACGCCATCAAATACCTCCCACTCAAGCTTAAAGGACCAGCCCAGCATTGGCTTAACAGCTTGCCAGCATAATCAATTGGTTGTTGGGAGGACCTGGAAGCCGCATTCATCGACAATTTCCAGGGCACTTATGTGCGACCACCAGACGCCGATGACCTAAGACACATAATTCAGCAGCCAGAGGAATCGGCCAGACAATTCTGGACATGGTTCCTAACCAAGAAAAATCAAATCATCGACTGTCCGGACACAGAGGCCCTAGCAGCCTTCAAGCATAACATCCGCAAGAAGTGGCTTGCACGGCACCTAGGATAGGAAAAGCTGAAATTTATGGCAGCCCTCACGACACTTATGACCCGCTTTTGCGCGGGAGAAGACAGCTGGCTAGCTCGCAGCAATAACATTACCAAGAGCCCTGGTAATTCGGATACCAAGAACAGCAGTGGCAGGTCGCGTCGCAACAAGCAAAAGCGCCGCATTAACGGCGACAATGCTGAGGATATGGCAGTTAATGCCGGATTCAGAGGCTCTAAACCCGGTCAATGGAAAAATCCATTCAAAAGAAATACTCCGGGCCCATCCAGTTTGGACCGAATACTCGACCGCTCATGCCAGATACATGGCACCCCCGAAAAACCAGCTAATCACACCAACAGGGATTGATGGGTGTTCAAGCAGGCAGGCAAGTTAAATGCCGAAAGCAGAGACAAGGGCTGCATAGCGATGACGAGGAGGAGCCCCGGCTGCCGAACAACAGTGGACAGAAAGGTTTTCCCCCACAAGTGCGGACGGTGAACATGATATACGCAACCCATGTCCCCAAGAGGGAGCGGAAGCGTGCGCTAAGGGACGTATACGCGATGGAGCCAGTCGCCCCTAAGTTCAACCCATGGTCTTCCTACCCGATCACTTTTGATCAAAGGGACCACCCCACTAGCATCCGTTATGGCGGATTCGCCGCATTGGTTCTAGACCCAATTATTGACGGATTTCACCTCACTAGAGTCCTTATGGACGGCGGCAGTAGCCTGAACCTGCTTTACCAGGATACAGTGTGGCAAATGGGCATAGATCCCTCGAGGATTAAGCCCACCAAAATGACCTTTAAAGGCGTCATACCAGGTGTAGAAGCCAACTGTACAGGCTCAGTTACACTCGAAGTGGTCTTCGGATCTCCGGATAATTTCTGAAGCGAGGAGTTAATCTTCGACATAGTCCCGTTCCGCAGTGGCTATCACGCACTGCTCGGGCGAACCGCATTTGCCAAGTTCAATGCGGTGCCGCACTACGCATACCTCAAGCTCAAGATGCCATGCCCTCGAGGAGTCATCACGGTCAATGGAAACACCGAACGCTCTCTCCGAACGGAGGAGCATACGGCGGCTATCGCAACGGATGTACAAAGCAGCCTCTCAAGGCAATTCTCCAGTCTAGCCATTAAACGTCTGGACACCGTCAAGCGCGCCCGGAGTAACCTACAAGAAAACCGCCTGGCACGTTCCGAGCAAGCGTAGCAATACGGCCCCAACCCCAGCCCTCGCGAATTTGCGAAACCAGTGTTGCGCGTACATAACTACGCTCTGGAAATACCATGGGCACAGGGGGAGGGGCACCATCACGGCACGCCCGAAACGCAGCTTAAACCGCACTAGGGGCTGCCGATTTCTTAATTTTCTCTTATTTTCAGGACCCCATTCTTCGGAAGGCTTGTCCGGCAGTACAATTGCCGCACAAACGATACAACCAGGGAAGCAGAAACTACGCCGCACTATGGAACTCTAAGGTGGTCTCTATAACAAGCAGTATACCTGTTTCACATAACATTCCGCAACTTTCCCCTGGAAAGGACATGTTAAATAGTCCCATCTTTTGCTTATTGCAGTATTTGTATCGTTCTGCTTTGATCGCAGCTTTTTAAATAAACAATGCATAGCTTCTGTCTATTATCGCATTACTTTTTTTAAGAATATATGTTCATTAATGACATGTTGCACCCGTACACTTTGGTACGACCAATATGCCAGGGGCTTAAGTACCCCATAATACGGTGTGAGAAGTCCGAACACTTTCACAAGTGCGGCACCCCGAACTTATAGCATTATATGCATCGGCTCCGAATCATGTCTTGGGTCAATAGTTGGGTTTGCCCGGCTCCTATGTTTTGGTACCTTACGTTCCGTTATATCGGCTAAGGTAGTAGTAGGAGAACTACTGCGATTGTGCCCCAGTTGAGCTAGGCTAAGCACCTCAGTAGAGAAAGCTAAAACTGACCGTCATGATAAGGCGAGAGCTGGTCGCTGTTCGAGAGGTTTTCGAGTCCCTAAAGACTTATGCCGCTTAGAGCGAGGAGTCAGCTTTGTCCGGCCTAGGCGTGGATAGCGCCCCGAACTCGGTCTTCCAAACACTAGGGGCTTTGCCGAGATTTAAAATTATAGAATTCTATGGCTAAGTGAGAGTGTTCAAGCATTATAGTCCGATTGCCTTGTTCGTTGTGTTGAGAGCCTCCCTCGAAGGACCCAAGAATGGGAAAAAGAGCGCTCATGTTTATCCCGAATACCCCAGCACTCATGGCATGGGGGCAGAAGCCGATGACTCGCCATCTCTCAAATTTGATAAACGGCCGCACAGAAGGTAATATTTTAAATTCAAAAGGCATTGCTTAGCGCACATGAACAAGTTTTCAGCGCACAGGACAAAATGAGCGAGTTTACTAAAAAATTACATCCATGGAACATTCATCCGCCACAAGGCGGGCACCCTTCAGAACGCCCTCATAATACATCTCGGGCTTGCGATGCTCCTTGCCCGGCGGTGGCCCGTCCTTCACAAGCTTCTCAGCATCCAGCTTGCCCCAGTGCACCTTCGCACGGGCAAGTGCCCTACGGGCACCCTCGATGCATACGGAGCGCTTGATGACTTCGAGCCTTGGACAGGCCTCCACCAGCCGCCTCACCAGCCCGAAGTAGCTCCAAGGCATGGCCTCTCCAGGCCACAGCCAGACTATGAGGCTCTTCATGGCCTATTCGGCCACCTTATGGAGCTCGACCGGCTATTTTAGCTGGTCGCTTAAGGGCAGCGGGTGTTCGGCCTCAGCATACTGAGACCAAAACACCTTCTCCGTCGAGCTTCCCTCCTCGGCTCGGTAGAAGGCGGCGGCATCCAACACGCTACGGGGCAAGTCTGCGAACGCTCCTGGAGAGCTCCGGATTCGGGTAAGTAACAAGTAATTCACTTTTACGTGCTTGCTTTGCATAAAAAATGCCTTACCCGCCGCTATCTTTTTTCTCGCCTCAACCTCTTGGAGGGCCTTCTGGGCTTCGGCCTTAGCAGACATGGCATCTTCAATGGCCGCCGTGAGCTCAGACTCTCCCGTCTTCGAGTCAAGCTCCAAACTCTCATGTTTTTTCATGAGAGCCTGGAGATCTTGCCGCACCTCGCCAACCTACGTCTCATGCTTCTCCCGCTCGGTGTGCTCCATGGCCGCCTTCTTCTCGGCCTCGGACAGCGCTTGCTTAAGGGTCACCACCTCAGTTGTGGCCCCTACAATAGCCACGTTAATCCTGTCACTTTTTGCAATTGCGCCTTTCACATATTTAAATAAGGTATTTCTTACCTTCCTTCTCCTCAAGCTGCTTCTTGGCTAGGCCGAGCTCTTGCTCGGACCGCTCGAGGTTCTGCTTCAGTGTGCCCACCTCCGCAGTCAGTGCGGCGGATGCTAGCAGCGAAACCTGCATACGCATATTGACTTACTTTTGTTAGACTCCTGCGAATGTCATTTAGATCCTCTATTCGGCTTTTCTTTCCGAACGCTGAACAGAGCATCAGGGGCTACTGTCTATGCGGTAATATTTTTACATATTATTTACTTACCTCAAAGCCTGTTAGAAGGCTGGCACAGGCTTCAGTCGGTCCGCTCTTGGCGGACTAAACCTTCTGGATCACCGCACTCATAATAGTGCGGTGCTCCTCGTCGATGGAGGCGCCGTTAAGCACCTCCAGCAAGTTGTCCGGTGCCTCCGGTTGGACGGCGGTCACCGGCTCGGTACGCTTGCTCCTCTTAGAAGGAGGCTGCCTACCGGAGTCCGGAACCATTGAAGGTTCTGGCGCAATGTCCGGCTCAAAGCCGGACTTGGAGCCCTTGGGGGTTCTATCCCCTTTACGCCTGGAGTCCGGGAGGTTGCCTTGCAGCGCCTCCAGGACCACCTCCTCCTGGCTTGGAACCTGTTGGGACACCACCTCGGCGCTGTCCGTAGGGTGGGGGGACGAAGCCGTCGGAAGCGAATTCACATCCGACTGTCGGATTTTGGGTTCCGGCAGACCCTTGAGGTTCGAACACTGGGGTGCGCGCGGAGATTTCGCCTCCTACCTTCCTGCACCCCTCCGCCACGCTAGGATCAAAGCTATGAAAAGAACAACATAAGGGACACAGGGTTTATACTGGTTCGGGCCACCGTTGTGGTGTAATACCCTACTCCAGTGTGTGGTGTGGTGGATTGCCTCTTGGGCTGATGATGATGAACAATACAAGGGAGAACAGCCTCGCGAGGGTCTGTTCTTGGCTGGGGCGATGAACTGATGGGAGGAGTTCAACCACCTTTCTCTATCTCTCTCTTTCTGCTTGCCACCTCTCTGCTTGTTGAGCCCTTGGAGGAGATTGGGCCGAACCCTTTGCTACGTGGGTGGCCGGTCCTATTTATAGTGGCCCTGGTCCTCTCCCCAAATATTGAGCGGGAAGGGAGCCAACAATGGCGGGCTAATTTGAAGGGGGACAGCAAGTATCAACTATCCTGACAAAAGTAGTCTTCGCCTGCGCAAAGCTCTGGTGATGACGCCGTCTTGGGCTCCACGGTGACCTTCGTCTCGTAGTCCTCCTGGTCTTGGTCTCGTTGCACCGAAATGGCAACCTTTGCCTGACGCCTCGGTACTCCGCGGCTGCGCTTGCCCCCTTTGCACCAAAGAGGAAAGGAGGACGATGTGCGGGCTGGCACCCGCCTGGCGCCCTGAGTCGTCATGGCTTGCATCACGGGCACCTCACGAGGTACCCCGCCTTGATCTCTCCGCCTCCTCGTGAGCCAGCCTGACGAGGCCGTGCCTGAGGAAGCTCCGTGTCGTCCGCCCCGCGAGGCTTGGCCCCTCGCGAGGGTCTTGAGTTTGTGTTGGTGAAGATGGGCCGTGCTGGGCCCCCCTTTGAGCCACGCCGCAGGCCGCAGGCAGGCAAGTCTGGGGACCCCCGTTCCCAGAACACCGACAGTAGCCCCCGGGCCCAAGGCGCGCCCGGACTTGGCCGTGCAGGGAGGCGGAAGGGCAAGAGCGAAGCGCCGCGGGCCCTAACAGCCTGCGGCCTTGGGCGCCGTGTGGCGGTTGACTGGACGTGGGCGCCTTAGCAGCCGCGCGAGTTGATAAGGGAGTGGCGTCCGCCTAGGCCCTTCTTCTTGCTCCCCCCGGTTGCTGTTCAGATCCCCTTTCCTGCGCTTCTCCTTCCTTCCTCCAAAATCTCCAGATCTGCTCTGACCGTGCGACCCAGGAAGCCATGGCGCCTCGCCAGCCCCCGGCCGCAGCTTGGTACTCGTCTGCCCTGGACCCCCCGAACGTGTCGGAGGCGGGCCTTGCCCAGTTGCGCCGGATAGCGACGGCACGAGGCATCAACGGGGCGAAGGTGTTCAAGGCCGGCTCCGCCACCCCTGAGGGTCAGAGGAGCACCTTCTATCCACTCTTCGAAAGTGCCATTGTTGCGGGCTTGGTGCCTCCCTTCTCCGAGTTCTTCTTCTATGTCCTCCGCCATTACAAGCTGCAGGCTCTGCATCTCCATCCCAACTTCGTCCTTCTCCTCGCGATCTTTGCTTATTATTGCGAGGCCCACGTTGGGGTGCAGCCCTCAGTGGCCTTGCTGCGCCACTACTTCTCCCTCTGGACCTCTCGCGGTCCTGCTTCCACGTGCGCGAGCTTCGTCGCGTATGGTGGCGCCATTCCCATCTCGAACTCTGGGAAGAGGATTGAGGGCTTCAGGAGCAAGTGGGTCTTGGTGGACGCTGAGCGCATCCACCCTCGGCTGATCTTGCCCACCGAGCAGCCCACGAGCTCCAACAACTGGGCTCGAGTGGAGCTCACGGATCCCCGCGCGAAGATGGTGTTGGAGAAGATGGACATTGATCTGTGGCCGGCCGACATGGCGGCGGTGAAGTTGACAGGCGCGTCGTTGCTGAGGGAGTTCCTGGAGCACCAGCTGGCTCCGCTTCGGCAGTACTCGCTTCCAATGTGGAGGCCCCGTCCGAGCCCCGCGGCCTGGGCCGACAGAGACTTGGCTGCGGTTCTCCAATCTCTGGTCGGGGGCAATGTGGCGAGGTTGGAGGGCGCTCCTACGCCCTTGTTCCTCCGCGACCACTGGGAGCGGGTAGTGAAGTCCATGCCCGTCTTCAACAGGGAAGGGCCCGTGCCCCTGGAGGCTCCCGAGGGACTGGTGGTCGTGCCCTCCAGCGATTCCAGCGAAGAGGAAGAAGGAGGGGAGCACGGAAAAGGGCCTGACTCCGAGGCGACTTACGGAGAGTCGAGGGCTCCCCTCCCCCGGCGCAGGTCCCGCGTTCTCCGCCTCTCTCCGAATGATGACGACGAAGATGACGACGAAGACGACGACGAGCAGCAGGCGGGAGCCCGCCCCCAATCCCGAAGAAGGACAGGACCGGGCTGATCTCTCGCGGGTCTCCCCCAGCCCCGGGGCAAACCGCAGACGCACCTTCCACCTCCAAGCTTCCCGAGTTTGACCCTTCCAGCCGGCTTTCAGGCTTCAAATTTGGCCGGAGGCCGCTTGAGCTCACTGGTGACGACCCGTAAGCATTCAATTCTTGTCTTTATCTCTTGCTCTGCTTCTGAGGCTTAATGCCCGCATCTTTGGATAGGTTGGCGCCCGCAGCAAAGAAGTCAAAGGGGGCTCCTGAGGTTTCATTCGTGACAGCGCCCCTGAAGGAAGGTGACCGCGACGCACAAGCTTCTCCCGCCCGGTCATCCTCGCGGGGCCTGACTGAGCCGGCTGGGGCGAGCTCAGCCCCCACGGCCCAAGTGGCTCCCTAGGTGCTCCCGTCTGCCGCCACCGATATAGCTGTCGAGGCACGGCAGACTCCACCTCAGGATGCTGCGGCCGTGTTGCTGCCTTCTCCTCCTACTCCACCGGCTGCTATCTCCCCGACTCCTTCCACCGTTCTGGACCGCGCTGTTGCTGAGCTGGACCGGCTGCGGCAGGATCTTCTTAGCACCAACCCTCGCCTGGTGTCCGAGCGCTTGGAGCTGGTTTCTGGATGGGTTCGCTCCGACGCTTCGATTCGGGCGGCGCTGGTCCAGGCCTCGATGGCATGCGACGAGGAGAAGCAGGCCGTCCTTGAGGCGAAGGCTGCTCGCGATGCAGCCCTGGAAGAGGTGGTCGACATCCGTGGTCGCTACAAGGTGCTGGAGGACGAGCTGCAGGGCCTGCGGGATCAGCTCGCGAAAGAGGTTCGCCTTTGCCAAGAGCAGGAAGAAGGCGTGAAGGCTCGCGAGGCGGCTATCGAGGGCCGGGAGGCCAAGCTCAAGAAACGCCGCGACCACCTAGGCGTGCTGGAGCAGGAATTAGGGGCGAGGAAGGCCGAGCTGGACGGCAAGGCCCTGGTCCTCGCCGAAGACCGCGCGGCCTTCACGGAGCTGGAGGCGAAGGCTCGCTCCTCGCTAAGGACGCTTTACGATAGCGGCCTAGAGAGCCTGCTGGCCGGCGCCGAGGACGGCCCCGCCAAGCTGCTTCCCTTCTTGGTCCACTCTCTTGAAGATGTCGCCCTTGGCCTCGGCCCCACGGCCGAGGCCGAGGCGCGTGTTCTGTCTTCTGCAGCACTGATGCGGGTTCTCACCCACATCCACCTTCGCGATCCCGGGTTCGACCTTGACAGCCTGTTGGAGCCCGTGAGTGGCAAGCGTGCGGCGACTGCTGCCGAGGCCGTGAAGGGTCGCGCCGAGGCTCTGCTGGGGAAGTTCCGGGACTTCAACACCAAGCCGAAGCAAGGCGCTGTCGACCCCGCTGCTCCGTGAGGCGAACCCACGCCGCGCTGCTCCTCCGCCGCCAAGTGACTCCATCGTGGCTCCTGTCCTGCTTTTGACTCCTGCACATGTATCATGCCTCGGGGAGGCGTTTAAACTTGCACCTGATATTGGGATAACAGTGTGGACTGTAATATTTGCTTTCGAATTCCTTTGAAATTTGTGCTTTCCCTTCCTACTTGCTTACATTCTACGCCGGCAGAGCCCGGCCCCACGCGTACCTCACCCAGCAATAGCCCCGACTGGAAACGAGGACGGGACCAAGGAGTGAGGGGCTACGTGACAAGTTAGGCTCCTGAGTCGCGATGCTCAGGAGTCCCCCTTGGCGCACGAACAGCAAGTAGGGAGGTGTGATGTGGGTGGATCCACCGTTCTACGTCTGCAGAGCCCGGCCACGCGCGTACCTCACCCAGCAATAGCCCCGACCGAAAACCAGGACGGGACCAAAGGAGTGAGGGGCTACGTGACCAGTTAGGCTCCTGAGTCGCGATGCTCAGGAGTCCCCCTTGACGCTCAAACGGCCTTCATACCTTGGCTCCGCTCGGGGAGAGGCGCGTGACGAACCAGGCCCGTGGGGACCTAGCTGGGCGGCGTGCGTCTGGGCGTGACCCTGGCGCAGCCCCCGTGCCCAGCCCCCTCGCGCGGCACTCCCGAGGGCAGGCGTTGCGATGAGGCTAGACACTGAGCACTGGGCTCCCTGAGTTTGATGCGGCCCGGAGGCCACCCTCAGTTGTTTATCACCAGTGTGGAGCATAGCGCTTCCGTATGAGTACGGGCATAGCCGCTCCTCGGCAGTGTCGTCAGCCAGCATGGAGCATGGTGCTTCCACGGGTGCGTGGGAGGGGGGCCCCTCCGGGAGGAGCCCCCGGGGCGTGTATAGCCCCGCCCTGACACGTGGCTGGCACGGTAGGGCCTAGTGAGGTGTATCTGGGCACCCGTGAGCCAGCACGGGACTCACGGGGCCCTACCTCTAGGCAGGTTGTGCCTGGCACTGGGCCTTATCTTGTGTTATGTCCCTGCAAGTTCGGTTAGATGCCTGCACTCTACCTCCTCGGGTCCCGGCCCTCGAGCTGGTCTCAGCCGTCGCTGGTATGCCAGGTCACGATGCCGTGGTCAAGGCCAGAGGGTGAGGGCTGGAGAGCCAGTAAGAGCCCTGAGTCGCGATGCTCAGGTACCCCCCCCCTTTAACGTGCATGTGGTCAACATGGAGAAGAGGAGGCGCCGTGGACCGGCATCAAATAATCAAGCATGGCAGTTCTACGCATAATCGGAAATGAACGCAAATGTACATGCCGCTGAGGCTGGCCCGAGCGGCTTGGGGATCATGCAGCTCGAGGGGCGCCCCCAACAAGGTAAGCTAACGACGCGAAATAAAACGGATACACGCTGCAGGGACGGACCCACGCGGCCTGGGACTAATGCAGCCCTGGGGGCGCTCCCAGCTGGAAGTGAAACTTGAAAGATGTCACCTGATGACGCTGAAAACAAAGGGGTGTTGGTGTAGCCGGCTCGGTGGGCTGCGGAAGCCGATCCTCATGAGCCCCCAGGCCCAGGGGCCTCGGGAGGCTCCGGAGGCGCTGGCGGTTCCTCGCGGGCCATCTTCATCTCCGCCAGGGCTGCGGAGCACCTGGCCTCTTGCGCCTCCGCGATGCCCCTCATGAGGCGCTGGTACGCGTCAGCCGCGCTTGGCAAGCCGTAAGGCATGCGAACGTAGCTGTGGGGTGGACCTCCGCAGCGCCCCACTCGCGAGGGCCAGAGGCGCTCCAGGGAGGCGACTTGGTGGAGCCTTGGTACGTCGACACAGACGCGCAGCCCGCCATCCTCGCCTGGATGGGGAGCCACTGCTGGTAGGCGGTAGGCGCCTCTCATGACTCTGGACTCCTGTAGCTCCTGAATGGCCTTGCTGACGAACTCCTGCGGGTCTGGATCTCCTTGTCTTGTTCCTCCTTGAGGGAAACATGCTCTGAAACACGCCTCCGTGTGGTGCCCCAGCGCCTCCTGCGTGACCCTTGCTAGGTCAGTGGCCCTCCAGGGGAGAGCCCCCGAGCCCTGCCTAAGGAGGGCGCCGGGCGCGCTTTCCTATGCGATGGAAGGAGGTTCCCCCTGGGCAGGCACGGGCCCAGAGGGGCCCACCTCCTGAGAGGCCAGGCCGGACAATGTCTTCTTCTTCTTGGGGGCGGCCTCGGGAAGCCTCCTGCTTCCGCGATCTGGGTCCTCCAGTGATGCGGCCTGAAAGGCTTGCTCCAGGGAACACACTGCGTCCTTCTCTTCATAGGGCACCATGATGACTCCGCCGCTTCCTGGCATCTTGAGCACGTTGTAGCCGTGGTGAGTCACGGCCATGAACTTGGCCAACGTCGGGTACCCGAGGATGGCGTTGTGCGGCAGGCGGATGTGAGCGACGTCGAAGTCGATGAGCTCGGTGCGGTAGTTGTCGCGTGCCCCGAAGGTGACGGGGAGGCGGACCTGCCCGATCGGGACCGTGGAGCCGTCGGTGATATCGGAGAAGGGCTTGGTTGGCTGAAGCTGGTTGTAGGGCACTTGGAGGTTGTTGAACGTCTCCACGGACAGGATGTTGAGCCCTACCCCGCCATCGATGAGGGTCTTGGTGACCACCACGTTGCTGATGATTGGGGAACAAAGCATCGGGAGGACTCCGGCTGTAGCCGCACACTTGAGTTGATCTGCTGAGCTGAAGGTGATGGCACACGCCGACCACCTGAGAGGGCGCGTGGCTTCGAGCCTGGGGAGGGCTGCATTCACTTCGCGGGCGAACTGCTTGAAGATGCGCTGAGAGGCTGGGGCCTGAGCTCCGCCCAGGATGCAGGCGATCGCGCGCGGCTCCTGGAAGCCCCCAGCCTCCTCGTCCTCGTGGCGGTCCTCGTTTCTCCTTGGCTGCGGCGGCAGCGATGGGAGGCCTGCATTGCCTTGCGGGCGATCCTCGTGAGGCTGACCCCTCCAGCCTCCCTTGCAAGGTGGGTCTTGCCAGTGATCCTCACGAGGTTGGTCGCGCCACCCCTGGCGCGGGCCACGGTCTTCCCAGCGCCCTGCGTTCCTTCCTCCTCCTCAGCCGTATCCCCGGTCACCACGGTTAGGGCGATGGTCAATCCTTCCTTCACGCGCGGCTCGGAGTTCTTGGCATTCGCTGGTGTTGTGGGTGTGGAGGTCGTGGTACACACAGTACCGGCTGCCCTTGGGAGGTTCCGGCTGATCTCTGCCCCGCTTGGTGTCTGGTTCTGCCGCGAGCACGGCAGCCCCCTTGCGCTTCACTTCCTTGGCCTTGAGCTTCTTCTCTTCTGGGTCTGCGGCAAGCAGCTCAAGGAGGGAGAGACGCCCTTCCTCAGCCATGGCGCACTTGTTCGCCAAGTTGAACAGCTCCAAAGAAGTGCACAGGTCTTCATGCATCGCCAGCTCCTCCTTCATCTTGACGTCGCGCACGCCGTCGGAGAAGGCTGAGATGATGGCCTCTTCAGTCACCTTGGGAATCTTGAGGCGTGCGTTGTTGAAGCGCTGGATGTACTTCTACAGGGTCTCCCCGGGTTGTTGCTTGATGCGGTGCATGTCGCTCACGGCGGGTGGCCGGTCGCGAGTACCTTGGAAGTTGGCGATGAAGCGGGTGCACATCTCTTCCCAGGAGGAGATTGTGCCTGGAGCCAGGTTCAGGAGCCAGGTGCGGGCCCCATCCTTGAGCGCCATGGGAAACCAGTTCGCCATGACCTTCTCGTCTCCGTTGGCAGCTTTGATGCCCATCTCGTAGAGCTGGAGGAACTCCGCAGGGTCGGCCGTGCCGTCATAGCGAGGAGGCAGGTCCGGCTTGAACTTTCCTGGCCACGCGACGCTGCGCAGCTCGGTGGTGTAGGCGCGGCAGCCTGCTGTGGCCACGGGAGGCCTTGGGTGATGGAGAGCCTGGTCTTGCATGTCCCCACGCGCCGCAGCAGGAGGATGGTCGCGACGTGCTGGAGCAGAGAGTGCCCGGGCAGCTTCTGGCGGGCGAGGGACTTCTTGGCAGCTCTGCTCTTGCCGCGCTGGCACCTGACGGAGCGGGTTCCGCCCAGGGGCCACGCATCTTGGAGCCATGGTGTCTTCTTGAGGAGGAGGCGGCCGGGGCGCTGCCGGAGCCTTGTCGCCCGCGCGGGGCGGGGTGCGGTGCAGCGGAGGAGCCCCTGGCGGCGCGGACAAGTTCGGCGACGCGGTCGAGCCATTCTTCGTAGACGTTGTCGACGGGACGGTAGCGCAGGAGCTCGTTTGCCGCGATGAGTGCAGCCCGAGCCTCCATGGGCGCGCGAAGCGCGCGGGACAAAGATCCAGCCGGGGCGAGTGAGGGAGTCGCGGTGCGGCCTTCTTGGCGCACGGATGGATGCTAAGACGATGCTTGCTGCTTGTCCCCTGCCGGGCCGGTGGCGGCGTTGACGGCAGGTGATGGGGAACAGCGAGGACGCCCGCCGACAGGGGCTGTCTGGGCGACGCGGGAAGCGAGGGCGGCCCGACACTCCGTGCGGGCCCGACGTGCGTCAGACATGAGCGTGATGGTCAGAGGAGAGCGGAGCGGTGGAAGACGAATTCCGGCGCACCCCTACCTGGCACGCCAAATGTCGGATTTCGGGTTCCGGCAGACCCTTGAGGTTCGAACACTGGGGTGCGCGCGGAGATTTCGCCTCCTACCTTCCTGCACCCCTCCGCCACGCTAGGATCAAAGCTATGAAAAGAACAACATAAGGGACACAGGGTTTATACTGGTTCGGGCCACCGTTGTGGTGTAATACCCTACTCCAGTGTGTGGTGTGGTGGATTGCCTCTTGGGCTGATGATGATGAACAATACAAGGGAGAACAGCCTCGCGAGGGTCTGTTCTTGGCTGGGGCGATGAACTGATGGGAGGAGTTCAGCCACCTTTCTCTATCTCTCTCTTTCTGCTTGCCACCTCTCTGCTTGTTGAGCCCTTGGAGGAGACTGGGCCGAACCCTTTGCTACGTGGGTGGCCGGTCCTATTTATAGTGGCCCTGGTCCTCTCCCCAAATATTGAGCGGGAAGGGAGCCAACAATGGCGAGCTAATTTGAAGGGGGACAGCAAGTATCAACTATCCTGACAAAAGTAGTCTTCACCTGCGCAAAGCTCTCGTGATGACGCCATCTTGGGCTCCACGGTGACCTCCATCTCGTAGTCCTCCTGGTCTTGGTCTCGTTGCACCGAAATGGCAACCTTTGCCTGACGCCTCGGTACTCCGCGGCTGCGCTTGCCCCCTTTGCACCAAAGAGGAAAGGAGGACGATGTGCGGGCTGGCACCCGCCTGGCGCCCTGAGTCGTCATGGCTTGCGTCACGGGCACCTCACGAGGTACCCTGCCTTGATCTCTCTGCCTCCTCGTGAGCCAGCCTGACGAGGCCGTGCCTGAGGAAGCTCCGTGTCGTCCGCCCCGCGAGGCTTGGCCGCCCGGGAGGGTCTTGAATTTGTGTTGGTGAAGATGGGCCCTGCTGGGGCCCCCTTTGAGCCACGCCGTAGGCCGCAGGCAGGCAAGTCTGGGGACCCCCGTTCCCAGAACACCGACACCGACAAATCCAGGGAGCCACTCGACGACTCGTCGAGCCCGGCCTTGGGCGGATTGCACAATCATGTTTGATGTAAGGAAAAATAGTGCAATGGCGGAATACTATGAATCACTCTGGTATCCGGATACTTACAATCTCGCCACGGGCTTGGCCCTGTGCGGCTACTCCTCTTCGCCGTCGTCGGCGTTGGTGCAGTAGTCTGGAGGAGGGGTCTTCCCCCTCTTGGACCCTTCGGCCTCCCCGGTTGGGGCGGCCTTCCTTTTCTTCCCTCCCCCCGCTGGAGGGGGAGAGGTCTCTTCTTCCTCCTCCTCATCTTCATGGGAGGAGTGCGCCTTGGAGTCGTCGGATGATGAATCTGTCACCTCCTGGCGACGGGCACTCTTTTGAGTCCCCGTGGCCTTCTTCTTGGCCTTCTTCTCCGGCACCATGTAGGGTGCCGGAACCAGCAGCTTCGCCAAGCGAGCGTCCGCTGGGCCTTCGGGCAAAGGAGTCGGACAGTTGATCTGTCCGGACGTCTCCTGCCAATCATGTCAAAGGTAAGGGAGCTTAGATCCCGCATGGAGTCAAACTATGAAAAACTAATACCCTGTAAAAGGTAAAAGCAGCTTACCGCACGAGCTGACGCTGCGTGCTGAATCCGCGATCCTCGGTAGCGGATGCGGGGGCCTCGGCGCCCTTGAAAAGCACCTTCCAGGCATCTTCGTACGTCGTGTCGAAGAGCCTGCTCAGATTTCGGTGCCGCGCCGGGTCGAACTCCCACAGGTTGAAAGCCCATTGTTGACACGGGAGGATCCAGCGGATGAGCATAACCTGGACTACGTTGACAAGTTTGAGCTTCCTATCCACCAGGGTTTGGACGCATGTTTGGAGTCCGGTCAGCTCTCCTTTTTTACCCCACGACAGGCCCGTCTCTTTCCAGGAGGCGAGCCGCGTAGGGGGTCTGGATCGGAACTCGGGGGCTGCGACCCATTCAGGGTCACACGGCTCGGTGATGTAAAACCACCCCGATTGCCACCCCTTTAGGGACTCCACGAAGGAGCCCTCGAACCATAGGACGTTGGGCATCTTGCCCACCATGGTGCCTCCACACTCCGCTTGGGTGCCGCGCACCACCTTCAGCTTGACATTGAAAGTCTTGAGCCATAGGCCGAAATGGGGGCAGATGCGGAAGAAAGCCTCGCACACGACGATAAACGCCGAGATGTTGAGGACAAAGTTCGGGGCCAGATCATGGAAATCCAGGCCATAGTAGAACATGAGCCCCTGGACAAATGGGTGGAGAGGGAAGCCCAGTCCGCAGAGGAAATGGGGGAGGAACACCACCCGCTCATGGGGCCTAGGGGTGGGGATGAGCTGCCCCTCTTTGGGAAGCCGGTGCGCAATGTCGTTAGACAAGTATCCGGCCTTCCTCAGTCTTTTGATATGTCCCTCCGTGACGGAGGAGACCATCCACTTGCCTCCCGCTCCGGACATGGCTGGAGAAGGTTGAGATGGGGTGTGCGGACTTGGGCGCTGGAGCTCGAGTGCACGGAAATGGATAGGCAAAGGAGGAAGAAGGCATGGATAAAAAGGTGGATCCTTATCCCCTTATATGGGCGGACGCGACTATGCACCCCCACCAGCCTGGTAAAACTCGCTTATCTCCCAAGCGCCGTAGTCAATGGCGCGGTTGGGTTACCCACACCCGTATTGATGAGAATCCCGGAATAAGGGGACGATCTCTGCTTTAACAAGACGTGCCAAGGAAACCGCCTCACTAAACGCGCTGAGGTGGGACAGTAAAACAACTCGAATAAAGACTTGGCGGTGGTGTGATGTCACGCTACGGAATACGTCAGCAGATTAGATTTGTGTAAATATTATTCTCTCTATGGCAATATGTGGAAACTTATTTTGCAGAGCCGGACACTACCTTTGTGTTCAAAATCTTCTATGAAGTACTTGGAGGAGGAACCCGCCTTGCAATGCCGAAGACAATCTACGCGCCGGACTCGTCATCATTGAAGCCTGGTTCAGGGGCTACTGGGGGAGTCCTGGATAAGGGGGTGTCCGGATAGCCGGACTATACCTTCGGCCGGACTCCTAGACTATGAAGATACAAGATTGAAGACTTCGTCCCGTGTCCGGAAGGGACTTTCCTTGGCGTGGAAGGCAAGCTTGGCGATACGGATATGTAGATCTCCTAACATTATAATCGACTCTGTGTAACCCTAGCCCTCTCCGGTGTCTATATAAACCGGAGAGTTTTAGTCCGTAGGACGAATAACAATCATAGGCTAGCTTCTAGGGTTTAGCCTCTCTGATCTCGTGGTAGATCTACTCTTGTACTACCCATATCATCAATATTAATCAAGCAGGACGTAGGGTTTTACCTCCATCAAGAGGGCCTGAACCTGGGTAAAACATCGTGTCCCCTTCCTCCTGTTACCATCCGGCCTAGACGCACAGTTCAGGACCCCCTACCCGAGATCCGCCGGTTTTGACACCGACAGAGATCAATGTCTTCAAAGTTGACGGTGCGGTCAGGAGTCTTGAAACACTTGCGGAGTTGAGAGACATGAAACACGTCGTGCACATTTGCAAAGTTGGGAGGAAGCTCAAGTTGATAGGCGAGATCGCCTCTTATGCTGATGATCTTGAAAGGACCCACGTATCTAGGGGCAAGCTTCCCTTTGATACCGAAGCGACGAGTACCTTCCATTGGAGAGACGTGGAGGTAGACATGGTCTCCGATCTTGAAAGCCAAGTCACAATGCTTGCTATAATAGTAATTCTTCTGGCGTGATTGCGCGGCTTTGAGATTATCGCGAATGACTTTGCACATTTCTTCAGCCTCTGTGATCAAGTCATTTCCAAGAAGTTGACGTTCACTAGTCTCTGAACAGTTAAGAGGAGTACGACACTTCCTACCATAGAAAATCTCGAAAGGGGCCTTGCCCGAACTCGCTTGTAAGCTATTGTTGTAGGAGAAATCGGCGTATGGAAGACAATCTTCCCACTTCATACCGAAGGAGATGACGCAAGCCCTGAGCATATCTTCAAGAATCTGATTTACTCGCTCGACTTGGCCACTAGTTTGAGGATGAAAAGCTGTGCTGAAGCGAATGTTGGTGCCCATGGCCTTTTGAAAAGAATCCCAGAACTTAGGGGTAAAGATGCTGCCACAATCTGAAGATATCAACTGTGGAATGCCGTGCAGAGAGACAATCCTGGAGGTATATAGCTCTGCCAACTGAGCTACTGTGATAGATTCTTTGATAGGAAGGAAATGAGCCACTTTAGTGAGTTTGTCGATGACAACAAATATAGCATCATTGCCACGCTTGGACTTTGGAAATCTAGTCACGAAGTCCATCTCAATATGGTCAAACTTCCATTTGGAATGGCAAGAGGTTGGAGGAGACCAGCTGGTCGTTGGTGTTCTGCTTTCACTCTTCTACAGACATCACATTCGTTCACGAACTAATCAATCTCACGCTTCATTCGAGTCCACCAATACGACTGCTTGACGTCATGGTACATCTTTTTACTTCCAGGGTGGATAGAGAGGAGTGAATCGTGAGCCTCGTTCATAATGATTTTACGAAGATCACCTTTAGGCACAACAATGCGATCCTCGAAGAATAGAGTATCCTTGTCATCAAGACGATAGCACTTGTACTTGGGTTGACTCTTGGCAATCCCAATCTTCACCTTCTTCACCATAGCATCAAGAAGTTGAGCCTCGCGAATCTGATCTTCCAAAGTAGGAGAGACTTGGAGGTTGGCAAGGAAACCTTGCGGAACAACTTGAAGGTTGAGTTTGCGGAAAGCTTCACAAAGATCGGGTTGGTAAGGCTTGAGAATCAAACTGTTGCAATAAGACTTCCTGCTCAATGTGTCAGCAATTACATTGGCCTTGCTTGGAGTATATTCGATACTCAGATTATACTCTTGAATCATCTCGACCCAACGAGTCCGCCTAAGGTTGAGATTAGGCTGAGTGAAGATGTACTTGAGACTCTTATGATCAGTGAAGATGTCCACTTTTCTTCCCAATAAGAGATGTCTCCAAGTTAAAAGAGCATGGACAACTGCCGCTAACTCGAGGTCATGAGTGGGGTAGTTCTTTTCATTGGGCTTCAACTGGCGAGAGGTATAGGCCGCAACTTTCTTCTCTTGCATCAACACTGCACCAAGACCTTGAAGGAAGCATCACAAAAGACCTCAAACGGTTTGGATTCATCAGGAGGAGTCAGAATTGGAGCAGTGACTAACTTCTCTTTCTGGGTGTTGAAAGCGATGTCACATTCAGGAGACCAGACATACTTCACATGCTTCTGGAGAAGGTTGGAAAGAGGCTTCGCGATCTTTGAGAAGTTCTCAATGAACCTTCGACAATAGCTTGCGGGCACAAGGAAGCTGCGGAGTTGCTTCACATTCTAAGGTAGTTCCCAATTCACAATTGCAGACTCCTTCTCAGGATTAACCGCTATGCCCTTGGCAGAGATAATATGCCCAAGGTAGAGAACCTCATCGAGCCAAAACTCGCACTTTGAAAACTTCGCATAGAATTGATGTTCTCTGAGTTTATCCAGCACCAAACGCAAGTGCTTGGCATGATCCTCCTTGTTCCTGGAAAAGACCAAAATGTCATTGAGGTAGACCAAGATGAAGTCATTTGTGTAGGCGTTGAAGATGAAGTTCATCATGCGAGAGAATGTTGGCGGAGCATTGGCGAGGCCGAAAGACATGGCAGTGTATTCATATGAACCATAGCTTGTTCTGAATGCTGTCTTGGGGATATCTTGTTCACGAATGCGAATCTGATGATAGCCCATACGGAGATCAAGCTTGGAGAGTACTTGAGCACCTTTGAGTTGTTCAAACAGCTCATTGATGTTGGGAAGTGGGTACTTGTTCTTTATGGTCTTCTTGTTCAATGGACGGTAGTCGACACAAAGTCGGTCCATTCCATTCTTCTTCTTGACGAAAAGAACTCCACAACCCCATGGAGAAGAACTTGGTCGGATGAGGCCCATACGCTCTTGAATATCGAGTTGCTTCTTCAGCTCCTTCAACTCTTCAGGTCCAAGCTTGTAAGGATGTTTGCAAATAGGTTCCGTGCCAGGCTCAAGATCGATGACGAATTCAACTGGCCAGTGCGGAGGCATTCCTGGAAGCTCTTCTGGAAAGACGTCTTGATATCGCAAACGACCAGAATCTGAGAGATGGCATCCAGCTCACCCTTCTCATTGAGAGAAAATAGTCGAATGGTATCATCACGAGCAGCAAAGACGATAACATCCTCAGACGAACGTGTCAATTGAATTTGTCTGGCAGCACAATCAAGGTGAGCCTTATGCTTAGAAAGCCAATCCATTCCGAGAATAAGATCAATATCCGAGTTACCAAGGACCACTGGAGAGGATAGAAACTTATAGTCACCCAACGTGATAGAGACATCCGGAGCAACCAAACTAGAAGTCAAAAGCTTGCCGGCAGAAACAACTTGCATGACTTTGGGCATAACCTTAGTGTCAACATTGTGCTTCGATGCAAATGGGAATGACACGAAAGAATGCGATGCACCAGTATCAAAAAGTACTTTTGCAAGATAATCGTTAACAGGGAGGTTACCCATGATGACATCTGACGAGTCCTCTGCCTGAGTTGCATTCATCATGTTGACCTTGGCGTACTTGGGGTTATGCTTGACCATTGCGGTACTAGTAGATCTCACAGGAGGAAGAGGAGGAGGAAGACGCCTCTGATTGAAGCATTTGTTGGTATAGTGACCCTTTTGCTGACACTTGTTGCACGTGACCTCCGAGAGCGGACGGTGATACAGAGCACTTGATCTTGGAGCATGATACGAAGTCTTGTTCTGAAAGCCTGGGTTGGGTGGGTGGGAAGATCCATTGCCACCTTTGCTCTTCTGCTGATAAGGCTGACGGAACGGAGGAGGAGGCGGCAACCAATACTTTTGCTGCTTAGCCACTTGAGTTGAGGAAGAAGGAGGTGCATCTCTGACTCACTTCTTGGAAGCATCGCACTTCAGCTGAGCAGTCTCTTGTTTCAGTGCCATGTTGTAAAACTCATCGTACTTCTCAGGCTCGAAAAGCACGAGAGCAAGTTGGAGATCTTCTCTGAGGCCACCTCTGAACTGGTAAATCATGCTCTTCTCGTCGGGGACGTCCTACTTGGCGAAACGAGCGAGCTTCTGGAACATGCTGTTATACAGGTAAACAGACAAGCTTCCTTGCTTCAGGTTGCGGAATTCCTCACGCTTGCTCTCAACAACACTCTGAGGAATGTGGTGAGCTTTGAAGTCTTGACGGAATTCATCCCAGGTAATCATACGGCCTCCTCTGGAATCTTTGTATTGCTAAAACCATTCTGCAGCTTGGTCTTTGAGTTGGAACGAAGCAAACTTGACAAAGTCCTTAGGCCTGACGTTGCTGCACTCAAAATGCTTGCAGATATCCACGAGCCAATCATCAGCATCTGTTGCCTCAACACAGTTGCTGAAGGTCTTTGGCTGGTTAGCGAGGAACTGGTTGAGTGTAGCAAACTAATTTTGATTGTTGCCATGGCCATGATTCTCTTGGTTGCGCTCTTGCAAGATTTGCAAAAGTATCTACGTGTTTGCATTGGTAGCGGCCATCACAGCTTGCCATGCCTCCGGAGGTGGAGGTGGTGGTGGCGGATCAGGATTCGGAGTCGTGCGCGTTAGAGGAGCCATCCTGGAGAGGGTGACATCCGTTAGCATCTTAACAGGCATATAATGAAGCTGGATCAAATGGATCGAAATTGCAACATATAGTCTTAACATCTGAACAAAATGAACGAATGCATTCCAATTGAAATTGTCACATTTCCATAAATTGAAAAGCCACTTAGATAGAGATAGAAGAATAAAACAACAAGGTACGGACATGAACAAATACTTGGTGAGGATTACCTAATCACAAACCAAATATCCGCGGAAGAAATGCTAGAGCTACAAGAATTCCCACCTATGAAACTCCCGAACCTTTCCGATTATGTAATCAGTTGTTGGGGATACAGGGGAAGCATAATATCTCACCCAAAGCTAGCAAATCCTACATCCAGCTGTATCCATCCTTCAACACATAACCAAGTAACCTTCGGAAATCATTTACCTCAACCTTCGAAAAGCATCCGTTATACGAGTTAGGGCAATACTCCCGAACTCCCTCCCCAGTACTGGGTGGCGTCGAGGTTATCTCACCAACAACTGCATAAAAGAGATTTTCGATGTCGGAGAAACTCAGGTATTCCAGAATTGCAACAATAAAATTGTGACGACAACACCTCGGAGCTCAACTCCCCGGGACACTGCCACAACCCCTAAATGTCAAGAGGCACCAAGAACAATGTTCTCATCACAAAACCATCGGAACGATTCTAAGATACCCGCGTGATCCTAAAAAAATTTTTAGTGAAATTTGGGAAGAGAAGAGTCAAAACTCTACGTCAGGATGCCTCACCAGAGTGACGAAGGGACTGAGGAGTAAAAAGAAGTCCTACTCTCCGATATATATAATCCTAAATGACTCAAAACATTTTTCTAGACTCAACAACGCCAACGATTCGATCAAGCAGGGGTCTTCTAAGGTCAGGGAAGGCTCTGATTACCAACTTGTAACGCCCTCGATGCGGCTATATCTCCTATGTGTCGAAGCATGTCTAAGAGGCATAACCGCATAGAAAGCAATGTCGCAAGTGAGGTAATCTTCACAACAACCCATGCAATAAATAAAGGAAAAGATACATAGTTGTCTTACACTCGCCACGTCACACAAATAACATAAATAAGATTACATTCATCCAAATACACTCAAGGTCCGACTACGGAACCAAAATAAAGATAAACCCCAAATACAACATAGTCCGCGATCGCCCCAACTGGGCACCACTACTGATCATCTGGTAAACACACATAGTATCGTCCTAAGTCCTCATCGAACTCCCACTTGAGCTTAGTTGGATCTACTAGAATGGTATCGTCGGTCCCTGCATCTGGTTTGGGAAGTAATCTGTGAGTCATGGGTACTCAGCAATCTCACCCCCTCGCGATCAAGACTATTTAAGCTTATAGGAAGGGTAAAAGTATGAGGTGGAGCTGCAGCAAGCGACTAGCATATTTGGTGGCTAACATATGCAAATGAGAGCGACAAGAGAAGGCAAAGGCACGATCGAACAACTACGATCAAGAAGTGATCCTAGAACAACCTATGTCAAAACATAACTCCAACACCGTGTTCACTTCCCAGACCCCGCCGAGAAGAGACCATCACGGCTACACACTCTGTTGATTCATTTTAATTGAGTTTAGTTTAAGGTTGTCTACAACCGTACATTAACAAATTCCCATCTGCCCATAACCACGGGCACGGCTTTCGAAAGTTCAAATCCCTGCAGGGGTGTCCCAACTTAGCCCATCACAAGCTCTCACGGTCAATGAAGGATATTCCTTCTCCCAAGACAATCCGATCAGACTCGGCATCCCGGTTACAAGACATCTCGACAATGGTAAAACAAGTCCAGTAACACCGCCCGAATGTGCCGACAAATCCCGATAGGAGCTGCTCATATCTCATTCTCAGGGCACACTCAGATGAGACATCCTACGAGTAAAACCAACCCTCAAGTTGCCCCGAGGTGGCCCCGCAGTCTACTCGGTCGGACCAACACTCAGAGGAGCACTGGCCCAGGGGGTTTAAATAAAGATGACCCTCGGGCTCCGGAAACCCAAGGGAAAAGAGGCTAGGTGGCAAATGGTAAAACCAATGTTGGGCATTACTAGAGGAGTTTTATTCAAGGTGAACTGTCAAGGGGTTCCCATTATAACCCAACCGTGTAAGGAATGCAAAATCAAGGAACATAACACCGGTATGACGGAAACTAGGGCGGCAAGAGTGGAACAAAACACCAGGCATAAGGCCGAGCCTTCCACCCTTTACCAAGTATATAGGTGCATTAAGATAAACAAGATAATATGGTGATATCCCAAAAATGAACATGTTCCAACAAGGAACAAACTCCAATCTTCACCTGCAACTAGCAACGCTATAAGAGGGGCTGAGCAAAGCGGTAACATAGCCAAACAACGGTTTGCTAGGACATGGTGGGTTCGAGGTTTGACATGGAAATATGGGAGGCATGATAAGCAAGTGGTAGGTATCGTAGCATAGGCATAGCAAAAGAGCGAGCATTTAGCAAGCAAAGATAGAAGTGATTTCGAGGGTATGGTCATCTTGCCTGCAAAGTTCTTTGAGTTGATTTGATCCTCGTAAGCATACTCAACGGGCTCCTCGATCACGTACTCGTCTCCCGGCTCTACCGAAAGCAAAACCACAAGCAAAGGGAGACACAATCAACCACGTGCAATGCACAAACAACATGATGCACAACATGTCATGAGATGCGAGATGCGGTATGCGGTGCATATTCATGACTTGGAGAGGAAAGATTGAACCTGGCCTCAACTTGGAAATCCAAGAGTGCCACTGGAAAGAGGAGTTGATTTCGGTCGAAATCGATATAAAGATCACCGGAATCGGATGCTCGGATTGGAAATGACAAGCAAAACAAATATGGCACCGATCTGCGATAAACAGCACGAGACCATCTAAATGCAACAAGAACAACATGCTACAGCACTCTAACATAGAAACAAAAATACATGGAAGGGATCCACTCATGATGCTTGATAAAAGATGAACACTGAGCTATGGCTAATTCACTCAATAGCAGGTTCAAACAAGCATGGCAAAAGTGCAAAAGATATCAGGTTTCAGACTTAGTGAAATTAACAGCATGTCAGGAACTTAACATCAGGAAGCAATGTTCAGAGCACGAAAACTACATGCTACAGGAACATATCATGGCAAATCAAGGCATGGAATGAAGCTACTCAAAGCATACAACAAAAGTCCCTTACTGACCATAAGCCAAAAGGGATCAGAAAATACAATTGCAACCACGTGAACATAGGAATTATCGTTAACATATTCAGACTTAGTGGAAAACTGGAACATGGCAAAACAGATATCAAGTAGGCATGTTTACGAGCTCAAGGTGGCCGCGGCAGAGGACGGCGAGGGCAGTGGCGTGATGGCCGGCTGCGGGCGCGAGGGGCGCGGGGCGTCGAGGTCACCAGCGATGAGGCACCCCGCGGTGGCCGGTGAGGTCGAAGGAGTGCGGCGGCGGCTCCGCCGAGCCCGAGGCCCCTGGTAGCACTTTCTACCCCTTCTTCATGAGTAGCCTCATCGCTGGGTTGGTTCCCCCCTTCTCTGACTTCTTCTACTTTGTCCTCAGTCACTATAAGATCCATTCCCTCCATCTTCATCCCAACTCCGTCCTTCTCCTGTCGATCTTCGCCTTCTACTACGAGGAGTACGTCGGCGTGATGCCGTCCGTGGCACTGCTGCGCCACTTCTTCTTTCTACGGCTTAAGGAGGGCCCCTACTCAGGGTGCGTTGGCTTCGTCGCGGCCAACAAGACCAATGCCATCTTGAAGGCCGGGAAGAAGGTCGAGGGCTTCAAGAGCAAGTGGGTCCTGATGGACGCCAAGCGCGTCCACCCCCGGCTGGTGCTGCCGACGAAGATGCCTGTGTCCCACGAGGGATGGTTTCATGTGAAGCTCACCAACCCGCGGGCGACGCAGGTGCTAGAGAGGATGACTGCCGACCTGAAGCCCGGCAACTCGAGAACGGCGAAGCTGACGGGGGCCATGATCGCCAAAGATTTCATGGCGCAACACGTGGCTCCCCTCGAAGCGCGCCCGCGCCCACTGTGGAAGCTTGGAGACGAAGGGGACAACCTGCGCCCGGAGCCCCTCTCCGATGAGGAATTGCGCTCGAATCTTTGTTCCTTGGTCGGGGATGACCAAGGGTACCCTCCTGATGGCCTTGTTCCCTTGTACAGCCGCCCAGATGGGGCAAAGGTTGTCGCCGCTCTGCCTGTCTTCGACGAGCATGGGCTCATGCCGCCTGCGCCCACAAACATCCCGGCGGAGACAACTCTGGTGGTCGTGTCTTCCGGCGAGTCTCGCGAGGAGGGAGAGGAGGAAGAAGAGGGAGAGGAGGAGCACGACTCGGAGGCGACCCGCGAAGGGGCGGGGGAGACCTCCCCCTCGCACAAGGCTGACATCCTCCGCACCTTTCCTGATGATGATGATGAGGCCAATGTCCCCTGGAAAGGGAGGAGCTGCGCACTACAGGGGGCTCCTCGAGGTCCAAGGTCAGTCCCCAGAGGAAGTCACCGATCGGGATTCCGACGAGAGGAAGGTTGGCGCCGGTCTCCCGAGACGACGCCCTTGTTCTGCCGCTGCCTGATGCTGCTTCCAACTTGCCTGTTGCCCCCTCTTCTTTGACTGGAGCCCTTGCGCCCATGCCTTAGGCTGGGAGGCTCTCAGGCTTCAAGTTCAAGAAGCAGAGGGACTACACCGCAGTGGACCAGTAAGTATCCTTGTCTTGCCTTGTTCCTGCTTCTGCTGCTGCTTCTTGACGCCTTCCGTTGGTTGACTAGGCCGACGTCCGCGATGAAGAGGAGGAGGGAGGACACGGTGGTACTGCTCAGGACCAAATCACCTGTAGCAGCCGCACCCTCCTCCGCAGGGAAGGATGGTGGCGGTGCTCGCGCTTGCCCGGCCCGATCGTACTCACGAAACTTGGGGGAACGTCCTCTGGAGGAGGCAGCCCCCAAGGCCCCGCTAGCACCAAAGGCACCGACGTCCGGCTCGGTTGCTGAGGTCCCCAAAGCTCAGGAGCCCTCAGCCTCCCACGCCATCGTGACGATGTTGCCTCTTCCTTCCTCCGCCACTCTGCTGTCCCCGGATTCTTCCACCTCCCCCGACATCCTGGGGCGCGCTCTTTCTACACTGACCTTGCTACGAGAGGATCTTCAAGGCACCGCCCGTCGCCTGGAGGCCGGGCGCCTGGAGCTGACCTTTGGCTGGCTCCACTCTGACGTGGTCGTCCGAGCGGCGCTGAGCCAGGTTGCGGTGGACTTCGAGAAGGACAAGTAGGCCATCTTCCAAGCTATGGTTACCCGCGAGGCGGCGCAGAAGGATGCCGGAGCCACCCAAGATCGCTTTCCAGCTGCTGGAGGCCGAACTGAATACCATGTGTAGTGAGCGTGCAGATGAATCTCAGGGCCGCAGGTCGGAGGAGGAGAAGATGAAGGCCCGGGAGGACGCTGTCATGGGTCGCAACGCCGGGCTAGAGCAGTTGGCGGAGGCGTAGGCTGCCGAGCGCAGCCGGCTGGAGAAGCTGGAGCAGAAGGTGGAGGCAGAGAAGGCCGCATGGCTTTCAAGTCCCTCGAGGAGAGGTCTCGCGCGGCACTGCGGTCACTCTACGAGAAGGGCTTGGAGGAGCCACTGGCTACGGACGACAAGGGCCCCACCCAGCTGCTTCCTTATCTGGTCGAGGCGCTTGAGGAAGTCGTGAGCGGTGTCGGCCCCTTGGCAGAGGCAGATGCCCGCATCCTTTCCTCAGCCGCATTAATGCGCATCTTCAGCCACCTCCATCTCCGGGATCCTGCCGCCCACCTCGATGAGCTGCTGGAGCCTGTGGACACCGAGCACTGCGCAACTGCTACCGAAGCCGTGAAGGGTCAGGTGGAAGCCCTACTGAAGAGGTTCCGCGCCTTCGATCCCGTGCCCTCAACTGGTGGTGCTGCTGATCCTGCAACTCCGGTGGGTGGTGCAGGTGAGGGCAACACCGCTATGGGAGAAGCATCCCTTTCGGGCGACGGCGGCGTCAGGGGATGACGAGATGACCTGCTGGCGGCTCCTTTCCTACTTAGCTCATGCGATATGCACCATGCCTCATGGAGGCGTTTAAACTTGTGTTTGGTATCGGAAGAACAATATGTCTTGTAATATTTGCTTGAGATTTTGCGATTTTCTTCCCATTTGCTTTGTGTTCAACATCGGCAGGGCCGGACCCCGCGCATACCTCAACCGCCATTGGACCGTCCGGATCACCAGGACGGACCAAGGAGTGAGGGGCTACGTGGCCAGTTAGGCTCCTGAGTCGCGATGCTTAGGAGTCCCCCTTGACGCGCAAACAGCTTATAGAAAGGAGATGTGGGATTAGGCCTAGTGTTCTACATCGGCATGGCCCGACCCCGCGCATACCTCAACTGCCATTGGACCGTTCGGATCACCAGGACGGACCAAGGAGGAGGGGCTACGTGGCTAGTTAGACTCCTGAGTCGCGATGCTCAGGAGTCCCCCTTGACGTTCAAACAACCTTCATACCTTGGCTCCGCTTGGCGCGCGACGATCAGGTACGATGGACCTGGCAGGGTGGCGTACGCTTGGGTGTGACCCGAGCGCAACCCTCGTGCCCAGCCCTCTCGCGCGACTCTCCCGAGGAGAGGTGTTGCGATGAGGCCAGACACTGAGCTTGGAGGCTCCCTAAGGTTGATACGGCCATGAGGCTGCCCTTAGTTGTTTATCACCAGTGCGGAGCATAGCGCTTCCGCACTTGCACAGGCATAGCCGCTCCTCGGCAGTGTCGACTGCCAACACGGAGCATGGTGCTTCCACTGGTGCATGGGTGAGGGCTCCCTCTGAGTGGAGCCCCCGGGGCATGTACTGCCCCGCCCTGACATGTGGCTTGCACGACAGGTCTAGGCGAGGTGTGTCTGGGCACTCGTGAGCCAGTGCGGGACTCACAAGCCCCTACCTCAAGGCGGGTTGCGCCTCATCTTGGTTCTTGTTGACTGCGGTGGTCCTGCGAGATGGTTAGACAACCTGCGTCAAACGAATCTCCTAAGGTTATCGCACAAGAAGGCCAAGCACCAATGACCCCAGGAGGTGACATGAACGGGACCGACCCACCAGACAGAGCTCAACGGTTGGATTTATCGACGCTGCAGGGACGGACCCGAGCACAGACGTCGTGCCTAGACTTCTTATGCGAAGGATCCAAAAGAAAGACGATCGGCGCTC
Organism: Triticum dicoccoides; assembly: GCF_002162155.2. Classification (NCBI taxonomy): domain Eukaryota; kingdom Viridiplantae; phylum Streptophyta; class Magnoliopsida; order Poales; family Poaceae; genus Triticum; species Triticum dicoccoides. Next base: position 275,974,609 of record NC_041384.1, on the reverse strand, counting down.
GGCTCCCGTGGTGGGTGATAATCAAGCAGGTAATGACCATAAAATAGCTTATGGATGGAAAGCGAACTAGCTTAGGTAAATGCAAGAACGATACATGCTACTGGGTCGGACCCGAGCGGCCTGGGGATAATGCAGCCCGAGGGGCGCCCCCGGCAGGGTAAGCTAAAGATGCAAGAGGATACACGCCGCAGGGACAGGCCCATGCGACCTGGGAATAATGCAACCCGAGGGGCACTCCTAGCTGAATGAACTTGGAAAATGTCACCTGGTTTTTTCGTCAAAGGAGCATTGGGGTGGCTGAAGGCACGCGCTGAAGAAGTCGCTCCTCATGAGCCGCCAAGACCCTGAGCCTCGGGAGGCTTTGGGGCTTAGGTGGCCTCCTGAGGACCGTCTCAATCTCCGCCAAGACCGCGTGATGCCTGGCCTCCTGGGTCGCCAGGATGCTCTGTAGATTGCGCTGGAAGGCAGTTGACACGCTCGGCAGGCCAAACGGCATGCAAATATAGCTGTGAGGTGGGCCCTCGCACCGGCCAGCACGCGAAGGCTAGAAGCGCTCCTGAGATGCGGCCCTGTTGAGCCCTGGGATGTTGATGCAGACGCGCAGCTCGCCACCCTCGCCCGGGTGGGGAGCTACACCAGGTGGGTGGCGGTCACCGCGTATCGCCCTTGCTTCTAGAAGCTTTTGGGTGGCCTTGATGACGAACTCCTGAGCGTCGGGCGCTCCTCGCCCGGTGCCCACCTGAGGAAAACGCGTCGTGAAGCACGCCTCCACATGGTGACCGAGCGCGTCCCTCGTGATGTTGGCTAGGTCCGAGGCCCTCCAGAAGAGAGCCCCTGAGTCCTGCCAGAGGAGGGCGCTGGGCGCGACTTCCTATGTGAGGGAGGGAGGCGCCCCAGGTGCGGGAGCCGATCCTAAGGTGGCACCGCTAGAGGTGCTGCTCCCCTAAGGCCCTGTGCGAAGTAGCTGCTTCTTCTTCTTGCGGGTGGCCTTAGGAGGGTACTGCGCGCCCTCGCTGTCAGGGTCTTCGATTGCTGCAGCTTGAAAGGCGCGCTCGAGGGAGCACACCGCATCTCTTTCTTCGCAGGGGACTGTGATGATTTCACCACTTCCCGACATCTTGAGGACGTTGTAGCCATGGTGGTCACTACAATGAACTTGGCTAATGTTGGGTACCCGACGATGGCACTTTACAGCAAACGGATGTGGGCGACATCGAAGTCGACGAGCTCGCTGTGGTAGTTCATGCTGACCAAAGGTGATAGGGAGACGAACTTGCTCTATCGGGGTGGTGGAGCCGTCGGTCACTCATGATAAGGGCTTGGTGGGTTGAAGCTGATCATATGGCACTTGGAGGCTGTCGAACGTCTCGATGGACAGGACACTAAGACCTGCGCCACAGTCGATGAGGTTCTTGGTGACTTGGACATTGCTGATGACGGGTGAACAGAGCATCGGGAGGACGCCGGCGGTCGCTACGCATTTGAGTTGGTCCACCGAGCTGAAGGTGATGGCGTACTTGGACCATCTGAGCGAGCGTGTGGCCTCAAGCTTGGGGAGGGCTGCATTCACCTCGCGAGAGAACTGCTTGAAGATGCATTGGGAAGCCGGGGCCTGAGCACCACCCAAGATGCAAGCACTGGCGCGCAGCTCCTGGAAGCCCCCAGCCCCCTCGTCCTGATGGTGGTCGTCGTTCCTCCTTGGTGGTGGCGGCAACGGAGGGGGACCAAGATTGCCCTGAGGACGGCCCTTGCGAGGCTGGTCCCTTCGGGCGCCCTCATGAGGCTGGTCTTGCCAGCGGTCCTCACGAGGCTGGTCGCGCCAGTCCTGGCGGGGGGTGCGGTCGTCCCAACGCCCTCCGCCTCGTCCTACTCCTCGGCCGTAGCCCCGGTCTTTGCGCTTGGGGCGTTGACCGAAGCGTCCATCTCGAATGGCCTGAGATCTTGACAATCGTTAGTGTTGTGGCTGCGCATGTTGTGGAAGGCGCAAAATGGACGAACGCCCTTGGATGACTTGGGGAGGTCCCGGCCACACTTTGTGTCTGGCTCTGCCGCGAGTATGGCCACTCCCTTGCGCTTCACATCCTTGAGCTTGGCCTCCTTCTCCTCTGCGTCTGCGGCAGGGAGCTCGAGGAGAGAGAGACGCCCCTCCTCATCTCTTGCACACTTGGTTGCTATGTTGAATAGTTCCCAAGTTGTGCATAGCTCCTCGTGGATGGAGAGCTCCTCCTTCAGCTTGATGTCGCGGACGCCATCGGAAAACGCTGAGTTGATGGCCTCATCCGTCACCTTGGGGATCTTGAGACGCACGCTGTTGAAGCGCTGGATGTACTTCTGCAGGATCTCTCCCGGCTGTTTCTTGATGCAGCGCAGGTCACCCGCGGCCGGAGGGCGGTCGTGTGTGCCCTGGAAGTTGGCGATGAAGCGGTCACGCATCTCACCCTAGGAGGATATCGAGCGTGGAGGCGGGTTCAGGAGCCATGAGCGAGCTCCATCCTTGAGAGCCATGGGAAACCAGTTTGCCATGACTTTTTTGTCGCCGTTGGCCGCCTCGATGGTCAGCTCGTCGAGCTGCAGGAACTCCGCGGGATCGGGGGTGTCGTCGTAGCAAGGAGGCAGATCCGGCTTGAACTTGCCTGGCCAGACGATGCTACGCAGCTCAGGAGCGAAGGTGCAGCAGCCTGCGGTGGCGACCGGGGCCCTCTGTAGGGGCAGAGCCTACCCTTGATCTCCGCGCACCACCGCCGCAGGCGGCACGTGGTCTTGTCGTGGTGGTGGTGGGAGCACTGCATGGTTTTCTTGTGGCCCAGGAACCTCTTGGCAGCTTCCTTCTTCATGCACGGGCACACGGCGCGGTGGATCATGCCGCGGGACCGCGCGCCTTGCGGCGAGGACGCCGTCTTGACGCGGAGGAGGCGGTGGCGCTCTGTGAGCTACGCGTCTCGGTGCAACGGTGTTGTCTTGATGCGGAGGCGGCGGAGGCGCTCCGTGAGATACATCGCCCGTCGCTGGAGGTGGGCGAGGCAGCAAGGGGGATGGTGTAGGAGAGCCTTCAGCGGCGCTGACAAGCTCGGCGATGCGGTCCAACCAGTCCTCATAGAGGTCGTCAACCGGGCGGTAACGCATGAGCTCGCGTGCCATGAGCAGTGTAGCTTGCGCGTCCGTGTGTGCGCGGCGACCGTGAGACGATGAGCCGGCCGGAATCAGCGATGGTGTGGCGGTGCGGCCATCCCGCCGCATAGAGGGGTGTAGTGATGATGCTTGCTGCTCGTTTTCTGTCGAGCCGGTAACAGCGTTGGCAACAGGAGATGGAGAACAATGGGGAGGCTCACTGACAGGGGTTGTCTGAGCGACACGGGCGGCGAGGGCGGTCCGGCGCTCGGCGCGGGCTCGACATGCGTCCGACATGGATGTGGTGGAGCGATGGAACGCGAATCAGTGGACGGAAAGCTTCAGCGCACCCCTACCTGGCGCGCCAAATGTTGTATTTCGGGTTCTGGGAAAACCCTTGAGGTTCGAACGCTCAGGTGCGCACGAAGAACTCTCCTCCCTCTAGCTCATGCCCTCACCACAATCTCAAGGCTTATCGCGTCGAACTCGCAGAACAAGATTTATACTGGTTCGGGCTACCGACGTGGTGTAATACTCTACTCCAGTGTGGTGTCGTGGATTGCCTCTTGGGCTGAGGATGGACAGTTACAAGGGAAGAACAACCTCCTGAGGAGAGGTGCTCTTGTGCTTGGTGAATTTGTGTGGTTCCCTTGGTGGAATGGGTCCGGTCCAAGATGAGATCATCCTCCTACGATGGTGGCTAGTCCTATATATAGAGGAACGGGTCCTCTTCCCAAATATTAGGTGAGAAGGGATCCCACGACGGTCAATTTGATGGGGGACAGCTAGTACAAGCTATCCTGACAAAATATGGTCTTCGCTTGCCAGAGGCTCTGGTGATGACACCGTCTTGGGCTCCATGGTGACCTCTGTCCTGCCGTCCTGCTGGTCGTGGTCTTGTTGCACCGATATGGAAACCTTTGCTTGATGCCTCGGGACTCCGTGCCTACGCTTGCCTATTTAGCACCAAAGAGGAAACAAGGACACTGCGCGCTGGTGCCCGCCTGGTGCCCGCCTGGCCTTGGTCATCATGGCTTGCATCACAGGAATCTCGTGAGGTGCCCCTTGCCTTCATCTCTCCACCCCACGCGAGCCATCCTGGTGAGGCCGCCCCCGAGGAAGTCTTGCGTCGTCCGCCTCGCGAGGCTTGGCGCCTCACGAGGGTCTTTAGTGTTTGCTAGTGAAGATGGGTCGTTCAGGGCCGCTGATGGAGCCACGTCGTGGGTGGCAGGCAAGTCTGGGGACCCCCGTTCCCAGGACGCCGACAAAGCGAGCAGAGCATCGATAGTCAATTATCAGGTGGTAACACTGTTTTATCTGGATTAAAACAGGCTTCGCTGTTAGCGGCGACTTCCCAATCTGCAGAAGTTTCCGAACTCAAGCGGAAACATGAGTGAGCCGAGGAGGACCTAGTCCTTGTTAACACGCGGCTTGACTAGGCGCACGGTAGAAGATACATCTTACTGTATGACTTTTTATGTCCGTGTTTTCTGTGGAAATTCAAGAGCTGCAATGTGCGTGTTTGTATAGATGGTGTCGTCGCAGTGGAAACCCTCAGGAGAGAGCTTTCTCAAGCCAAGGAGCAAGCAAGGGTAAGCAAGGCAGCCACCGATAAGGCGGCTGCGGACATGACGGCCGAACAGGCCGTTCGGCGCCATTTTGAGGAACAGGTGGCCGAGATGAATCAAAAACTGAAGGACACAACCGCCAAGTGCGAGTCCTTGGAAACAAAAAATAAGGCAAAGGGGATCGAACTTCCCAATGCCCATCAAGATGCTTCACATGCACGGTCTGAATCCCGCGCAGCGTTCGGGGAAATCCGTCAAGCCTGTCAGATAGCGGCTAGTAAGCCGTTTCTCTTACAGGCTAAATTTGGGGACCGGAAGTATGCCTTGCTTAATCGACTGTGGAGTTCTTCAGACGCATATGCGAATCTGCTGATGAGTACTGCGGATGCCGCCCAATTCTTCCAGGAACAGGAGGGGTACGAGTCAGAGAAGCTCTTCTGGCCGCGGTTTGTGGAGCAGGAGCATCCCCTACTACTAAATGACTGTATGGCGCAATGGGAGGAGCTGCATAAGATATCCGGCGCGGCCATGAAGGACGTCATAGTCTAGTTGTGGCCGGCTGAAGCCATTCCGGACAGCTACTTCGGCCTCGTGCGGCGTCTCGTCGATGCGCTGCCCTGGGTTGACGCCGTTAAGAGGTGTTCCTGTATGGAAGGAGCGCGTATGGCTTTCGCCCGTGTCTAGATGCATTGGGTGAAAATAAATGCCGAAAAGGTGGCAGTTGAGGGCCCTCCTGAAAGCAAGGCCCACTTCACACCGGAGCGCTATTTTGAGGACATGCTAAAAGGTGCTCGCCTTATAGAGGGCCAATGCTCTAAGGACGGAGTGTTCGAATAAAAGACTCCGAACTGTCCAGGGATTTTTGTTAAACTAGGTGTTTTGTAATATATTCATTCTTGATGAAAAAAAATTATCCTCCTGTGCGGCCGTTTATTATATTTGAGAGTTCCTAATCGTCGACTTCAGCCCCCATGTAGATGCTACTAGGGTGTTTGGAATTGCACATAACTAGACTTAACCCAACGCCTTGGTCCTTGAAGGAGGTGTTAGTGCGGCGAACCAGGCAATCAGACTATTATGTTTTATTGCTCTGGCTTAGCTATAGGAGTTTGACAATGGGTCTATTAGGTAGCCCCTAGTATGTATGCGACCACCCTAATGCGGATGCCTTACATATGTGACCGGGAAACGGTCCTTCTTGTAATACGGAAAAATCGCTAAGGATTGTAATGAATCACCGAGTGGCTGACTAACTCTTGCCGGATCATGACAGTTAGTTTTCGGTTTTCTCTACTGAGGTGCTTAACCGGACGAGCCAGAAACACAATCATAGTAGTTCTCCCTTTACTATCCTAGTCGATCAGACGGAACGTAAGGTAGCAAGCACAGGAGCCGGGAAACCGAAATATTGACCAAAGACATGATTCGGAGCCGATGCATATAATGCCAAGCTCGGGACGCCGAATTGTGCTGTAAAGCAGTTCGGACTTTTGTTTGGCAACACATATGTTGCCCTATAGAGCCCTTGGCAATTTTATGCCGAGGTGTGTATGTGAGACCACTTAATAGGTGTAATAAAAAACGATATTGAATAAGAATTTTGGTTCACTAAAATCTGGTTTATACGTCAAAACATAATCATATAGAAGGTACCATAATCACCAAGGCCATTTTACATGCCGGGGGTCTAGGGCTAAGGGAAAATCTCTATACAGGTTCTTGAGCAAAGTTGTTGTCTGCAAAATGCTTTGCACCTTCCTGCTGCACGTCTGCGCTGCTTTTTCCCGAATAAGAAAGATTCCTTTAAAGGAATGGTCTTTGTCCATGTATACAGAACCGGGCTCAGAAAGAGTCCTAGTGGGTCCGAAGGATGAGTAGGTTTTGATTCACCTGTGGTTAAAAAGAAAAGATGATTAAATAAAGGGGAAGGCCGTATAAGGCCGAACCTTTTTAGAGGCCTGTTCGTATATTTCCTCCGCCGATGCCCAAAGCATTTTGAGTGCATAATTGTGCACACGCGATGCGAATTTCGCTGATGTACGTGGCGGTCGACGGAGGCTAGGCTGCTAATCCAGCCTTGAAGTTGCCGGACTACTGGCATGTAGAACTGACCGGTACTGCATGGAGAAGTCCTGTGGCCTAATAGCCAAGGAGCTGTGCGGCTTGGTAGGGCCACTTTTTACTTCGGCCGCAATGGCCGCTATATGCTCCTCGGTACGGAGGGAGCGCTCCATGTTTCCATTGATTGTAATGACGCCACATGGACCGGGCATCTTGGGCTTCAAATAGGCATAATGCGGGATCGCATTGAAGCGGGCAAAAGCAGTTCATCTGAGCAGTGCGTGATAGCCTTTGCGGAAGGGGATGATGTTGAAGATCAAACCTTTGCTTCGGAAGTTGTCCGGCGAGCCAAAGACTACTTCCAGCGTGATTGAGTTCGTACAGCGGGCCTCTTTGCCAGGTATTACTCCTTTGAAGGTAGTTCTAGTGGGCTTGATTCTTGACGGATCAATGCCCATTTGGCGGACAGTGTCTTGATAAAGTAGATTGAGACTGCTGCCACCATCCATGAGGACTCGTGTAATGTGGAATCCTCCGATGATTGGATTGAGGACCAAAGCTGCCGAATCTCCATGATGTATACTGGTTGGGTGGTCCTTTCCATCAAAGGTGATCGGACAAGCCGGCCATGGGTTAAATTTGGGGGCGACCGGCTCTATGGCATAGATGTCTCGTAGTGCACATTTGTGTTCCCTCCTAGGGATACGTGTGACATATATCATATTCACCATTTTTACCTCGGGAGCAAACTGCTTCTGTCCCCCTGTGTTCGTTTGACAAGGCTCTTGGTCATCTTCGTCGCTTGGTGATCCTTTTCCTTTGTGTTCGGCGTTAAGTTTGCCGGCCTGCTTAGATACCCAACAATTTATGTTGTTATGATTGGCAGGTTTATCGGCGGTGCCATGAATCTAGCGAGGCCGGTCCAGTATTATGTCTATTCTGGATGGGCCATCTCTGTTTGCCTTGAATGGCTTTTTCCGTTGACTGGGTTTGGGGCCGCTGAATACGGCATTGACTGCCGTGTCTTGGTCTCCTTCATGATTGTTTTGATGCTTGTGCATGTTGCGTCATGGCTTGCCATTGCCGTTCCTGGTTTCGAAGGTACCAGGGTTGCTGGTGCTATTGCTTCTGCGAGCAAGCCAGTTGTCTTCTCCCACACAAAAATGGGTCATAAGTGCGGTGAGGGCTACCATGGACTTCGGCTTTTCTTGGCCAAGGTGTAGGGCAGGCCACTCGTCTCGGACGGTATGTTTGAAGGCCGCGGGGGCTTCTATGTCCGGACAATCCACAATCTGGTTCTTTTTTATTAGGAACCTTGTCCAAAACTGTCAGGCCGATTCCCCGGGTTGCTGGTTTATGTGGCTAAGGTCATTAGCATCTAGGGGCCAAACATTGGTACCTTGGAAGTTGTCTTTGAATGCATCCTCCAGGTCCTCCCAGCTACTGATAGAATTTTCTGGTAGACTGTTCAGCCAGTGCCGTGCTGGTCCCTTTAGTTTGTAGGAAAGGTATTTGATGGCGTGTAGACCGTCACTGCAAGCCAAGTGAATGTGGAGAAGAAAGTCTTCAATCCATACTTCAGGATCCGTTGGGCCGTCGTATGATTCGATGTTCATGGGTTTGGACCCTTCTGGGAACTGGTGCTCCATTACCTCATCGGTGAAGCATAGGGGGTGTGCGGCGCCCCTATATCGGGCCGTGTCACGGCGCAGTTCGGATGAAGTCTGTATGTAGTTTTTGGCCGGGGTGCGGTTGTGCTTGCCACGCCAGGATTGGTAACCATCCTCTCGCGCCGGGGCGTGCCCCCGTGATCCAAAGATTGATCTAGTCTAACCTGCTCTATTTTTCAGGTCATGTCGTAGGTCATATGTGTATCCCCGAGCTATTGTTTCTCTGCTTTTACGGCGAGGTGGAGCGGGCTGGTTTTCGGCTTGAGATGTCGTTCTGCCTTGGCCACGTGGTGGTCAGTTAGGTCTGTCAGCCGCATTATGTGTAGGCGGTATGGGCTCTAGCACCTCGTCGTCGAATTGGGTAGCAGCTTATGCTTTGTGTAACTCTTTGCTGGGCTTTCGAGGACGCACTCTTCGCCTGCCAGGATATTAGTCCATCTGTCGTTAAGCAGATCTTGGTCAGCTTGAAGCTGTTCCTGCTTCTTTTTTAGGCTTCTGGTCGTTGCTATTACCCGGCGCTTGAAGCGCTCTTGCTCAAGGGGTTCCTATGGCACGATAAAATCTTCGTCGGTGAGGCTCACGTCGTCCTTGGAGAGTGCAGATAGTTGCTATCCTCTGAGTCTTCGTTCCCTGCTTGCTCGTCGGGATCAATTTGCCCGTCCTCCCGATCGTCCCATTCGGATGTTGGCTCAATGGGGTCTTCTTGGTCTTTGGCGTTCTTCGGAGTATCATTGTCTCCAGTGTTGGTGTTGTTGTTCTTATCGCGATGCGATTTAGAGCGGCGCCGCTGATGTCGATGTTTTGGTGGTATCTCCGGAGGTTCGTCCTCGATTGGGTTTTTCTCATCATTGTCGTCGCCATCTTTATGTTTATCCACCATGTGAACGTCATACGAGGAGGCGGTCGTCCAACATTCAGTGATTGGTGGGTTTTGAGCTTGCTCCACTCCAGCATCGTCGTACATACCATCGATGTCTTCAGAGGCATAATCAAGCATGTCAGTTAAAGCCTCGACAGTGGCTATGAAGTGGGTGGTGGGTGGGAAGTAAAATTCCCTATTTCTAGCCCCTAGTCCGGGTTGGGCGTGATTCAGATGCGGTTCCTCTGTGATGATGAGGGGTCGCATTAGGTCCAAAGCCTTGTTTAAGAGCAAGGTCTGGATGGGGACCGAAGTTGCCTGGCCAAACTCGCGATACGCGGGCTTCAAGGGATCAGAACTAGTGTCTGGAGGAGAGCTCGGCTTTGTGATGACTGCCGGTGGTGCTATTTTCTTTGGATCTCCAATATTAAGCTCTAGAGCTGCAGAGAGTCCGACGGGCTCTAGACTCCCGTCTTCGGACCTAGTGACGCACTCTGGATCTAAGGCCGGAGCGGTGGCTGGGGCCGTGAATCCTTGGAAGATCAAGTCTCCTCGGATATCATCGATATTGCTCAGATTTCCAAAATTGATCAGGTGACCAGGGGCGTAGCTGTCGATCTGCTCTAGATGGCCAACCGAGTTGCCCGCAGTGCGAAGCCGCCGAGTACAAAGATCTGCCCGGGGAGAAAATTCTCTTTCATGGCAGCGTTGTTGTAGATGATTGATGGAGCCATCGAGCCTTTCGACGACGGCACAGTGGAACTCTCAATGAAAGCACCAATGTCGGTGTCAAAACCGGCAGATCTCGGGTAGGGTGTCTCGAACTGTACGTCTAAGGATCGAGGGTAACAGGAGGCAGGGGACACGATGTTTACCCAGGTTCGTGCCTCTTAATGGAGGTAATACCCTACTTCCTGCTTGATTGACTTTGATGAGTATAGGGGTTATAGGAGTTGATCTACCACGAGATTGTAATGGATAAACCCTAGATGTCTAGCCTATATGATTATGATTGCCTCTATAGACTAAACCCTCTGGTTTATATAGACACCGGAGGGGGCTAGGGTTGTACAAAGTCGGTTTACAGATAAAGGAATCTTCATATCCGCACGCTAAGCTTTCCTTCCACGCCAAGGAGAGTCCCATACGGACACGCGGAAAATCTTCCATCTTGTATCTCCACGGCTCATTATTCCGGCCCATATCACATAGCCTGGACGGCTGAGGACCCCATAATTCTGGACTCCCTCACTCCTCCAATCTTATCACTTCCTCAACATATGCCTCCATCAATGGGCTTTGGTAATCCTTGTTGACTTGTCTCACCACAATTTGCGAATCTCCTCGAATGATCAACTTCTTCATTCCCAATTCAGTGGCAATCCTAAGCCAGGCAAGGAGTCCTTCATATTCTGTTGTATTGTTGGTCGGCTCCTCCCGGGGAAAATGCATTTGGACAACGTACTTCAGGTGCTCCCTAGTTGGACCAACGAGAAGCACACCAGCCCCTGCACCTTGTAGGGAGAAAGCACCATCGAAATACATGATCCATTCTTAGGGTGCTTCCTTGCTGGGGATAACTGTTTCTAGCACTTGTTCATCAGGGGTTGATGTCCATTCTACAACAAACTCTGCCAATGCCCTGCTCTGAATTGGTGATGGGCTTTCAAACTTCAGGCCAAAGTTGGATAACTCCAATACCCACTCCACTATCCTTCCAGTATCCTTAGGGTTTCGGAGTATCCTCTGTAGAGATAAGCGGGTGACAACCGTGATCTCATGGGCTTGGAAGTAGTGGCGCAGTTTCCTTGAGGCCATGATGAGGCCAAAAATCAACTTTTGCACACCAGAGTACCTGGATCTAGCCCCCCGCAAGAGGTAGCTGACGAAGTACACTGGGCGCTGCACCACTTTCTTCCTTGCCGCGTCCTTGGGGTTGTCCCCACTGTCGTGCTCTTCTTTGTCCTGATCCATGTCTGGTCTTGCTGGGCTGTCCTCACTCTTTGTCTCTTCCACTTCCCACTGCGCCACCAGAGCTGCACTAACCACTTGATTGGTTGCTGCCAAGTATAGTAACAACGACTCTTGTGGTTTTGGAGCAACCAAAGTGGGCACAGAGGACAAGTAGCCCTTCAAATCTTGTAGTGTTGCATCTGTTTCCGGAGTCCACTTCATGGGCCTGCCTTCTTCCAAATTTTGAAGAACAACAAGGCAAGTTCGGCAGACATGGAGATGAACCTGCTAAGCACGGAAACGCACCCTGTCTGACGCCTCACATATTTAACTGACTTGGGTGCCTGGATCTTCTCGATAGCCTTGACCTTATCGGGGTTAGCTTCTATCCCGCAATGGGACACAAAGAAACCAAGTAGGTTGCCAGAGGGGACGCCAAACACACACTTCTCTGGGTATAGCTTCAAGTTGATCTTGCACAGGTTAGCAAATGTCTTCTCCACATCTTGGATGAGGGTTGATCTGTCTTTGGTCTTGACCACAATATCGTCCATATAAACCTCAATCGTCCTGTGCAACTATGGTTCAAAACCAATATGGACTACTCTTGCAAAAGTGGAACCGACACTCTTCAACCGGAAAGGCATGCGCACAAAGCAGTATGTGCCACATGGGGTGATGAACGAGGTTTTCTCTTCGTCCTACATGCACATAAAGATTTCATGATGTCCATAGTAGGCATCCAGAAAGGAGAGCAAATCACAACTCGAATTGGAGTCCATAATCTGGTTAATGAGCGGCAAGGGAGATGGGTCCCTCGGGCAATCCTTGTTGAGATATGTGAAATCTATGCAAAGCCTCCATTTTCCGTTAGCCTTGCATATGACCATCGGGTTTGCTAACCATGTTGGATGCAGTACTCCTCTGACCAAACAAGCTGCCTCAAGTTTCTTGATCTCTTATACAATGAATTGTTGCCGCTCCAAAGCTTTCTTTTGGACCTTCTGCTTGACAGGTCGGGCATGTGGGAAGACATCCAGGTGGTGCTCGATTACCTCCCTAGGAACACCCGCAATGAGCGCACTTTCCTATTTGTCATCAAGGGTGGCGCTGATAGTAGAGGTACCATCAACGCCAACCAGCCCTGCCGGGACCATTTTTACATGAGGTGCAGCAGCTTTGGATCTCTTGTTGTTGGAACTCTCCACCAAGTCATCAACAGGTGTAGCGCACTCCGAAGAGGTACACTTCCCGGATTCCTTACTGGTGTCCCTGCTATCCTTCTTATTTCCTTTCATTTCCTTGGCGGGAACTGTGGATTCCGTGGCCTCTGCCGCGACAGCGTCCCGGTACATCTTATCCACACAAATAATTGGGTCCTTCTCGTCTCATGGAATGGAAATGACTCCCACCGGCCCTGGCATCTTCAAAGTGTTGTAGGCATAGTTAGATGCCGCCATGAATTTTTCCAAGGCTGGGCGTCCAAGGATTCCATTGTACGGCAGGGGGAGGTCGACCACATCAAACACAAACTTCTCAGTCTGATAGTTCAACACTCCTCCAAATGTCACTGGCAACATGATCTTTCCCTTAGGATGACTCCTTGTCAGAGTAAATGACCACGGGTAGCCTCATCGGCCCCCCTTGGTATTTCAAGACATTGGGGCCAGCTGTGCCCCTCACATCTCGCGGTCGAAAGACCGACTCTTCATGCCGTCTGGTCCGACGGACGGCTGCTAGAAGACGGCGCGCCCCCAATAGACGGCCCCAACGGGGCCGACATCTAGTAGGCGGCCCTATGCCACCTCATAATTTGCACCCATTCACTATGATGAGACGGGGTGTGGCTACAGCGCAACCTGCCACCCCTGAATCTAGGGCTGAACATGGCCACAGTGCGAGCATACCAAGCAGACACCCCTCACCCGGCGGGGCACTATTGCCATTCAGCCCGTGACATCACCTATTATTGGGGAACATAGTAATTTCAAAAAATTCCTACGCACACGCAAGATCATGGTGATGCATAGCAACAAGAGGGGATAGTATGTCTATGAACCCCCGTAGACTGGAAGCGGAAGCGTTTAACAATGCGGTTGATGTAGTCGTACACCTTCATGATCTGTCCCAGTCAAGTACCGAATGTACGGCACCTCCGCATTCAGCACACGTTCAACTCGATGACGTCCTCGCCTTCTTGATGCAGCAAGAGGGGTGAAGTAGTAGATGAGTTCCGGCAGCACGGCGGCGTGGTGACGGTGTTGGTGAAGAACAATTTCCGTAGAGCTTCGCCTAAGCACTAAGAAAACTATTACGGGGGATAAACTAGAGGGGAGGGGGTTGCCAGCACACGGTTTGGTGTTTCTTGATGTGTCTTGGGTGCTAGCCCTACCCCTCTATTTATATGTTGAGACTTGGGGTCGAAACTTGAAGTAAAAGCCTCCACAAAGTCGGTTTCACCCGAAAGACAAGAGTCCTTCTCGGACTCCAGGACCAGGCGCCACGGTTCCTGATGTCTGGACCCAGACGCCAGGGACCCTGGCGTCTGGCCCCTGGACTCCGCAAAACTTCCTTTTGCGCTTTCCAAAGACCTTGTGGGATTTCCCCTTTGGCCCAAATAAAGTGTTCTCGTACCCAAACATTTCGGGTGACATCCGGAACCCCTTCAAGTGAATTCCGGAACCCTTCCGGAGACCAAACACTATTATCCCATATATCAAACTTTATCTCCGGACCATTTCGGAGTTCCTCATCATGTCCGTGATCTTATCCGGAACTCCGAACAACCTTCGGTTACCAACATACATAACTCATAAATACTATACCATCAATTAATGTTAAGCGTGCGGACCCTACGGGTTCGAGAACTATGTAGACATGACCGAGACACTTCTCTGGTCAATAACCAATAGCGGAACCTGGATGCCCATGTTGGCTCCTACATATTCTACGAAGATCTTTATCGGTCGAACCGCATAACAACATACGTTGTTCCCTTTGTCATCGGTATGTTACTTGCCCGAGATTTGATCGTCGGTATCTCAATACGTAGTTCAATCTCGTTACCGGCAAGTCTCTTTACTCGTTCTGTAATGCATCATCCCGCAACTAACTCATTAGTTATTGCTTGCAAGGCTTATAGTGATGTGCATTACCGAGAGGGCCAGAGATACATCTCTACAATCGGAGTGACAAATCCTAATATCGATCTATGCCAACTCAACAAGTACCATCAGAGACACCTGTAGAGCACCTTTATAATCACCCAGTTACGTTGTGATGTTTGGTAGCACACAAAGGGTTTCTCCGGTAATCGGGAGTTGCATAATCCCATAGTCATAGGAACATGTATAAGTCATGAAGAAAGCAATAGCAACAAACTAAACAATCATCGTGCTAAGCTAACGGAATGGGTCAAGTCAATCACATCATTCTATAATGATGTGATCATGTTAATAAAATGAAAACTCATGTCTGTGGCTAGGAAACTTAACCATCTTTGATTCAACGAGCTAGTCAAGTAGAGGCATACTAGTGACACTCTGTTTGTCTATGTATTCACACATGTAGTAAGTTTCCGGTTAATACAATTCTACCATGAATAATGAACATTTATCATGATATAAGGAAATATAAATAACATTAATATTGCCTCTAGGACATATTTCCTTCAGTCTCCCACTTGCACTCGAGTCAATAATCTAGTTCACATCTTTATGTGATTAGTTCACATCTCCATGTGACTAATACCCAAAGGTGTTACTAGAGTCAATAATCTAGTTCACATCGCTATGTGATTAAAACCCAAAGAGTGATCATGTTTTGGTTGTGAGAGAAGTTTAGTCTACGGGTCTGCAACATTCAGATATGTATGTATTTCGCAAATTTATATGTCTACAATGCTCTGCACGGAGCTACTCTAGCTAATTGCTCCCACTTTCAATATCTATCCAGATCGAGACTTAGAGTCATCTAGATCAATGTAAAAGGCTTGCATCGATGTAACTCTTCACGACGAACACTTTTATCACCTCCATAACCGAGAAATATTTCCTTAGTTCTCTAAGGATAATTTTGATCACTGTCCAGTGATCTACTCCTAGATCACTATTGTAATCCCTTGCGAAAAAGATGCTAAGGTATACAATAGGACTGGTAAATAGCATAGCATAGTTTATAGAACCTATGACTGAGGCACAGGGAATGATTTTTCGTTCTCCTTCTATTTTCTGCTGTGGTTGGGTTTTGAGTCTTTACTCAACTTCACACCTTGCAACACAGGCAAGAACTCCTTCTTTGACAGTTCCATTTTGAACTACTTCAAAATCTTGTCAAGGTATGTACTCATTGTAAAAACTTATCAAGCATCTTGATCTATCTCTATAGATCTTGATGCTCAATGTGTAAGCAGCTTCATCGAGGTCTTTCTTTGAAAAAATCTTTTCAAACACTCCTTTATGCTTTCCAGAAAATTCTACATTATTTCCGATCAATAATATTCACATATACTTATCAGAAATATTGTAGTACTCCCACTCACTTTCTTCTAAATACAGGCTTCACCGCAAGTCTGTATAAAAACCATATACTTTGATCACTTTATCAAAGCATATATTCCAACTCCGATATGCTTGCACCAGTCCATAGATGGATCGCTGGAGCTTGCTCACTTTGTTAGCACCTATAGGATCGACAAAACCTTCCGGTTGCATCGTATACAACTCTTCTTTAAGAAATCCATTAAGGAATACAGTTTTGACATCCATTTACCAAATTTCATAAAATGCGGCAACCGCTAACATGATTTGGACAGACTTTTAAGCATCAATACGAGTGACAAAATCTCATCGTAGTCAACACCTTGAACTTGTTGAAAACATTTTGCGACAATTCGAGCTTTGTAGATAGTAACACTACTATCAGCGTCCGTCTTCCTCTTGAAGATCCAGTTATTCTTAATGACTCATCGATCATCACGCAAGTCAATCAAAGTCCATACTTTGTTCTCATACATGGATCCCATCTCAGATTTCATGGCCTCAAACCATTTCGCGGAATCTAGGCTCATCATCGTTTCCTCATAGTTCCTAGGTTCGTCATGGTCAAGTAAGATGACATCCAGAACAGGATTACAGTACCACTCTGGTGTGGATCTTACTCTGGTTAACCTACGAGGTTCGATAGTAACTTGATCTGAAGTTTCATGATCATCATCATTGACTTCCTCACGAATTGGTGTAGGTGTCACAGGAACCAGTTTCTGTGATGGACTACTTTCCAATAAGGGAGCAAGTACAGTTACCTCATCAAGTTATACTTTCCTCCCACTCACTTCTTTCGAGAGAAACTCCTTCTATAGAAAGGATCCACCTTTAGCAACAAAGATCTTGCCTTTGGATCTGTGATAGAAGGTGTACCCAACAGTTTCCTTTGGGTATTCTATGAAGATACATTTCTCCGATTTAGGTTCGAGCTTGTCAGGTTTAAACTTTTTCACATAAGCATCATAGCCCGAAACTTTAAGAAATGACGGCTTAGATTTCTAGCCAAACCATAGTTCATATGGTGTCGTCTCAATGGATTTAGATGGTGCCCTATTTAACGTGAATGCAACTGTCTCTAATGCATAACCCCAAAATGATAGTGGTAAATCGGTAAGAGACATCATAGATTGCACCATATCTGGTAAAGTACGGTCATGATGTTCGGACACACCATTACGCTGTGGTGTTCCAGGTGGCGTGAGTTGCGAAACTATTCCGCATTGTTTCAAATGAAGACCAAACTTGTAACTCAAATATTCTCCTCTAAGATCATATCATAGAAACTTTATTTTCTTGTTATGATGATTTTCCACTTCACTCTAAAATTATTTGAACTTTTCAAATGTTTCAGATTTATGTTTCATCAAGAAGATATACTCAAATCATCCGTGAAGGACAGAAAATAACGATACCTGTCGCGATGCTCAACACTCGTCGGACTGCATACATCAGTATGTATTATTTCCAACAAGTCTGTTGCTCGCTCCATTGTTCCAGAGAACAGAGTCTTAGTAATCTTGCCCATGAGGCATGGTTCGCAAGCATCAACTGATTCATAATCAAGTGATTCCAAAAGCCCATCAGCATGGATTTTCTTCATGCGCTTTACACCAATATGACCTAAACGGAAGTGCCACAAATAAGTTGCACTATCATTATTAACTTTGCATCTTTTGGCTTCAATATTATGAATATGTGTATCACTACGATCGAGATTCAATAAACCATTCACCTTGGGTGTATGACCATTGAAGGTTTTATTCATGTAAATAGAACAACAATTATTCTCTGACTTTAAATGAATAACCGTATTGCAATAAACATGATCAAATCATATTCATGCTTAACGCAAACACCAAATAAATTTATTTAGGTTCAACACTAATCCTGAAAGTATAGGGAGTGTGCGATGATGATCATATCAATCTTTGGAACCACTTCCAACACACATCGTCACTTCACCCTTAACTAGTCTCTGTTCATTCTGCAACTCCCGTTTCGAGTTACTAATCTTAGCAACTGAACTAGTATCAAATACTAAGGGGTTGCTATAAACACTAGTAAAGTACACATCAATAACATGTATATCAAATATACCTTTGTTCACTTTGCCATCCTTCTTATTCGCCAAATACTTGGGGCAGTTCTGGATCCAGTGACCAGTCCCTTTGCAGTAGAAGAACTTAGTCTCAGGCCTAGGTCTAGACTTGGGTTTCTTCACTTGAGCAGCAACTTGCTTGCCGTTCTTCTTGAAGTTCCCCTTATTCCCTTTGCCCTTTTCTTGAAACTAGTAGTCTTGTCAACCATCAACGTTTGATGCTTTTCTTGATTTCTACCTTCGTCGATTACCGTATCACGAAGAGCTTGGGAGTCGTTTCCGTCATCCCTTGCATATTATATTTCATCACGAAGTTCTAGTAACTTGGTGATAAAGACTAGAGAATTCTATCAATCACTATCTTATCTGGAAGATTAACTCCCATTTGATTCAAGTGATTGTAGTACTCAGACATTCTGAGCACATGCTCACTGGTTGAGCTATTCTCCCCCATCTTGTAGGCAAAACACTTTGTCAGAGGTCTCATACCTCTCGACTCGGGCATGAGTCTGAAATACCAATTTCAACTATTAGAACATCTTATATGTTCCATGGCGTTCAAAACGTTTTTGACATCCCAATTCTAAGCCGTAAAGCATGGTGCACTAAACTATCAAGTAGTAATCATACCGGGCTTTGTCAAACGTTCATAATGTCTGTATCTGCTCCTGCAATAGGTCCGTCACCTAGCGGTGCATCAAGGACATAATACTTCTGTGCAACAATAAGGATAACCCTTAGATCACGGAGCTAGTCTGCATCATTGCTACTAACATCTTTGAACTTATTTTTCTCTAGTAACATATCAAAAATAAACGAGGAGCTAAATCGCAAGCTATTGATCTACAACATAGATATGCAAATACTATCAGGCCTAAGTTCATGATAAATTAAAGTTTAATTAATCATATTACTTAAGAGCTCCCACTTGGATAGACATCCCTCTAATCATCTAAGTGATCACGCGATCCAAATCAACTAAACCATGTCCAATCATCACGTGAGATGGAGTAGTTTTCGATGGTGAACATCACTATGTTGATCATATCTACTATATGATTCAAGCTCGACCTTTCGGTCTCCAGTGTGCTGAGGCCATATCTGCATATGCTAGGCTCGTCAAGTTTAACCCGAGTATTTCAGCGTGTGCAAAACTGTCTTGCACCCGTTGTATATGAACATAGAGCTTATCACACCCGATCATCACGTGGTGTCTCGGCATGACGAACTTTGGCAACGGTGCATACTCAGGGAGAACACTTGTACCTTGAAATTTAGTGAGAGATCATCTTATAATGCTACCGCCAAACTAAGAAAAATAAGATGCATAAAGGATAAACATCACATGAAATCAAAATATGTGACATGATATGGCCATGATCATCTTGTGCCTTTGATCTCCATCTCCAAAGTACCGCCATGATCTCTATTGTCACCGGCATGACACTATGATCTTCATCATCTTGATCTCTATCAATGTGTCATCATATGGTCGTCTCGCCAACTATTGCTCTTGCAACTACTGCTATCGCATAGCGATAAAGTAAAGCAATTGTATGGCGCTTGCATCTTATGCAATAAAGAGACAACCATAAGGCTTTTGCCAGTTGCAGATAACTTAAACAAAACATGATCATCTCATACAACAATTTATATCTCATCACGTCTTGACCATATCACATCAGAACATGCCCTGCAAAAACAAGTTAGACGTCCTCTACTATGTTGTTGCAAGTTTTACGTGGCTGCTACGGGCTGAGCAAGAAACATTCTTACCTACGCATCAAAACCACAATGATAATTCGTCAAGTTAACGTTGTTTTAACCTTCTAAAGGAGCGGGCGTAGCCACACTCGGTTCAATTAAAGTTGGAGAAACTGATAGCCGGCAACCACTTGTGTGCAAAAGCACGTCGGTAGAACCAGTCTCGTGTAAGCGTATGCATAATTTTGGTCCGGGCCGCTTCATCCGACAATACCGCCGAACCAAAAGTATGACATGTTGGTAAGCCGTATGACTTGTATCGCCCACAACTCACTTGTGTTCTACTCGTGCATATAACATATATGCATAAACCTGGCTCTAATACCACTGTTGGGGAATGTAGTATTTTCAAAAAAAATCCTATGCACACGCCAGATCATGCTGTTGCGTAGCAACGAGAGGGAAGAGTATTTCTACGTACCCTCGTAGACCGGAAGCGAAAGCGTTTATCAATGTGGTTGATGTAGTCGTACACCTTCACGATCTATCCCGATCAAGTACCGAACGTACGGCACCTTCACTTTCAGCACACGTTCAGCTCGATGATGTCCTCGCCTTCTTGATCCAGCAAGAGGGGCGAAGTAGTAGATGAGTTCCGGCAGCACGCCGGCATGGTGACGGTGTTGGTGAAGAACAATTTCCGCAAGGCTTCGCCTAAGCTCTACGAAAACTATTATGGAGGATAAACTAGAGGGGACGGGGTTGCTGGCACACGGCTTGGTGTTTCTTGATGTGTCTTGGGTGCTAGCCCTACCCCTCTATTTATATGTTGAGCCTTGGGGTCGAAACTTGGAGCAAAAGCCTCCACAAAGTCGGTTTTACCCGAAAGAAAAGAGTCCTTCTCGGACACCAGGGCCAGACGCCAGGGTTCTCGGCGTCTGGACCCAGACACCAGGGGCGTCTGGCCCCTGGACTCCGCAAAACTTCCCTTTGCGCTTTCCAAAAACCTTGTGGGCTTTCCTCTTTGGCCCAAATAAAGTGTTCTCGTACCCAAACATTTCGGGAAACATCTGGAACCCCTTCCGGAGACCAAACACTATTATCCCATATATCAAACTTTATCTCCGAACCATTCCCGAGATCCTTGTCATGTCCGTGTTCTTATCCGGAACTCCGAACAACATTCGGTTACCAACATACATAACTCATAAATACTATACCATCAACGAACGTTAAGCGTGCGGACCCTACGGGTTCGAGAACTATGTAGACATGACTGAGACACTTCTCTGGTCAATAACCAATAGCGGAACCTGGATGCCCATGTTGGCTCCTACATATTCTACGAAGATCTTTATCGGTCGAACCGCATAACAACATACGTTGTTCCCTTTGTCATCGGTATGTTACTTTCCTAAGATTTGATTGTCGGTATCTCAATACGTAGTTCAATCTCGTTACCGGCAAGTCTCTTTACTCGTTCCGTAATGCATCATCCCGCAACTAACTCATTAGTTACATTACTTGCCAGGCTTATAGTGATGTGCATTACCGAGAGGGCCCAGAGATACCTCTCTGACAATCGGAGTGACAAATCCTAATCTCGATCTATGCCAACTCAACAAGTACCATCAGAGACACCTGTAGAGCACCTTTATAATCCCCAGTTACGTTGTGATGTTTGGTAGCACACAACGTGTTCCTCCGGTAATCAGGAGTTGCATAATCCCATAGTCATAGGAACATGTATAAGTCATGAAGAAAGCAATAGCAACAAACTAAACGATCATCGTGCTAAGCTAACGGAATGGGTCAAGTCAATCACATCATTTTCTAATGATGTGATCCCGTTGATCAAATGACAACTCATGTCTATGGTTGGGAAACTTAACCATCTTTGACTCAACGAGCTAGTCAAGTAGAGGTATACTAGTGACACTTTGTTTGTCTATGTATTCACAGATGTACTAAGTTTCTGGTTAATACAACTCTAGCAAGAATAATAAACATTTATCATGATATAAGGAAATATAAATAACATTACTATTGCCTCTAGGGCATATTTCATTCACCTATGACATAGGGAGCCACGCTCCCACGATGGGCGGTCATTACGGCCCGCAGGCGGCGGGCCCTACCTGTCCGCGAGGCACCAAAATGCGTCGAACCACCAGCAGGTGGTGTCAAGGGTAGGCGGCGTCAAGGGCAGGCTCACTCCTAGCAGGCAGCCCACCATCCCCTCAAAGTCTGTACGCTGTTAACCAGATGGGATGGGATGTGGCTACAGTGAGGGCCCGCCAGGCAGCAGGACTGTAGCCACTCTCCCCCGACAAAGCCTTCATCATCAGTAGCAAGGCTATAGTACAAAGAAATCAGCATGACACACAGGCGGCTGGCCCTGCCTGTCCGCCAAGTACCCGACAGCCGGCGGGACCCAACAAGAGGCAGGCCCCAGCAGCCGGCGGAGAAGCTGGCACCCAGGGACATTAACAGCCGGGTCCTACACCTGGCTGGATTACCATTGTACCCATGGGGGTAGGGTATATAAACCCCCCAGGCTCACCCATACAAAGGATTCAGAACCCCAGCCATTAGACACACACCCATAGATGGAGAAGTTAGGGCTAGCCTTGCTCTTCCTCCTCCTCTAGCCGAAACATCTTAAGGAGCAAACTTGTAGCTACTCTATTTGACGATAGTCATCATGCGGAGACCCCACAGAGCAGGACTAGGGGTGTTATCTCCATGGAGAGCCCCGAACCAGTGTAAGATTCGCAGGCGTATGCGGTCTCGCTCACTCCCGCTTCTGGATCCCGGCGAGGTACTCTTGTCTCTCTCCATGATAAACCACCCCTTGGCATGAGCAAGTTACTACGAGATTTAATCCGAATAAGCACAAAATAAATTATGAATTCTACCACGATTTCGAACAGGAAGGACAAAAACACATACGGTGCAATGGGAGCAGCACCATTGGCGTTGAGGTTTTCGCCCATGTCCAAACACCACGTAGACACGGTCTTTGAGCACGGTTCGTAGTCGTTCCACGCTCGGGCATTGAAGTTTGTAACTATTTTCGATTAGAATATACTACTCCTCTTGTGCTAGTAGTAGAGTAGAGTCCTACTCTACTACTCTACTCAAGCAAGTTAGGGCATAGCACTGTAGGGAGTACTAGTACTGTGATCACTCAAGCAAGTTCTCTGGCATTGACATGACCCTACGCTGCTGGTATGTGTCTCGTAAGTCAAGCGGCGTGCTGTAGTCATCATCACCTGTCCACTTCCCACAGCACATATTCGCTTATCCATCTTTGTCCGCACATAATCTCGTCCAATCTTCCATCCCCGCTAAGGCGCCTCCCCCCCCCCCTCGTCGGAAGCCCAAGCACTAACAATGGCAGAACCGAGCAGCGTCCGCCGAAAGAGTGGCTGGAATTCGCTCCCCATAGAGGTAATCAAGCTCATTGTTTCGCGTGTGGACAATCTCAGTACCATGCCGCTCGCCGCGTGCTCGTCGGGGCTGTACCGTTTACTCAAAGCCCTCAGGCCGGAGCTTTTTAAGCCAGCTCCTTGCTTGATGATGCTGCCTGATCTTCAGAAACGGCGTGTCACACAGCATAACGATCGTAGGGTGGCAAGCATCAATCCCCTTGACTGCGATCCGATCCCCGTCAGCCTCAACTACATTAACAATATGTACTGGGTCGGCATGAACACGTCTTCGATGGTGCTCATCGACTGTCGCGGTAACTGGATGCTCGTGGAGGTCTACACCCAGCGATTGATCCTCCTTCCTTCGATTTAACACTGCACTGCTTTGGCACCGCGGCCCAGAATACTCGGAATCTTATAGTAGCCAACATGATACCAAGTTTGATTTGCTCAAGGTTGTAATCTGCCAAGTGCCCACAAGATCTGTGAATTATAAAGACTTCAGGCTAATTGTGTTCTTCAACCGCGGTCTCGCCTATCTGATAGATCACTACGGTAAGTGGATAAATCTGCACGTCCATCGCAAGATCATACATCCTCCATGGTTCTCGGATGCCACTGAACACAAGGGCTTCATTTACGTTGTCGACTCCTTCTATGGATGGACGTATTGCTGGCCTACTCCAGTCATCGCTACAAACGGCTGTTGCAGCAGTATGTTACTTTCCTATGATATCATGATGGCTTGCTTATACTACTGTCAATATTTGCTAAAAAAATATTCATGCTCATAACATGCTGTTCTTAAGATTGACTAAATCAAGAGCTCTTTTTTATTTGACTCCAACTTGATATGATGTTGTAGGCTTCTAGTGTCCCTACCCTTCCTAATCCCATAACCTTTCAAAGAAAATTGTCATGGCAGTTGTAGGTGGTTCCTGGCTCAATCAGACGACGGCGAAAGATTGATGATCGTTCGCACATACCGGACATGTTGTTTCATGGAATACAATCACAGTCACTGTGGGCCTTCAGGAATTTTTGACTGGAGGCTGGTAAGTAGCCTTAGTACACGCTCTCTATTTGTCGGACTGAATTATCCGATTAACCAGGAGATAACCGACGGCAAGGATCATGATGGCAGCGCGGTTTCATTCATTAGGCAAAACTGTGTGTACACAGCGTACCATGCGTCTCTGCATGCACCATACCCTGATCTGTGCCGCCACGCTCTGCAGCCCAAAGTAGGAGAGAGGGTCGCAAGTACCATACTTCGACCTACTGGCTAGAGTTTCCCCCGTCAGGCACCCATTTGTTTCAAGCCGTCAGCCAATCTCCATAGATTAATAAATAGTAACGTCTAACTGAGCCAGTTAGTTAGATGCGTACACTTGGTGTCGTAGGATCTTTATTTAGTTTGATGCATACACTTGTTCTTTTTTGGTAGCCCTTTTGTAATGATGGCTGATGTTTGGTTTGGAAGAGAGAGCTGTGTCTTCACTCTTCTGGCCTGCTTACTGCTTCTGTTGCACCCCCAGCCCTGGTTGCTTCTGCGGTTGTTTTCAATGTACAATCAGTAGTATATTTCGTCTGTTGGTTGAATAAATGTGTTGTTAGAATGACAAACACAATGTTTTGGAAGTCGTTGCACGGTTCGATCCTTTAGTGCCCTGTACCGTACGTAACGCATACTATTTTTCGTACGGGGCACATTTTCCACTTGTTGATAGCATGCAGCCCACTGATGAAGGCCCAATAGACAAGCCCATAATTAACTGGAAGGGAGGCTCTCACATGAATCCAGCCCAGGTACATGCTCATGGTCCCCTAAACATAAATAAGTAAATAAATAAATAAAGCTAAATGCTCATGCACCAGTTCTTTGGGAAAATAGGTAGCCTAGTATTTCTTTTTTAAGAATACCCAAGCTAGGACTATTTGTTTTCTCCGAATTACTGGGCTGCAAATCTTTCAAGACGAGGAGGGATGCATTCCGGCCTGGCTTAAGAGTATGGTCAATGTCTATTAAAAGTAATATCAAAAGGGGTTGAAAATTCCAAAAAAATTATAGCAAATGGGATATAAGTTTCTTTTTTTGTGTTTGTTCTTCACTGATATCTTATACGTATTTCATTGAATTTAACATGACATAGTACTAATTTATTTTTAAATTTGTTTTAGTGTGGCTATTAATCGTCGGAACCACGTCTATCGAGAGGGGACAACACCGGCAAATGAGAGGGAATACAATCAATGCAATGCAACAAACATGATGTATGATCATGGCATGGTAAGGTACTGAATTCACCTAATACAACAGTTGGTCATATTAATTGAAGTGGAATTCAAACATATAGCAAATTCCAACTCCAAAACTACATACCATATATTCCATAAACATGAATTTTCCTAGTTGGTGATGTTAACTTGCTCAAACAAGCATGAACATGGCATAAACAGATTCTTCATATTTTTTATGATAATTTTTCATATATAAATTATTTCATTTGGAGTTACGGTTTAATTTCTATGATTTTTAGACGTTTTGGCTATTTTCTGGAATTTCCTGTAAAAGAAAAAATCCAGTAAATGCTTTATTGCGTAAGCAGAGCGTCAGTGTGATGTCAGCAGTCAAATGGGACGGTCCAGGTCAAACCTGACCAGTGGGTCCCGCGTGTCAGTGCCATAGTCTAACTAATTTTTAGTTAGTCCTAATCCTAACTTAATTAGCAGGCGGACCCCATCTGTCATAGACCAGGAGGGTCAAATTGGGCCCACCCGGGTCAACTCAGTCAGCGGGGGTCAAACCCTTGGTCAGCAGGGTCAATTCCGCCGGCGTTGAGTCGTCGGCGAGGCCAAGACGGTGGGGAGCGTCGGAAACGCTTCTCCAGCCACGGTTCGATGCGCGGGTGGGTGCTACGGGTAGCTGGCGGTGTGGCGCATCCAATGGTGGCGTTGGTTGGTGCTGGGGTGGCCGGGAACGATGACGGCGTCGAGCCGGGCGGCGGCCGGAGCTCGGCCGTTGGTGTTTTTGCTGCTGCAGCGAGCTAGCGGGGAAACAGACGCACTAGCGAGGCGCTACGAGGTGCTGTGAGTGCGTTAAGCACCCACGCCTGACCAAATGGTCACCGGAGTGACGCCGGCGTCGAGCTCGCACAGCGGCGTGCTACGGTGAGCAAGGAGGCAGCGTCTACGGCGAGCAAACGAAGCAGAGAAGAGGGGGGTTCGGTAGAGGAGCTCACGGCAGTTGCAGAACGCGTCTCAGCGGGCTCAGGGGAGGTCGGACGACGTCGGGGCGTTGCCGGCGATCTCTCAGGTCGGGAGTTGAAGATGACGGTGGTGACGACATTGTAGGCCTCCTGCGGTCGTGTGCTTTGTCGTGCGGCTCCATGGCATCGAGGCGGAGCTAGGGGACCAAACGGCGAGGTGAGGCGTGCCCGGTGGCTGCGGTGGTGCTCGGCAGCACGCTGCGCTGCGCTCGGGTGCGAGGTGGAGAGGGACCAGAGGAGGGGGAGCAGGGGGTATAGTAAGAGAGGTCCGGGGGGTGTCGTGGCGTTTCCCAGAGGCGTCCAAGCGTCGAGGGGGAGCAGCAAGCAGGAGGTGGCCGGGCCGCGTGGCCGCACACGGGGCACACGCCCGGCGTCCTTATGTCGCGAGGAAGACGACAGGGGGGAGGCCAGTGGGTTGGGCTGGCCAGCTAGGCCAGCCAGGTGGGCTTTGGTGGGTGCCAGGTAAGAGGCCCAGGTGCTGTTCTCTCTCTCTCTCTCTCTCTGCTGATTCTGCTTTTCTATTTCTTTTATTCTGTTTTGGTTTAGTAAAATACTAAACCATTTAATAAAATCCTGGAAATAATTAGGGGTGTTGTCTGAATTATTCTAATGACCCATAACAACTTCCAGCATTTTTGGAGCACTTAAAATATATATAGCATTTAAATAGCTCCAAATCAAATATGTTTGAATTAATTCAAAGCCCAAAGATGTCCTGCAAAAATGTAAACCATTTTTTGGTAGATGCTTCCACCTCAATCCGGAAATGTTGAACATTTTTAGATGGCATTTTGAGTTCAATGAAAAAGATTTTATTTTGACCCTAGTTGAATTCATTTGGTGCTAGGGTTTAAGCATCCCCATTTCAAGATTAATTGAAAATGAAAATGATGCATGGATGCAATGCCACTAATTACAAAAAGATTTCTAGGGCTGTGACATCGGAACAAAGAAACAGCGTCATCGTCGTGTTCATGGGGAGGCAACGGAATGCGTCGTATTCATGGGGAGGCAACGGAATGCCTCGTGTTCATGGGGAGGCAACAGAATGTGTCGTGTTCATGGGGAGGCAACGAAGTGCGTCATGTTCATCAGGAGGCAACGGAACGCGTGGGAGCCAACCGGCTGGGGCGGAACGGAATGCGTGGTCATGTTCATCGGGAGGGCTTGGACGGAACAGGCGATGGAAACGAGGCCTGGCGTACCGCAAAACGGAGGAAACGGCCTTGTGTTCGACCGGCCACGTTCGAAACGGAATCTTGTTCGTCGGGAGGGGTCTGGCGTACCGCAAAACGGAGGAAATGGACCTCCTACGGTCGAAACGGGGGTCCTGTTGATCAGGAGGGGTGTGGCGTACCGCAAAACGGAGGAAACGGACTTGTGTTGGAGCGCTACGGTCGAAACGGGGGTCCTGTTGATCGGCAGGGGTGTGGCGTACCGCAAAACGGGACTCCACGGGATACTGTTCATCTCTACCGTCGACCTCCTCCAGCCTCCACGGGCTACCGTCGACGTCCTCCAGCCTCCACGGGCTCCTGTTCATCCAGCCTCCACCGCGCGCTACTTCACTAGCAACTATTCAACCACCCCTCCACGGGCACCCCTCCACCATCTACTGTTCATCCAGCCCTCCACACCACGGGGTCCTGTTCAACCACCCCTCCACGGGCACCCCTCCACCGTCTACTATTCATCCAACCCTCCACCACACCACGGGGTCCTATTCATCTAGAGGCAACGCCACCACTCACTATTCATCCAACCCCCCACCCCCCCACCCCCCACAACGCTCACTGTTCATCCCAGAGGCAGCATCGATCGACTTCAGTTAGCAGCAGTAGCGAAGGAATCGCTCGATCGGGTTAGTTAACAGCCATCGATCGATCGCTCGGGTTCAGTAACATGTAGCCTGTAGTGCAATCGCTCGGGTTCAGTTAGAGCCCAACGCCTCGCTGGGGTTCAGTTAGAGCCAACGCATCGCACACACGCGCGTACGTGTTACGAGAGAAACGGGCATCGCTCGGCCCCCAACCTCCCACCGAAACCGGGAACTCCCCGAAATTTTCCTCGCCCTCGCTTCTACCATGGGTTTTTCCGTCATGGACGGCCCAAAGAATGTCATGCGGCTGCGTCTCCGGCCCGCCCAGGACGAAAAGCCCATTTTCTGTCATGATTTTTTGTCATACAAGTAGGAGCCCACCACATCTATGATGATACCGGGTTTTGTCACAATTATCATCATAGAAGTATCATATGTACGACAGGAAAAAAAACCGTTCGGCCCAAAATGTCACGGATGTGTCTTTTTTGTAGTGAAGGGAATCAAGGCTAAGGGCAATTCAACAATCAACCTTAGTTTGCTACCCTCAACTAGTTTCTTGCAAAACAGCCAAAGTCTTTCAGCGCTTGTGCCATGGCCATGGACACCGATGATTGGGTCGTGGACATCAACAAGCATTTTGAATGTAGCAATGTCAGGCCTGAGGACTACGTCAAGTTCGCTTCTTTTTAGCTCAAGGATCAATCAACAGATTGGTATCAACAATACAAAGATTCCAGACGGGGTCGAGTTATTACCTGGACCGTCTTCTGCCGAGACTTTCGAGCTCGTCATATTCCAACAAGTGTTTTCGAGAGCAAGCATGAGGAATTCCGCAATCTCAAGCAAGGAAGCATGTCCGTGTATAAATACAACCTCTAGTTTCAGAAGCATGCTCGCTTCGCAAGGCAAGACATTCCTGATGAAAAAAGCATGATCTATCACTTCAGGGGTGCTCAAGATGTTTTAGGAGCATCTTCATGCCATATTTACAGTGGTGCAAGCCTTGTATTTTTATGTGCCCTGTGCTGACTAGCACAAGCATGCAAAGTAGTCCACTTGATATTGCTGATTTCAGTTACTTAGTTTTTCTGCTAAGTCTTTTCATGTTACATTAGGTTGCCATGTTGATTTGTTGCCACAAGTAGATCCATGCATATTTTGATGAAGTTCAGTAAGGGTGTTTTGAAGATATGGTTATGCCCTTTCCATTCATACCATTGTTTGTAATTATGGGGAACTGTAGCTTGTCATTACCATGCTTTCCTTTTGCTAAATATTATTGTTCTCAATCTGTTAACATGAAGTGCATTTTTGCCAGGTGTTTTGCTAGTGATCCATGCACCCTATGACTATGCTCTTGCCATGTCTAGCTTCATAAATGTGTCTTCTTACTGTGGATTACCTTGAGATGCCATGAAATGCTTTGTGGTGAGTTGCACGTGCTTGCAAAGTTGCTATCATGAATTTGATTCTGCCATGCATGATGTTCCTCCAAGTCTAGAACCTGTTCATATCACTTGCCATGTTTGTGTTGATGCTACCATATTTTCTGTGCATCTTTGCGTCAAGTTCAGTAAGGGAGTTTTGTTCTTTTCCTTTAGTACTAGCATGCCATGCCCTTGTTTGCCATGATATGATCCTGTAGCATGTAGTTTACTAGCTCTAAATATTGCTTCCTGATGTTGTTTCTGCCATGAGCAGTGCAAACTGCTAAGTCTATAAACTGTTTGTCATTTGCATCTTTGCGATGTTGTTTTAGACTTGTTCTAGTGAGTACTAGTAGGAGCTCATTGTTCATGATTTGTAGAGCTTCACATGTACTTCACTGCCATGTGTTTTGTTTCCATGTTGGAGGGCTGTAGCATATTTCCATGATGCATCTTAAGTGCTATGTTGTTGTTAAGCGCAGTTTTGCCTTGTTCTTGTTTTGCTCATCATTTGCAAATTGTGCATCCGTTTTCGGTGATATTTATATCGTTTTTGACCAAAATCTCCTAACATATCTAGTGGCATGCTTGGTGCCAAGTTGATGCCATTATCATCTTTTCCCTTCCGGTGTAGCCATATGCATTGCACATCATACCTTGCATTCCATGCCATGTCTTGCGTCATGTTGCTTGTGCATTGCACCGTGATTGATTGTTGTTCCGTTGCTTGTGTTATTGCTTTGGGTAGAGCCGGGAGACGAGTTCGTGAATGAGGATCCTATTGAGTACATTTACGAGGAGTAAGCTTTTGACAACCCTAAGAATTTTGCAGGCAAGATGATCATTACCCCCGATATCACTTCTATATTTGCTTGCTAGTTGTTTGTTTTATTGCTATGTCGCGCTACCTACCACTTGTTTATCAAGCCTCCCATATTGGCATGTCAAGCCTCTAACCCACCTTCCTAGCAAACCATTGTTTGGCTATGTTACCGCTTTGCTCAGCCCCTCTTATAGCGTACCTAGTTGCAGGTGAAGACGAAGTTTGTTCCATGTTGGAACATGGATATTGTTGGGATATCACTATTATCTCTTTTTTACGTTAATGCATCTATATACTTGGTAAAGGGTGGAAGGCTCGTCCTTATGCCTGGTGTTTTGTTCCACTCTTGCCACCCTAGTTTCTGTCATACCGGTGTTATGTTCCCTGATTTTGCGTTCCTTACGCGGTTGGGTGTTATGGGAACCCCTTCATAGTTCACTTTGAATAAAACTCCTCCAGCAAGGCCCAACCTTGGTTTTAACATTTTCCACCTAAACCTTTTTCCCTTGGGTTTTCGCGATCCCAAGAGTCATCTTTATTTTAAACCCCCAGGCCAGTGCTCCTCTGGGTGTTGGTCCAAACTAGAGCACCGTGCGGGACCGTCCCTTGGCAACTTGGGTTATGTTGGTACCTGTATGCTTAGCTTATCCGGTCTGCCCTGAGAACGAGATATGTGCAACTCCTATCGGGATTTGTCGGCACAGTCGGGTGGTCTTGCTGGTCTTGTTTTACCATTGTAGAAATGTCTTGTAACCGGGACTCCGAGACTGATCGGGTCTTCCCGCGAGAAGGGATATCCTTCATTGACCATGAGAGCTTGTGATGGGCTAAGTTGGGACACCCCTATAGGGTACATACTTTCGAGAGCCGTGCCCGCTGTTATGTGGTAGATGGGAATTTCTTAATATTCGGTTGTAGAAAACTTGACACTTAACTTAATTAAAATGAATCAACCGCGTGTGTAGCCGTGATGGTCTCTTTTTAGCGGAGTCCGGGAAGACAACACGGTCTTGTGTTATGCTTGAACGTAAGTAGCTTTAGAATCACTTCTTGATCACTATTAGCCTCGACCGTGCATTGCTTCTCTTCTCGCTCTCTTTTGCGTATGTTAGCCACCATATATGCTAGTGCTTGCTGTAGCTCCACCTCACTACCCTTTCCTACCCTTAAGCTTAAATAGTCTTAATCTCGTGGGTGTGAGATTGTTGAGTCCTCGTGACTCACAAATGCTTCAAAACAGTTTCAGGTGCCGAGGATACCAGTGCAGGAGACGATTCCGAACTCAAGTGGGAGTTCGACGAGGATTCGGGCCATTACTATGTTTCATTTCCGGATGATCAGTAGTGGAGCCCAGTTGGGATGATCGGGGATCTAGCATTTGGGGTTGTCTTTCTTTATTTTGGTTCCGTAGTCAGACCTTTGATTGCAGTTTGGATGGTGTATGGATTATTTATGTATTGTGTGAAGTGGCAATTGTAAGCCGACTCTTTATCCCTTTCTTATTCAGTACATGGGATGTGTAAAGATTACCACTCTTGCGACAGACCTACCATGCGGCTATGCCTCTAAGTCGTGCCCCGACACGTGGGAGATATAGCCGCAATGTGGGTGTTACAAGTTGGTAATCAGAGCCTTCCCCGACTTAGGAGCCCCCTGCTTGATCGAATCGCTGACGTTGTTGAGTCTAGAACAAAATGTTTTGTGTCTTAGGATTATATATATCGGAGAGTAGGATTCTTTTTACTTCCCAGTCCCTTCGTCGCTCTGGTGAGGCCTCCTGACGTAGAAGTTTTGACTCTCCTCTCCTCAAATTTCACAAAAAAATTAGGATCACGCGGGTATCTTGGAATCGTTCCGATAGTCTTGTGATGAGAAAATTGTTCTTGGTGCCTCCTGACATTTAGGGGTTGTGGCAGTGTCCCAGGGAGTTGAGCTCCGAGGTGTTGTCATCACAATTTTATCGTTGCAGTTCTGGAATACCTGAGTTCACCGACATCAAAAATCTCTTTTATGCAGTTGTTTGTGAGATAGCCTCGACGCCACCTAGTACTGGGGCGGGAGTTCGGGAGTATTGCCATAACTCGTATAATGGATGCTTTTCGAAGGTTGAGGTAAATGATTTTCGAAGGTTTCTTTGTTATGTGTTGAACGATGGATATAGCTGGATATAGGATTTGTTAGTTTTAGGTGAGATATTATGCTTCCCCTGTATCCCCAACACCTGATTGCATAACCAGAAAGTTTCGAGGGTTTCATGGGTGGGAATTCAAGTAGCTCTAGTGTTTCTTCCCGCAGATATTTGGTTTGTGACTGGGTAATCCTTACCATTTATTTTGTTCATATATGTACCTTATTGTTTTATTCATCTACTTTTATCTAAGTGGCTTTTCAACTTATGGACGTGTGATGATTTACTTGGGAATTCATTCGTTCATCCTTGTTCGGATGTTAGGACTATATGTTGCAATTTCGTTCCATTGATTCAGCTTGAATATATGTCTTTCAAGATGCTAACGGATGTCAACCTCTTCAGGATGGCTCCTCCAACGCGTTAGAATCCGCCACCACCTCCACCTCTAGAGGCATGGCAAGCTGTCATGGCAGCCACCAATGCCAACACTCAGATGCTTTTGCAACTCTTGCAAGAGCGCAACCAAGGGCAAGGGCAACAAAGGAAATCAAGGCCAAGGAAATCAAGGCCAAGGCAACAATTAGCCTCAGTTTGCTACCCTCAACCAGTTCTTCGCAAACCAGTCGAAGTCCTTCAACAACTTTATCGAGGCCACAAACGCCGATGATTGGCTCGTGGACATTTGCAAACATTTTGAATGTAGCAATGTCAGACCTGAGGACTTTGTCAGGTTTGCTTAGTTTCAACTCAAGGATCAAGCTGTTGAGTGGTATCAACAATACAGAGATTCCAGAGGAGGCCATGTGATTACCTAGGATGATTTCCGCCGGGACTTCAAAGCTCATCACATTCCACAAAGTGTTGCTGAGAGCAAGCGCGAGGAGTTCCGCAGTCTCAAGCAAGGCAACATGTCCGTGTATCAATACAATATCCATTTTTAGAAACTTGCTCGCTTCGCTAAACAAGACGTCCCTGATGAAAAGAGTATGATTTACCAATTTAGAGGTGGCCTCAGAGAAGATCTGCAGTTAGCTCTCGTGCTTCTTGAGCCGACCAAGTTTGATGAATTCTACAACATGGGACTAAAGCAAGAAGCTTCTCAGCTCAAGTGTGAGGCATCTGAGAAGAGAGTCAGGGATGCAGTTCAATCTTCTTCTTCATCACAAGTGGCAGCTAAGCAACAGAAGTTCTGGTTGCCTCCTCCTCCTCCGTTTCATCAGTCCTACCAGCAGAAGAGCAAAATTGGCAATGGATCTTCCCACCCACACAACCCAGGCTATCAGAACAAAGCTCAGTCTCATACTCCAAGGTCAAGTGCTCCTTATCACCGTCTGCTCTTAGAGGTTACTTGCAACAAGTGTCAGCAGAAATGGCACTATGCAAACAAATGCTTCAACCAAAGGCGCCTTCCGCCTCCTCCTCCCGTGAGATCTACCAGCAATGTAGTGGTCAAGCATAATCCCAAGCATGCTAAGGTGAACATGTTGAACGCAGCTCAAGCAGAAGATTCTTCAGAAGTGATCATGGGTAACCTTCCA
Organism: Triticum dicoccoides; assembly: GCF_002162155.2. NCBI lineage: Eukaryota > Viridiplantae > Streptophyta > Magnoliopsida > Poales > Poaceae > Triticum > Triticum dicoccoides. Next base: position 275,940,600 of record NC_041384.1, on the reverse strand, counting down.
GTTAACTCTATTCCTGCAAAAGTTCTTTTTGACACTGGTGCATCGCATTGTTTCATGTTGAGATCATTTGTTTCAAAGCATGACTTCGTTTTGGAAATGTTGGGAAAACCCTTGGGAGTTGTTTCTCTGGGCTCTACTATGAGGGCTACCACGATGATTCCGGATGTTTCCATCAAGATGGGCGACTATAGATTTCTGTCTTCTCCAATGGTTCTTGGTGACTCTGATATTGATCTAATTCTCGGCATGGACTGTCTTTCTAAGCACAAGGCTCAGCTTGATTGTGCTGCCAGGCAGATTCAATTGACACACTCTTCTGAGGATGTGATCATCTATGTCGCTCGTGATGATACCATTCGACTGTTTTCTCTCAATGAGAAGGGCGAGTTGAATGCCATCTCTCAGATTCCAGTCGTTTGTGAATATCAAGACATCTTTCTAGAAGAGCTTCCGGGAATGCCTCCTCACCGGCCAGTTGAATTCGTTATCGATCTTGAGCCTGGCACAGAACCTGTTTGCAAGAGTCCTTACAAGCATGGACCAGACGAGTTGAAGGAGTTGAAGAAACAACTCGATGAACAAGAGCGCATGGGTCTGATCAGACCGAGTTCATCTCCATGGGGTTGTGGTGTTCTTTTTGTCAAGAAGAAGGATGGAACGGAACGACTCTGCGTGGACTATCGTCCATTCAACAAGAAGACAATAAAGAACAAGTATCCACTTCCCAACATCAATGAGCTATTCGAGCAACTTAAAGGTGCTCAAGTTTTCTCCAAGCTTGACCTCCGTATGGGTTATCATCAGATTCGCATTCATGAACAAGATATCCCCAAGACAGCATTCAGAACAAGCTATGGTTATTATGAATATATTGTCATGTCTTTCAGCCTTGTCAATGCACCTCCAACGTTCTCTCGCATGATGAACTTCATCTTCAACCCCTAAACAAATGATTTCGTCCTAGTGTATCTCGATGATATCTTGGTTTTTTCCAAAAATAAGGAGGATCATGCCAATCATTTGAGATTGGTACTTGACAAACTCAGAGAGCATCAATTCTATGCAAAGTTTTCCAAGTGTGAGTTCTGGCTTGACGAAGTTCTTTACCTTGGTCATATCATCTCCGCCAAAGGCATCGCTATTAATCCCGAGAAGGTGTCTGCAATTGTGAATTGGGAACCTCCTCAGAATGTCAAGCACCTCCACAGTTTTCTTGGGCTTGCATGCTATTGTCAAAGATTCGTCGAAAATTTCTCTAAGATTACAAAGCCTCTTTCCAACCTCCCTCAGAAGCATGTCAAGTATGTCTAGACGCCTGAATGTGACATTGCTTTCAACACCCTCAAAGAGAAGCTGGTCACAGCTCCTGTCTTGACTCCTCCTGGCGAATCCAAGCCATTTGAAGTTTTCTATGATGCCTCCTTACAAGGTCTCGGTACAGTGTTAATGCAAGAGAAGAAAGTTGTGGCCTATACCTCTTGTCAGTTGAAGCCCAACGAAAGGAACTACCCCACTCATGATCTTGAGTTGGCAGTAGTTGTCTATGCATTATTAACGTGGAGACATCTTGATCTAGGGTAGAACCCTAGTGGCCTGATCTTTCATGAAAGGAGCGGTTCCTGCGATGAACACGAAGAACACAAGGGGGAAAAGAGGGGAAACACAAGGGTAACACAAGAGAATCACTAAACCAAGACAAGAAAGTCACACGTGTGCTAGATCCTCGAATACATAGGGTTCACACGGTACACAATCAACTAAGGATGATACAAGGGTAACGGTCTTGTCTGTGAGGAGGTCTTGATGTTCTTCCCTAAAGAGGGGTCTTGAATCCGCTTGGGGGATCTTCTCTGTAGGAGGCTCGAATCTCCGAGGAGAAGGTAACCAAGTTGATGAGCAAAGCTCTCACACGAAATATGAGCTAATCCTTTGCTAACCCTAGAAAGTTGGACGTGGTGGAGTATATATAGTCTTAGTGCAAAAGAGGGGGGCGAAGGGGTACATGGGCTGCGGCCCAACACGAAACAGCGCATAGGCGTCAGACATCCAGGAGTCACCGGTCACCCGGAGGCTCGCGAGGGTCCGGACGTCCGGTGCCTGTCGGATGTCTGTAGATTCGGCTCAGGTGATCTTTGGTCGGATGTCCGGTCGGGGTCAGTCGTCCGAGTAGCATCGGAAGTCCGTCGTTTTCGCTCGGGTGTGGAAGTGTCGGACGTTCGGTCTGGGTCGGACACCCGGAGCTTGGAGGTCGTCGGACGTCCGGTCCTGGCCGGTCGTCCGAAGCCTTTAGCTTATTCTTCATCACTTCTTCTTCTCCGTCGTCACATCCATCTTCCTCTTCCTCTTCTCCTTGCTCCTTAGCTTCTCCATGATACCTGAGCATGCACAAAGTGTCCATATGAGGTAGTAGCCATGTCTCATGTGCATCAAAGTGGAAATGTGAGAGGAGATATGTCACCGCGGTTTCAAGAGCTCTTGCACGTGCTCGTTTCATGGGTCCAAGAGGTGTCGTTGGAGATGTAGTTGGGTCCATAGGGATGGCCTTGGGATGCTCCGCATCATCTCCCCTCCCTTGGGGAAGATCCGTGCTCAGATCAAATTCTTCATCACCATGGAAGGGAGAGAGATCTTTGACGTTGAAGATGTCGCTCACGTTATACTTGTCGCGTGGGAGGTTGATATTGTAAGCATTGTCATTGTATCATGCGAGCACCTTGAAGGGTCCATCCGCTTGGGGTCGAAGCTTGGACTTTCATTCTTGTGGAAAATAGTCCTCGCGAAGGTGTATCCACAGGAGATCACAAATGTTGAAGACCATAGGGTGCTTGTTGAAGTTGAGCTTGGACGCAAGGCGTTGAAATTGGCGCTCGATGGTGTTCCTTGTATCTTCGTGCACCTTCTTGAGATATGTCACTCTTGCATTAGTGTCCAAATTGATGCGCTCTTGGGGTGGTAGAGGGAGAATGTCTAATGGTGACAAAGGGTTGAAGCCGTAGACGACCTCGAAGGGGGACTTGCCGGTTGTTGAGTGTCTTGCTCGGTTGTAGGAGAACTCGGTGATAGGTAGGCACTCCTCCCACTCCTTGATGTTTTTCTTGATGAGTACTCGAACTAGAGCGGAGAGTGTGCGGTTGGTAACTTCCGTTTGGCCATTTGTTTGTGGATGATACGCCGTGGAGAAAAGTAGCTTGATTACGAGCTTGGCGCATAGGGTCTTCCAAAAGTAGCTAAGGAACTTAACGTCGCGGTCCGAGACGATCGTCTTTGGCACTCCGTGTAGACGCCATATTTCCCTACAAAAGAGAGTAGCAACATGTGAAGCATCGTCTATCTTGTTGCAAGGAATGAAATGTGCCATTTTTGAGAAACTGTCCACAAGGACAAATACCGAATCCTTCCCATTTTGAGTCCTAGGAAAACCAAGTACAAAGTCCATGCTAATGTCTTCCCTTGGTTGATATGGAATTGGTAGAGGCATATAAAGTCCATGGGATTGAGCTTTGGACTTAGCTTTGCGACATGTAGAGCATCGGTTGGTGAAGCGGTTGATGTCGCGAAACATCTTGGGCCAAAAGTAGTTCTTCGAGAGTGTGGAGAACGTCTTGTCTCGTCCAAAATGTCCCATTAAGCCTCCTCCATGAGATTCCTGCAAAAGCAACAAATGAAGAGAAGACTCGGGGTTGCAAAGTTTGTTAGCTCTCATAAGATATCCATCCTTGATGTAATAGTGTTCCCAAGAGGTATGCGTCAAACACTTGGCATAAGGAGTAGCAAAGGTAGGATCTTGCTCATACAAGTCTTTGATATGCTCAAAACCAATGACATCCAATTCAAGTTGAGTAACAAGCATGCATATGCGAGAAAGGGCATCCGCCACAATGTTTTCTTTACCTTTAATGTACTTGATGACGTAAGCAAAAGACTCAATAAATTCACTCCATTTAGCATGACGCTTGTTCAACTTGGTTTGGCCCTTAAGATACTTGAGCGTTTCATGATCGGTATGAATGATAAACTCATGAGGGCGAAGATAGTGTTCCCCTTCATGCAAAACGCGGACTAAATCATATAGCTCTTTGTCATAGATGGGGTAATTGAGTTGCGCGCCGGAGAGTTTCTCACTAAAGTAAGCTATGGGGCTCTTCTCTTGCGTTAACACACCTCCTATGCCATTACCACTAGCATCACAATGAATCTCAAAGGGTTTGTCAAGTTGGGTAAAGCAAGCACGGGAGCATGAGTAAGAAAATTCTTAAGCTCATTGAAAGTAGTATCTTGGGATGGTCCCCAAATAAAAGGCGCATTCTTCTTGCTCAAAGCATGCAAAGGCGAAGCAATGGTGCTAAAAAAATTCACAAACCCGCAAGGCCAATAAAGCTACGCACTTGATGCAAATTGGTTGGTTGTGGCCAAGTCTTAATAGCATTGATCTTGCACTCATCAACACGAACACCCTTAGAAGAAACAACAAAATCCAAGAAAATGAGCTTGTCAATGCCAAAAAGGCATTTCTCCATATTAGCATAGAGATGCTCTTTTCGAAGAGTTTGCAACACGGTTCGGACATGGGTGACATGATCTCTAAGAGATTTTCTATAAACAAGGATATCATCAAAGTAGACCACATCAAATATACCAATGTAAGGGCGAAAGACATGATTCATAAGACGCATAAAAGTGCCCAGTGCTTCCGAGAGACCCATAGGCATGACTAACCACTCATATAAGCCAAACTTGGTTTTGAAAGCGGTTTTCCATTCATCACCCTCTTGTATGCGGATTTGATAGTAACCACTCTTAAGATCAATTTTTGAAAAGATAGTGGCACCACTAAGTTCATCAAGCATATCATCAAGGCGTGGAATGGTATACGTATAACGAACGGTGATAGCATTGATAGGTCTACAATCAGAGCACATGCGAAAGCTACCATCTCGTTTTGGCACAAGAATGACCGGGACGGCACAAGGGCTCAAACTTTCACGCACATGTCCATGGTCTATGAGATGCTTTACTTGCCTTTGTATTTATTTGGTTTCTTCGGGGTTGACGCGGTAAGGAGCTTTGTTCGGAAGCGGTGTTCCGGGGATGAGGTCGATTCGGTGCTCAATACCTCGTAGTGGAGGTAGTCCCGGAGGTAGCTCGTCGGGGAAAACAATGTGAAATTCCTGCAAAAGAGAAGACAACACTAGAGGAAGATTGTGAGAAGTGTTAGTTTGTGGTGCATTGTCCTTGCACACAATGACGTGGTGCAGGACACTAGATGGGTTCTCACACACTTCTCTTATCTCACTTTTGGTGGCAAATAGGACTAAGTTCTTCTTTTCGCTCATCGTGGAGGTGTTCGATTTGGGCTTGTGGCACTCACTCTCTTTTTGGTGGCTCGCTCTCTCACTATGATCTCCATGATGGGTGGCTTGCTTGTCGGCGATCACTTGGCTTGGCGACATTGGACGAAGGACGTACTCCTTGCCCTTCATCTTGAAGATGTAGTGGTTCGTTCGGCCGTTGTGGATGACTCCTCTATCAAATTGCCATGGGCGTCCAAGGAGAATGTGGCAAACGGTCATTGGAACGACATCGCACTCCAAGGTGTCTTCGTAGGCGCCAATTTTGAAGGAGATTTGTACTTGATGCTCGACTTGGATAGCGTCGGAGTCGCTAAGCCATTGCACTTTGTATGGATGTGGATGCTTCGTCTTGGGAAATTGGAGCTTGGAGCAAAGTTCTTCACTTGCGATATTATGACAACTCCCTCCATCGATGATGACCTTGACGGATCGTCCAGTGATGTCGGCCTTGGTGTGGAATATGTGGCATCTTTGGTCTTCTTCTTGTTGATGTTGGAGAGTCAAGCCTTTGGAGACAACAAGAGCGGGACTTGAATATTCATCACAAAAGACTTGTTCCTCTTCATCGTTTACTTGCCGGTGCATGACTGCTTGTTCAAGAGCGTCCATTTCTCCTTCACTCATCGAATCGTAGGTGCCGTCGTCGTTAAGGATCATGGTCCGCTTGTTGGCGCACTCATAGGACTTGTGGCCTTGGCCTCCGCATGTGAAGCATTTGAAGGAACTTGTCTTGACGGTCTCATCGGTTGGAGTGGATGATGATGAAGCTCTCGGCTTGAATTTGCTTGTAGTAGGAGGATGACTTGGAGTTGACGAAGCTTTCTTGGAACTCGACTTGTCGATGTTGCTAGTAGAAGGCTTGGTAGACGGTGTTGGAGTCGTTGAAGCTTGGTTGTTGGAGAAACCGTATGACTTGGATGAGAACTTGGCATACTTGAAATCATCTTGCACTTGGCGTTCCACTTTGGTAGCTTGATGCACTACCTCAATGAGGTTCGAGTATGGTTGGAAGTCGGCGATCTTCTTGATAGGATGGTTGAGTCCATGCAATAAATGTGACATAGTTTGCTCATTGTCTTCCGTGACATTGGCCCTTATTATGGCAATCTCCATCTCCTTGTAGTACTCTTCAACGCTCTTGGTTCCTTGCTTGAGTAGTTGGAGTTTCTTGAAGAGGTCACGATTGTAGTAGGTAGGCACAAAGCATGCTCTCATGACATCCTTCATTTGCGCCCAAGTAGTGATGGGTGGTTCACCTCTTGCCTCTCGGCGCTCGATAACTTGTTCCCACCAAATGAGGACATAGTCTTGGTACTCAAGGGATGCCATCGCGATCTTCTTCTCTTCATCGTAGTTGTGCAAACAGAAGATATTGTCAACTTTCAATGCCAATGAAAAGTACTCTTCGAGATCGTTGCTTCGATTGAACTTGGGCATGGTGAACTTGAGCTTGCCATAGCGTTGTTCATCATTGTGATGGGATCGGGGATGATGACGCCCGTGTTGGAGATGATTGTAAAGCTTGTGTCGCTTTTGGTGAGGAGGGTTGTCAACCTCATGTTGCTCTTGTCATGGAGGATTGCCATTGTCACCATGCTCTTGATGAACTTGATGTTCTTGGCGAGCTTGCGGAGGATCTTGTCGAGCTCGAGGAGGAACTTGAGGGACGTGACGGTGCACGCGAGCTTGATGTCGATGTTCATGAAGTTCTTCGCGAAATGTTTCTTCTTATTCTCGAGCTTGTCGGCCTCGGTTGGCTACGGCTCAACTTGAATCTTGTAGGGCTTGTTGTGTAGCAAGTGCTTGAACTTCACGGAGTTGTTGTTCTTGGCGATGTGCTTCGGCTGTCAGGACCCCGATCCTAAGTCACACTGATCTAGCATGTAACACTTCATATCACTTTGCGGCCTCACGCACGGTATTCCCATGGGTGCCACCTTACCTGTGCCAGGACCGTTTGCGCCTTTTGGCTCACGTATATGATAGTGTCGCTAGCATCCATATGACAGAGAACCCGGGCCAACATGACTAGTCGTGAACCCAAAGTGGCACTAACTTACGGGGATAGGCATACATGAAACAACATCGAACATGTCGGTCATCAGCGTGTGAATCCAGGCCGTAGCAACTGGGCTAATAGGACTGCGGGAACCCGGGCTGTGGCAGGCTAGGCAGGACCCCGGATGTCACCGCGTGACATTTCCCCGAAGGGACAGACACAGGAACGAAGTGAAACACATGTCGTCCAGTCAAGTGTCCTGAGTAGTAGTGCTAGGCTAGCAGGACTCTGGTGAACCGGGCTGTAGCGGACAACTATGGCTCATGGAAGCACAAGACTACATTTCCCCATAAGAGAGGCTACCAAGGATAAACAACTAGGTTGTCGGATCCCAAACATACCAAGCATTTCAAGCATACACACAATATGCTCGATATGTGTAAATACAACATGGCATGACAACAAAACTCTACGACTCAAAGAATTTATTCATTAGGCTCCGAGGAGCGAGATATTACAAACATGGGGTCTCATGACCCAACAATCATAGCATACAAATCAAAACACATGCGGAAGCTTAACATGTCTGAGTACAGACATCTACAAATGAAAAAAAGGCTGAGAAGCCTGACTATCTACCAGATCCTGCCGAGGGCACAAGATCGTAGCTGAGGTATCAAGCTAAACACTGAAGTCCACGCGGAACTACTAGCAAGACTGAAGTCTCTCAGCAAAACATAAAATAAGCAAATGTGAGTATAAAAGTACTCAACAAGACTTACATCAGAACTAACTACATATGCATCGGTATCAACAAGGGGGGTGGAGTTTAACTGCAGCAAGCCAGCTTTGACTCAGTGGCTATCTTAAACTACGACTGCAAGTAACTCTTTTGAGGTGGCGCACACGAGTCCACATATTCGCCATATCAATACACCACTACGGATCCGCTCCAGTCTCCCTACGAGAACGCCATCCATAGCACTCACGCTTATCTTGCGCATTTTAGAGTATCCACTTTCACTTGTCTATGAACTGTTATAGGCAACCCAGAAGTCCTTTACCGTGGACGCGGCTATTCGAATAGATCATTTATAACCCTGCAGAGGTGTACTTCTTCACACATGTTTCCACCACTTAGCGTCTGCACATGACATGTGCTCGGCAGACTTCAAGCGAAAGCCGACGTGGGTGTAGACCATGACCTAACCAACCACACAAGTCTCTAGTCCAGGTTTATCGCCTATTCGGGTTCCATCCGCGAGGAGATCTGTCCGGAGTTTCACTCACAGCCCCAAACGATGTGTGCAGCATTCCCGAGAGACCAAACGGGCGACTCGGTACACCGTGCCACGGTGTATCTACCACATCATAGCCCACCCCTGGGGTTAGCGCTATGCACGGCCGCCAACACATATCCTACGAACACCAAAAACTAGTTGCAACTCCTGGACAGAGGACAAGGGCGGTTAATAAGTCGAGAGGGGTCATATTTCAGGGCCGAACGTGTAGTAGTAGCTGTTTCATGGATCAAAAACACAGAACTCAGTTCCTGAGGACGGTTTCAATGACACAACCCACCATGTACTCCTACATGGCCTCTCACCGCTACCTTTACCAAATCATGTTCACACGCTTAGCTCACACACAGTAGGACATGTTCATCACCATTCTAATTCATTCCCGATGAATCAGACCCGACTCAACTCTAAGCAGTAGCAGGCATGACAAACAAGCATGAATGAGTAGGCACATCAGGGCTCAAACAACTCCTACTCATGCTAGTGGGTTTCATCTATTTACTGTGGCAATGACAGGTCATGCAGAGGAAAGGGGTTCAGCTACCACAGCATGTAACAGTTGAAATGGTGTTGTCCTAATGCAGTAAAATAGAGCATGAGCGAGAGAGTGGGATTGTATCAGAATGAACAAGGGGGTTTTGCTTGCCTGGCACTTCTGAAGATAGTATAACTCTTCATCGGTGTCATCGAACTCATCGTCGAAACATGTCTACTGAGAGGGGACAATAACCGACAAGGGAACATAAACAACATTCAATTAATACAATGCACAAGCGAATGAATGATATGACATATTAAGGTATTGAATTCACCTAATGCAATATCTTGTCAATTTTAATTGAAGTGGAACTCAAACAAGATCAAATTCCAACTCCAATGCTATTTCATAAATTGCCCTAATCATCATTTGTCCTATTCAGTTAGGTTAACTTGTTCAAGCATGCATGATCATGGCATAAACAGATTCTTCATATTTTTCTGATAATTTTTCATATAACTTATTTCATTTGGAGTTATAGGTTAATTTCTATGATTTTTCAAAGTTTTGGATATTTTCTGGAATTTTCTGATTATTTTAAATCCAGAAATGATTTACTGTGTCAGCATGATGTCGGTGTGATGTCAGCAGGTCAACGGAGACGGTCCAAGTCAAACCTGACCAATGGGTCCCACTGGTCAGTGTCACGATGCTAGTTAGGGTCGCTGACGTGTGGGTCCAGTCAACGGCCACGTCAACGGGGTCAAACCCCGCCGGTCAAAGCGGTCAACCCGCCGGCGTTTAGCCGCCGGCGGTAGCAGACGCGACGGAGCAGCGCGGAATTTGCCTAGCGCCATTTGGCGCGCAGAGCACATCTACGGGATGCGGACGCTCGTCCGGATCCAACCGTGGTGGTGGCGCGGCCGGGGAGTGGCTGGAGTGGCGCCGGCGACGAGCTCAGCGGTGGCCGAAGCTCGGGTGCAAGTGGGGATGGGGCTGCGGTGCGCAAATGAGCGTGCCGAGGTGCTACGGAGGCTCTACGCGAATGTGAGGAGCGCGTTGGGCGCATGTCCGGGACCAAATGGTCACCGGAGCATCACCGGCAACGAGCGCGGGCGGTGGCGCGTTCGGTTGTCCACGGAGCAGCGACTACGGCGTACCAGGGAGGAAACAGAGAGCGGGGTTAGATGGATAGGCTCACGGCGAGTGCGGTGGCGCCGGAGTTAGCTCGGGGGAGAGGCTGGTGCGGTCGGAACGACGACAACGATCTTGGCGGCCGACAGCGAAGATGAAGATGATAGAGTCGCTTCGGGCGTCCCGCGGGCGCGTGATTCGTCTTGGAGCATCGTGGCATCGAGGCGGAGCCTTTGGGCATGGCGGAAGGGTGAGGGGGTGGCTCTGGGCACGGTGGCAGAGAACGGCGGCGGCGGTCGCTCTCGGGTGAGCTCGGGGAAGAGGCTAGAGGGCGAGGGAGAGAGCAAAGAGTGAGGGGAGAGGCAGAGGGGGCTGCGGGGCATCTCCAGACGCATCGGGGGCGCCTCGGTGGCAAGCAGGAGGTGGAGCTCGGGCGCGCGCGCTGTCGACACGCCTCTGCCTACTGGCAGAGGTTGAAGACAGCCGCTTCAGGCCAGTGGGCTGGGCCGCCAGCTGGAGTTGGGCCAGGTGGGCTGCCAGGTGAGCGCCAAGTAAGTCTCTCTCTCTGCTTTCTGTTTTTCTATTTATTCTGTTTTGTTTTGATTTAGTAAAATACTAAACCATTTTATAAAATCCTGGAAATAATTAGGGGTTTGTCTGAATTATTCCAGTGACCCATAACAACTTCCAACATTTTTGGAGCATCTAAAATATATATAGCATTTAAATAGCTCCAATTCAAATATGTTTGAATTAATTCAAAGCCCAAATATGTCCTTCAAAAATGTAACCCATTTTTGGTAGATGCTTCCACCTCAATCCAGAAATGTTGAACATTTTTAGAGGGCATTTTGAGTTCAATGAAAAGGTTTTATTTTGACTCTGGTTGAATTCATTTCGTGCTAGGGTTTAAGCATCCCCATTTCAAGATTAATTGAACTTGAAGATGATGCATGGATGCAATGCCACTAATTACAAGAAGAATTCTAGGGCTGTGACAACTCACCCCCACTAAACAAGAATCTCGTCCTAAGATTCAAGACGTGAGGTAAGAAGACAGAGGGGGCACAAGACCAACACAATCCTCACGATCCAGGTTGCACCTCATAAGGTGGTTGATTTGTTGCATACGTTGATCTTGACATCCTCGCTTTTGAGATCTTTATCCACGCGATGACGACGGAAAGAAACTCTACTAGGATTGATCTTCTCGAAGATCAAGCTATACAAGATCAACTCGCGGAATGAGATGTTGAAACATCTCGAGTTGAGACACAAAACACATCGAGAGAGATGGAAGAACAAACGACGGGGTTTGATTTGGTGGGCAACAATTCCACGCTTAGAGAGATCATGGATGGTGTCAAGCTGGTGAGGAAATAATTGCCATGATCCCATAACGGGGCACCTTGGGGAAGGTGACTCGTAGAGTTATTCCCTTAAATGGCAAAAAGAATTACTTTTGATATCTAGATCATCGAAACTCTTTATGCCAGCCTAAGGCAATCACAATCGATCGTTTGGCGGAGTTCAAAGGAATGGCATATCCGGATTCGAATGGATGATGTGGACTACCTTGTTGAAGACAACGCAAGGAATGATTTTTGCTTATCATCAGAAATGGATGGGACCCATGGTAGGACCACTTTGAAGATAATTCTGAGCAGCAATGGCTGAGAAGGGTAGCCCATGGGAAATTGGTACAAAGCGGTGCAAGCTAGGAACAAAATGCAATGTCGGGAATGTTCCAACCATAATATACGCCTGAGATTCAGATCTGGTTGGTGTCAGGATATTCCAGACTCGCCGAGTCTAGAAGAAAACGAAAGTTTGCAACACAAATCTACAAGACGATGTTGCGAGATTCTCGGGAAATGAACTACGATAGTAAGCTCCAAAACATGAGCTGGTTCTGCTAAACACATGTGAACACGCTGTCCCAGACAAGCATGACCACATAGTAGTCTTATGATAAAACGCTACCGAGTTCAGGTGGGGAACCATCATCTAGGGTAACGAAGTCTTGTGCATGACCTAGGATTTGCACAACAACCCCTTTTCCTTGAACAAATCAATTAGTGGCTTGGTGTGCTAGGGACACATATAGAACGAAGGTTGCAAGTCTCCGAACCACAGAATACTTCGCACGTATGCATGACCAATTTGGTATGATTCCAGAAGAAGCAACATTGACTTTCTCGAATCCACGGCGGCAACTTGCATCAGATGCGCATGAATTAGAGGAAGTCACTACTTCCATCCAAACATATGCTTCATGAACGGAACATGAAGGCATTGTTACAAAGTTTCCAACACTAGCTTAATGTTTAACACGAATCATGGGGGAGACAAGATGCTGCTGATGGGCTCAACAACAACTCATCAGAATTTCCATATCACTTGACTTCCACCATCATGTGAACACGGTGATAGCATTGGTCAGACCAAGGGATGTAATGGTTGCTCGAGGGATCAACCACGATTAAGACAACATTACGAACATCGCTGGTTCTTATTTGACTTGAGGATAGCCCTACTCAAGTCAAAGTTTTGACAAGGCAATAGATCCAACAACTGATCACGAGGACCAATCGATGGAGATATCATCTTTCTTCAACACACACACACACACACACACACACACACGAAAAGATATCCCTTAACATGAACTAAGTCAGACAAGCTTTTATCTTCCAACTCTCCAAGTTGTTGTCTAGCTCAACCAACTAGCTCAGGGATATCCAACACAGATTCTTGGAGAAGGGGTGATTTATAAGAAAACCAACTTGATCACGAACTCAACATAGCGGTCAGGTGACAACCAGGTAATACTTCCAAGAAGATCTTCGGAAAATCACGAACCACCGATATGTTACTAAGCTCGAGAATAATCTTGCTTTTCAGAGCAAGACGATATGATCAAATAAGCAAGGGGTTGAATATTCCTAACTCATTGATCGAAGAGTGCATCGGAAATAAGTACTAGGCAAGCAACGGGGTTGCTAGGAGTATTGATTTCACACATCATGATTCACTTGTCGGCATTCCGGTTACAATAACACGGGAACCGAGGGATGAAGAATAATGGCAAGAAGTATCACTATATCAAGAGTTCGTAAGAGGTGGTGCAATTCTCATGACATTCCTGACGTAAAGAGGGCAACACTCCAAGGTAGAACAGAACAAAAGCTAGATTGGCATTTTGATCTGCAGGATACAACTACTTTGACCCAATCCTAGAAATGGATGAGGTACTTGAGTTCGTTTCTCCTAGTCATTCCGGAATAGAATGGCCTGACGGCCATAAGAGTAAAAGGCGACGATGAAAAATGAATGCACATCCACTCCTGATATCAATTGATAGACGAGGGTGGGATGACAACTAAAAAGGGACAACTCAAAGGAACATGTAACTTTTTGAGTTGTGGATGCCTAGATTAGTATGCCGAACAAATTCAACATATTTCTTCCGAATAACCCATGCAGAGAGGTAGGATTGGCAGAGTCACGATATAGAATGGGAAACTCATCGAGAGCCCTCCTGTTGTGATCTTCTGATCCAACAAACTTCTACCATAAGTGGTTCATAGTATTTGGAAGAAAGAAATACCACGGACCTCGAGGACTAATGCAAAGGTTACTAATATCCTAAAGGAACTAGCAACACTATCAACATGAGGTAAGTAGGGTGAATCTCGTGTTCAAGAACCCATGAATAGAATACCTACTACTAAATGGCATCACGGAATGCTTTCGAGAATGGTGGCCAGAATCATCACACTGGGAACACAAAACATGGCTAGATTACTAGGTGACTCCCTAAAACACCTAGGGTCATAATAATAGCTCCAACACATATGTCGAGGCAACAGAGTACCTCAACTCACCGATTAGTGTGGTTGAACTGGCCCAATGGGACATCAGGAACATGGAAAGGATTTGCAAATGCATCAGACTGTTTAGAAACCTGGGATGACTCGGACAGCATAATGGCTGTAAATGCTCAAAAGATTTGAGATATCCTGCCAAATGGTGGCATAACCACTTATCAACACAATATCAAGGTTCCAACATCAACTATCAACATACGGAAGTAGTAGGAACGGAACTGGGGCTTGAAACTATCAATTCTATAAGTCTATGGATTAGTAACACGTCATCCTGATAGATAGATGAGAAGGCCTAGTTCTTAATCCCCGTAGAAAAGAAGAGGTTGACTTACATCAGAAGAGCATATGGTAAAGGAGTAAAAAGAGCCTTACGTTCCCTTCCACAATCAATTCCCTTACATAACTAAAGCATTTCTAGACTCGACTTCGACCAGTTTGGCTTGGTAATCCTATAGGCAGTCAGGCTCTGATACCAAAGATGTCAGGACCCCGATCCTAAGTCACACCGATCTAGCATGTAACACTTCATATCACTTTGCGGCCTCACGCACGGTATTCCCATGGGTGCCACCTTACGTGGCTCGGGACCGTTTGCGCCTTTTGGCTCACGTATATGATAGTGTCGCTAGCATCCATATGACAGAGAACCCGGGCCGACATGACTAGTCGTGAACCCAAAGTGGCACTAACTTACGGGGACAGGCATACATGAAACAACATCAAACATGTCGGTCATCAACGTGTGAATCCGGGCTGTAGCAACTGGGCTAATAGGACTCTGGGAACCCGGGCTGTAGCAGGCTAGGCAGGACCCCGGATGTCACCGCGTGACATTTCCCCGAAAGGACAGACACAGGAATGAAGTGAAACACATGCCGGCCAGTCAAGTGTCCTGAGGAGTAGTGCTGGGCTAGCAGGACTCCGGTGAACCGGGCTGTAGCGGACTACTATGGCTCATGGAAGCACAAGACTACATTTCCCCATAAGAGAGGCTACCAAGGATAAACAACTAGGTTGTCGGATCCCACACATACCAAGCATTTCAAGCATACACACAATATGCTTGATATGTGTAAATACAACATGGCATGACAACAAAACTCTATGACTCAAAGAATTTATTGATTAGGCTCCGAGGAGTGAGATATTACAAACATGGGTCTCATGACCCAACAATCATAGCATACAAATCAAAACACAATGCAGAAGCTTAACATGTCTGAGTACAGACATCTACAAATGAAAAAAAAGGCTGAGAAGCCTGACTATCTACCAGATCCTGCCGAGGGCACAAGATCGTAGCTGAGGTATCAAGCTAAACATCGAAGTCCACACGGAACTACTAGCGAGACTAAAGTCTCTGTGCAAAACATAAAAAAGCAAACGTGAGTACAAAAGTACTCAACAAGACTTACATCAGAACTAACTACATATGCATCGGTATCAACAAGGGGGGTGGTGGAGTTTAACTGCAGCAAGCCAGCTTTGACTCGGTGGCTATCTTAAACTACGACTGCAAGTAACTCTTTTGAGGTGGCGCACACGAGTCCACATATTCGCCATATCAATACACCACTACGGATCCGCTCCAGTCTCCCTACGAGAACGCCATCCATAGCACTCACGCTTATCTTGCGTATTTTAGAGTATCCACTTTCACTTGTCTATGAACTGTTATAGGCAACCCAGAAGTCCTTTACCGTGGACGCGGCTATTCGAATAGATCATTTATAACCCTGCAGGGGTGTACTTCTTCACACATGTTTCCACCACTTAGCGTCTGCACACGACATGTGCTCGGCAGACTTCAAGAGAAAGCCGATGTGGGTGTAGACCACGACCTAACCAACCACACAAGTCTCTAGTCCAGGTTTATCGCCTATTTGGGTTCCATCCGCGAGGAGATCCGGCCGGAGTTTCGCTCACAACCCCAAACGATGTGTGTGGGGTTCCCAAGACACCAAACGGGTGACTCGGTACACCGTGCAATGGTGGATCTACCACATCATAGCCCACCCCAGGGGTCAGCGCTATGCACGGCTGCCAACACATATCCTACAAACACCAGAAACTAGTTGCAACTCCTGGACAGAGGACAAGGGCGGTTAATAAGTCAAGTGGGGTCATATTTCAGGGCCCAACGTGTGGTAGTAGTTGTTTCATGGATCACAAACACAGAACTCAGTTCCTGAGGACGGTTTCAATGAGAAAACCCACCATGTACTCCTACATGGCCTCTCACCGCTACCTTTACCAAATCGTGTTCACACGCTTAGCTCACACATAGTAGGACATGTTCATCACCATTCCAATTCATTCCCGATGAATCAGACCCGACTCAACTCTAAGCAGTAGCAGGCATGACAAACAAGCATGAATGAGTAGGCACATCAGGGCTCAAACAACTCCTACTCATGCTAGTGGGTTTCATCTATTTACTGTGGCAATGACAGGTCATGTAGAGGAAAGGGGTTCAGCTACCGCATCATGTAACAGTTGAAAGGGTGTTGTCCTAATGCAGTAAAATAGAGCAGGAGCGAGAGAGTGGGATTGTATCGGGATGAACAAAAAGGTTTTGCTTGCCTGGCACTTCTGAAGATAGTATAACTCTTCATCAGTGTCATCAAACTCGTCGTCGAAACATGTCTACTGAGAGGGGACAATAACCGGCAAGGGAACATAAACAACATTCAATTAATGCAATGCACAAGCGAATGAATGATATGACATATTAAGGTACTGAATTGACCTAATGCAATATCTAGTCAATTTTAATTGAAGTGGAACTCAAACAAGATCAAATTCCAACTCCAATGCTATTTCATAAATTGCCCTAATCATCATTTGTCCTATTCAGTGAGGTTAACTTGTTCAAACATGCATGATCATGGCATAAACATATTCTTCATATTTTTCTGATAATTTTTCATATATAACTTATTTCATTTGGAGTTATAGATTAATTTCTATGATTTTTCAAAGTTTTAGATATTTTCTGGAATTTTCTAATTATTTTAAATCCAGAAATGATTTACTATGTCAGCATGACGTCGATGTGACGTCAGCAGGTCAACAGAGACGGTCCAAGTCAAACGTGACAAGTGGGTCCCACTGGTCAGTGTCACGGTGCTAGTTAGGGTCGTTGACGTTTAGCCGCCGGCGGCAGCAGACGTGGCGGAGCGGCGCGAGATTCGCCTACAGGGCGCCGTTTGGCACGCGGAGCACAGCTACGGGATGCAGACGCTCGTCTGCATCCAACCGTGGTGGTGGCGCGGCCGGGGAGTGGCCGAAGTGGCGCCAGCGACGAGCTCGGCGGCGGCCGAAGCTCGGGTGCAAGTGGGGATGGGGCTGCGGTGCGCAAATGAGCGCGGCTAGGTGCTATGGAGGCTCTACGTGATACGAGGAGCGCGTTGGGCGCATGCCCAGGACCAAATGGTCACCGGAGCATCACCGGCGACAAGCGCGGGTGGCGGCGCGTTCGGACGTCCACGGAGCAGCGACTACGGGGTACCAGTGTGACGCCCGGATATTTAGGCTACAATAATCCCGCGTTAACGATGCCACGTCACCTCGGTTACTGTTGATAAACTCGAGTTAGTTCAAAAACGATTCAAATTAAAAATTAAAATATAGGCAAACAATAAAATTTTCAAATATCAAAACTAAAATGTTTGGGTTGTGTCAAATAAATCGTAAGTAATTATCGTGGAGAAACCAAACTTTGATAAAATGTTTAAAGGCTCTAAAATGATTAAAACAGTAGTGAAAACAATTAAACAAATGCCCAGTGAATTTATAAAATGCCCAGGATATTTGGGCACTAGTGGTAATTTTTATAAAACTAAAAGTAAAAGAAACTAGAAATAAAATAGAAAAGAAAATAGGGAAAAGGAGAAGACAAAACAGTAAACAAA
>NC_041384.1:275921708-275922315 GCF_002162155.2 Triticum dicoccoides | reverse complement strand
CCCCTCCACACCGTCGCCCCACGCGCGGGGCACCCGCCGCCGCGGGATCGTCCCCGACCTCCCCCGCCTCACCGGACCCCCTCCCCGACGCCGGCAGCCGCCTCCCCGACTCCCTCCTCGCCGGTCGCCTCCAAGCTCCACCGCGCCCGCCTCCTAGACCCCGCGGACCCCACCGTGAGCATCGCCCCTCTCCTCCCCCCTGCTTCGCTCGGTCGCCGTTGAGGTCGTCCCCGCGCTCGGCCGCCATGGCCGGAGCTCGCTCCGCGCCATCCCCAACCCCGTCGTCGGTCCTCGCCTCGTGCGCCGTCATCGACGCCGCCACGACGCCGCGCCCTCCTTTCTCCCCTGTCTCGCCATAGCCGCGCCGGCCTCGTGTCGTGCGCGCCCACCCGCGCCCCGTGGCCGCGTCCTCGGTCATCGCTGTCGGCCCCCGCATCCGTCCGCCCTTGCTCACCGCGGCCCGCAACTGCCGTTGCTGCACTCCACGGCCGCTGCCTCTGCCACCTCGCCCGCGGCCACGCTGACCTCCCTCCCGCGCCCCTTTTCGTGTGCGCCGCTCGCTCCCTTGGCCGCACCCGTCGGCGGCCACCCCCGCCGCGCCCGTCGT
>NC_041384.1:275913973-275921256 GCF_002162155.2 Triticum dicoccoides | reverse complement strand
CCCGCCCCATAACGTTTTTAAAAAAAAATATAAATAAATAATAGTAATAAAAAAATAATAAAATAATAAAATAAATAAATAAATATATTAAATAAATAAATGAATAATAACTAAAATAATTAAAACATTAATTAATTAATTAATTAAGTAATTAGTTAAGTTAATTAACCCTGATTAGATTAACCTAATCACTAATTAAAATTAACTAATCTATAATTAAACTAAACAGAGAATGACAGGTGGGTCCCACTGGACCCACACGTCAGGTTCACCAGGTCAATGGTCAACGTTGACTGCTGACATCACCCTGATGTCATGCTGACGTCAGCTTTTACTGTTCTGGATAATGTTGGACTAAATAATTAATTAAATTCTAGAAATTAATAAAATCTTTAGAAAATCATATCTTTTAATCCGTAACTCGGATTAAAATATTTTCAACATGAAAGTTGCTCAGAACAACGAGACGAATCCGGATACGCAACCCGTTCGTCCGCCACACACCCCTAACCTATCGAACTCGCAACTTTCCCCCTCCGGCTCCTCTGCCCGAAAACACGAAACACCGGGAATACTTTCCCGGATGTTTTCCCCCCTTCACCGGTATCACCTACTACCGCGTTAGGGCACACCGAGCACCGCGTATTGCCTTGTTATATTTTGTGATGCTTTGTTTGCTCTGTATTCATTATTTCTTCCCCCTCTTCTCTCCGGTAGACTACGAGACCGACGCTGCTGCTGCCCAGTTCGACTACGGAGTTGACGACCCCTCTCTCTTGCCAGAGCAACCAGGCAAGCCCCCCCCCCTTGATCACCAGATATCGCCTATTCTCCTCTATACTGCTTGCATTAGAGTAGTGTAGCATGTTACTGCTTTCGTTAATCCTATTCTGATGCATAGCCTGACATTGTCGCTACATCTGTTGATACCTTACCTGCAATCCTAAATGCTTAGTATAGGATGCTAGTTTATCATCATTGGCCCTACATTCTTGTCAGTCTGCCTTGCTACACTATCGGGCCGTGATCATTTGGGAGGTGATCACGGGTATATACTATACATACATACATACTATACAGATGGTGACTAAAGTCGGGTCAGCTCATTGAGTACCCGCAAGTGATTCTGACGAGGGGGCTGAAGGGGCAGGTGGCTCCATCCCGGTAGAGGTGGGCCTGGGTTCCCGACGGCCCCCGACTGTTACTTTGTGGCGGAGCGACAGGGCAGGTTGAGACCACCTAGGAGACAGGTGGGCCTGGCCCTGTTCGGCGTTCGCGGATACTTAACACGCTTAACGAGATCTTGGTATTTGATCTGAGTTGGCTACGAGCCTATACGCACTAACCATCTACGCGGGAGTAGTTATGGGTATCCCGACGTCGTGGTATCAGCCGAAGCACTTCAGACGTCAGCGACGGAGCGGCGCGCGCCGGATTGGACTGGAACGCCTACTAGGCTAGGTCTGCTTCCGGCCGCCCTCGCAACGTGCAGGTGTGCTATGGGCGATGGGCCCAGACCCCTGTGCGCTTAGGTTTAGACCGGCGTGCTGGCCTCTCTGTTTTGCCTAGGTGGGGCTGCGACGTGTTGATCTTCCGAGGCCGGGCATGACCCAGGAAAGTGTGTCCGGCCAAATGGGATCGAGCGTGTTGGGTTATGTGGTGCACCCCTGCAGGGAAGTTAATCTATTCGAATAGCCGTGATCTTCGGTAACAGGACGACTTGGAGTTGTACCTTGACCTTATGACAACTAGAACCGGATACTTAATAAAACACACCCTTCCAAGTTCCACAGACAACCCGGTGATCGCTTTTCTACAGGGCGACAAGGAGAGGATCGCCGGGTAGGATTATGCTATGCGATGCGACTGGAGATGCGCTTGGAGATGCTACCTGGATATGCTACTTGGAGATACTACTTGGAGGACTTCAATCTACTCTCTTCTACATGCTGCAAGACGGAGGCTGCCAGAAGCGTAGTCTTCGACATGATTAGCTATCCCCCTCTTATTCTGGCATTCTGCAGTTCAGTCCACTGATATGGCCTCTTTACACATATACCCATGCATATGTAGTGTAGCTCCTTGCTTGCGAGTACTTTGGATGAGTACTCACGGTTGCTTTTCTCCCTCTTTTCCCTTTTCCCTTCTACCTGGTTGTCGCAACCAGATGCTGGAGTCCAGGAGCCAGACGCCATCGTCGACGACGACCCCTACTACACTGGAGGTGCCTACTACTACGTGCAGCCCGCTGACGACGACCTGGAGTAGTTAGGAGGATCCCAGGCAGGAGGCCTGCGTCTCTTTCGATCTGTATCCCAGTTTGTGCTAGCCTTCTTAAGGCAAACTTGTTTAACTTATGTCTGTACTCAGATATTGTTGCTTCCGCTGACTCGTCTATGATCGAGCACTTGTATTCGAGCCCTCGAGGCCCCTGGCTTGTATTATGATGCTTGTATGACTTATTTTATTTGTAGAGTTGTGTTGTGATATCTTCCCGTGAGTCCCTGATCTTGATCGTACACATTTGCGTGCATGATTAGTGTACGGTCAAATCGGGGGCGTCACAAGTTGGTATCAGAGCCGACTGCCTGTAGGAATCCCCCTTCCAACTCCTTGGCCGAAGTCGAGTCTAGACATTGCAAAACTTTTACTAACATGGCTGTGTGTCTTACGGGCACACGTCGCCATTGGGTGGTAGTAGGATCTTTTATTCCTCGACCTATATTCTGGGACTCTTATTTCTCTTCTATTCGGGTTAAATGATTTTGCTAAAAACAAAACTAACTTTAGGTTCTCGCAAGTACTTTCTCCCGGAGAGCCACTTGTTACCGATGACCGCCTGCTGCACCAGAAGATTCCGAAGATACTCTACGATGTGCTCTCGAGACTATGTGCCATCGCTTTTGCAATTCACTTCCATCGATAAATCCCTCTGGATAACTACTTACACCTATCGTTCATATTGCCATCCCCAGTTGCTCTTGTTATTACAAGATGTCCTGAAATACTCTTCGATATTCCGAGAATTCTTTACGTTTACTGCCCTGCAGTTCCTTGCTGCATGAATACCCCTACGGATAATTACTCGCGCTTGCCGAGTATCCGCTCATCCCCAGTTGTTCTTGTGTTTCACAAAGGTCTTCAAATAATATTCGTTCTTCCGAGAATCCTCTGGAGCCTTTGGCTCTTGAAATTCTTGCTTGCTTGCCTTATGGTTAATCCCATAACTCTCGTAGTCTTATTGACATTCCTTGTCATTATCATTTTTGAGTCTGTTGACTCAATATGTTTGCGAATGCACGCAATCATCTTTGATCCTTATAAGTTACTTTTCCGGCTGAGCTGCCATTCTTTTAACTGGAATTGGTTCTCGACCAATCCAATTGTCGTTGATTGTACCATAAGGCTATTCAACTTATCCATCCCTAATCAGTGCATTACTTCTGATCCCTTGATTTGGAAATCATAATTCCTTTGCATTTGACAATTGAGTTAGTCAGTTGTTTCTATAATCTGATCTCCTTGCATTCTTCTTCCTCTAGTTGAGTACCGATGCTCACGTCAGATTCCTTGTGGACCACCAGATCCTTTGTTGGATTTTATCTGACAACGCCCTTCATATTCAATAACCTTGTGAGCCTTTCCTCTGATACATAATGCCTTTGGTAAATTGTATCCTCTGCTTTCTTAACCATGCTCTGTCTTCGAGCTTGAGTTAATTACTTCTAAAGATTCTGGTATATGATTATAAGATGCTCCGATGGGTTGAACCTATGCCTTCCTTAATGGGTGAGAACTCGAAAGTTTTCACGAGTCGTACTCTTCTGGTATTTTGCCAGATAAAATTTCAAAACTACAACTTTATTGAGTGCGAGAAGTGAATGAAAGGTTGTGCATTGGAGAAGTGGGAGTCGACCTTGAACTTTGCGTTCATGCCCATGGACACGATGTACATCTTCTCATCGAAGCTTCTTTTAAAATCAATTATTCCCTTGGTATAAGTTCATCTTATATCTGAGATCTGGCCTTTTTGCAATCGTGGTTCTGACCATGTTCTCCTTTAAATATCATGTCCTGTGCAAGTTTAAGCACTTGTCTTCTATAGAGCAATACCCCAGTTCAACTTCTAGTTTGATCTGTCGTCGAGTATTACCACCTGGTATCTCGAGATTATTTTGGAACTGCATAATTTCTTATGAGTTCTTCATCAAGTACTACATACTCACCGATTACAATTTTTCATGGGCTCGGAGTTATTGAACACTCAAAGACACCGATAACTGAACCGAGTCCGCTCTACGGTTCAACAACTCTTCAGCAAGCTTCTATAAGTACGAGTTTGTACCCGATCACGCCATTCCTAGCCTGTTTGGCTATATCATTGTCGTGACGATTCTAACGGTGCTACCTGGTCCTTATTCTCGGAGCACCAATTTTCGACGATGAACTAACCTTACGTCGATTTTTCCTCGTCATACCCTTTCACCTTAAACAACAAGCTTGAGTTCGAGTTTGTGTCGTAACTGTGGTTCCAATAACCTCTTGCTTCATCATTCCTTTGACTTGATGTCGTCGCTGATTGACTACATCTGCATGAAATCTCTCGACAATTGTGTCGTGATCATCATCAACCTTATGAGCTCTTCCAGGAATTCAATTGAATTCATGATGGGTAATACCATCCTTGCCCCTCGATGATTCCTGTTCTCATCGACCACTTTATTGCCTTCCGTTCAACACAACTTGTTCATGTTTTGTGTAAACCTTGAGATCACTGCTACCCAGCAGTTGATCTTCCTTACCTCGGAAGTATTACCATCTCTTTTTGTCAAGAATGTGGTGAGAATTTCACCACCTCTTAATAATTCTTGATATCATAATACTTCTTGCCATCTTCGTTCATTCCTTGGTCCCCGTATTGTTTTCAACCGGAATACCGACAATGGAGCTATGACGTGTGAATTCAAAACTTCTAACAACCCTATTGCTTTGAAGTGAATGGGCGATAGTTCATTCTAAGTCCTTCGCTAATTGAATCACCATTCTGACATTGGTCGTGCAACCCAACCCATATTTCGGGCGCACCTTTCAACCAATGTTTAAATTTCAGCCCCCTCGTCGGGTGTATGTTTTCCTCGAGCTTACTTCCTTATATCGTTTGATCTGACAAATGTTATCTCCTTGTTCACTTAATTGTGGAAATCCATCTTTTGGAAATCTCGAAGAATTGTCGTTGAGTTCATCATCCACCTCCTTGTCCTCTCCTGGGGATAATGATGAACTCTTGTTAACGGAAATCACTTCATGGTTCATTTCCCGAGAATCTTACAGTGTTATCCCATCAATTTGTGTTACACCTTTCTTCTCAGGCATCCTGAGCCCGAGGTATCCTGACACCAATCATACCTGAACCTTGGTCAGATGTGATGGTTTGAACTTATTCATTGGTCTTTAACCCGATAAGGTGATGTCATCCTAACACACCTGCCCGGAGGGCCTATTGTTATAGTTCTTCCTTTTAGCAGTGTTAGTCATTCTTCCGTGAGGAAATTGGAAGACTTATTCTATAAGTTGTTCCTGATGGATCCTTTGTGTTTCCAAAGTCTGATCTTCACCTGAAGACCATGTCAATGCTATCTCGAAGCATGTCAATGGTACTCCGATTTTCAACAGGAACATTTGAAGCACGATGCTAGATTTTATTTATCACTTATCCTAAAACCGTCGTATGGGTAATATCATGAGATTCCTTCCCCCTTACCTAAATGGTTTTCTACTTTATATCCTGTCATGGATATCATGCTCTGCTTGTCATTGGGAAGGATATACCCCTGAAATATGTGTTTAAACACATTTCCTTTCCATTGTTCTGTTTAATCTGATGATCATATTTTCCTTCCATTGTTGGTTTAACCTTTCTTGTGATCTATATGATCTGAGAAGTAATATTTTCCTGCTTATGTAAACACCTTGTTGTACAATTCTGTCAGTAAGACCATGTTACTTTTGTTAATGACATTCCGGTAACCACCGATGGACGAGAACTTTGCCTACTGGTCCGCCTCGTTCAACGAGCAGGAAAATGGTTCTCTTTGTCCCTCGCCCTTGGTACCGACATTGTTGCCGACATAACTGGCATGCTACTCTCTGACATGCCTTGCTATCGTGATCGTACAAGATGTCAGCCCCCCTTTCTACTTTTAACCCACATGGTGGGCCCATAACCCACAGGTCCCAGGAACGAAACCTGACTCTCCTGTACAACTGTTGTCAAAGTTATTCCTCGTGCTTGGCTTTGTATGTAATTCACGGGCCACCTTCCTAATGCTCTATTCTGGTATCAGACGCAATACTTACTCTCGTTGCTCTGAAACCCTTTCTCACTCCGGTTCAGACTTCGAGAAACTATCTATTCGCTTGGAACCTCTTATTGTACCTTCGTACCTTACCCTCGACATATTTTATTGGTTCAACTCAAGAGATACTCTTATGCTCATTCATGGGTTAACCCCAGATTGTCTCTCTCATAAGCATTCTGTCGTAGCCGAGCTGCCCCTTAACTATTCGTAAGTACGTTGGAGTTCCCGAAGAAAAGGACGACTTCACCATGATGACTTGAAGCACAGAAATAAAGACGTCATTGTAACGGATCGACCTCTTCGAGAAGAGCAACTATGACCGAGAAGAATCGTTAGAGTTTCGAAACCAGATCCCTTCCCCCTTATAACCGCTCCTAAATCTCGGGACGAGATTTCTTGTAGTGGAGGAGAATTGTGACGCCCGGATATTTAGGCTACAATAATCCCGCGTTAACGATGCCACGTCACCTCGGTTACTGTTGATAAACTCGAGTTAGTTCAAAAACGATTCAAATTAAAAATTAAAATATAGGCAAACAATAAAATTTTCAAATATCAAAACTAAAATGTTTGGGTTGTGTCAAATAAATCGTAAGTAATTATCGTGGAGAAACCAAACTTTGATAAAATGTTTAAAGGCTCTAAAATGATTAAAACAGTAGTGAAAACAATTAAACAAATGCCCAGTGAATTTATAAAATGCTAAAACTATTTTATTATGGGTTAAGAATTAATCTTACAGTAGTTTGATGATAAATACAAATTTGGGCACTAGTGGTAATTTTTATAAAACTAAAAGTAAAAGAAACTAGAAATAAAATAGAAAAGAAAATAAGGAAAAGGAGAAGACAAAACAGTAAACAAAAAAAAGATTGAGAGAGCCCCCCCCCCCGGGCCAAACGGCCCAGCTGGCCTCCGCCGCCC
>NC_041384.1:275903637-275911401 GCF_002162155.2 Triticum dicoccoides | reverse complement strand
TACGAGCCTATACGCACTAACCATCTACGCGGGAGTAGTTATGGGTATCCCGACGTCGTGGTATCAGCCGAAGCACTTCAGACGTCAGCGACGGAGCGGCGCGCGCCGGATTGGACTGGAACGCCTACTAGGCTAGGTCTGCTTCCGGCCGCCCATGCAACGTGCAGGTGTGCTCAGGGCGATGGGCCCAGACCCCTGCGCGCTTAGGTTTAGACCGGCGTGCTGGCCTCTCTGTTGTGCCTAGGTGGGGCTGCGACGTGTTGATCTTCCGAGGCCGGGCATGACCCAGGAAAGTGTGTCCGGCCAAATGGGATCAAGCGTGTTGGGTTATGTGGTGCACCCCTGCAGGGAAGTTAATCTATTCGAATAGCCGTGATCTTCGGTAACAGGACGACTTGGAGTTGTACCTTGACCTTATGACAACTAGAACCGGATACTTAATAAAACACACCCTTCCAAGTGCCAGATACAACTGGTGGTCGCTCTCCCTCAGGGATATGAGGAGGGGATCGCCGGGTAGGATTATGCTATGAGATGCTATTTGGATATGCTACTTGGAGATGCTACTTGGAGGACTTCAATCTACTCTCTTCTACATGCTGCAAGACGGAGGCTGCCAGAAGCGTAGTCTTCGACAGGTTTAGCTATCCCCCTCTTATTCTGGCATTCTGCAGTTCAGTCCACTGATATGGCCTCCTTACACATATACCCATGCATATGTAGTGTAGTTCCTTGCTTGCGAGTACTTTGGATGAGTACTCACGGTTGCTTTCTCCCCCCTTTTTCCCCTTTCCTTTCTTCCTGGTTGTCGCAACCAGATGTTGGAGTCCAGGAGCCAGGCGCCACCGTCGACGACGACCCCTACTACATCGGAGGTGCCTACTACTACGTGCTGCCCGCTGACGACGACCTGGAGTAGTTAGGAGGATCCCAGGCAGGAGGCCTGCGCCTCTTTCGATCTGTATCCCAGTTTGTGCTAGCATTCTTAAGGCAACTTGTTTAACTTATGTCTGTACTCGGATATTGTTGCTTCCGCTGACTCGTCTATGATCGAGCACTTGTATTCGAGCCCTCGAGGCCCCTGGCTTGTATTATGATGCTTGTATGACTTATGTATGTTTTAGAGTTGTGTTGTGATATCTTCCCGTGAGTCCCTGATCCTGATCGTACACGTTTGCGTGCATGATTAGTGTACGATTGAATCGGGGGCGTCACAACCAGGGAGGAAACAGAGAGCGGGGTTAGATGGAGAGGCTCACGGAAAGTGCAGTGTCACCGGAATTAGCTCGGGGGAGAGGCTGGTGCGGTCGGAACAGCGACGATGATCTCGGCGGCCTACGGCGAAGATGAAGATGATGGAGTCGCTTCGGGCATCCCGCGGGCGCGTGATTCGTCTTGGAGCGTCGTGGCATCGAGGCGGAGCCTTTGGCATGGCGGAAGGGTGAGGGGGTGGCTCTGGGCATGGTGGCAGAGAACGGCGTCGGTGGTTGCTCTCGGGTGAGCTCGGGGAAGAGGCTAGAGGGCGAGGGAGAGAGCAGAGAGTGAGGGGAGAGGCAGAGGGGGCTGCGGGGCATCTCCAGACGCATCGGGGGCGCCTCGGTGGCAAGCAGGAGGTGGAGCTCGGGCGCGCGCGCTGTCGACACGCCTCTGCCTACTGGCAGAGGTTGAAGACAGCCGCTGCAGGCTAGTGGGCTGGGCCGCCAGCTGGAGTTGGGCCAGGTGGGCTGCGAGGTGAGCGCCAGGTAAGTCTCTTGCTCTCTGCTTTCTGCTTTCTATTTTTCTATTTATTCTATTTTGTTTTGATTAGTAAAATACTAGCCCATTTTATAAAATCCTGGAAATAATTAGGGGTGTTGTCAGAATTATTCCAGTGACCCATAACAACTTCCAACATTTTTGGAGCATCTAAAATATATATAGCATTGAAATAGCTCCAATTCAAATATGTTTGAATTAATTCAAAGCCCAAATATATCCTGCAAAAATGTAACCCATTTTTGGTAGATGCTTCCACCTCAGTCCAGAAATGTTGAACATTTTTAGAGGGCATTTTGAGTTCAATGAAAAGGTTTATTTTGACCCTGGTTTAATTCATTTGGTGCTAGGGTTTAAGCATCCCCATTTCAAGATTAATTGAAATTGAAGATGATGCATGGATGCAATGCCACTAATTACAAGAAGAATTCTAGGGCTGTGACATCGGCATCTTGTGCGACTTGGTGTAGACGTGCTCGCTCTTCCTCTTCATGTTGGCGTTGTCGTTGCCGTTCACGTGCTAGTGCAAAAGCCTCTTGAGTTTGACGTTGTTGGTGTTCTTGAGAGTCGGTATCGCGTAGAGGATTGAGGGTTGCTTGACGATCATTGCGCATGGCACATCGAAGAGTGTTCGATGTCGGTGTACTTGAGCCGGAAAGGGTGAAGTCAGAGTGTCGACTTGAGCGGGTCCTTCTTGATGAAGACGAAGTGGAAGAAGAGCGGTTGAGCAACAAAGCGTGAATCTCATCCATCCTTGCATCATTCTCTTGCTTGTGATCGTCGAGCTTGTGGTCGAAGTAGTCCCTTGTACGTTGCTCGGAGAGTCGCAAGTCGGCGGCGAGGTTCACTCATTGCTTGTTGCTCTTGATGCAAAGCACGTTGTGCACCAAAGAGGTGGCTCTTGGTGACGTAGGAGTTCATGTCGTCACCGTGCTCAGTGAAGAGTGGGTTGGTAGAAGTACTTGGCCTATCCATCATTCCAAGACAAATGTGAGTGGTAGAAAGAGAAGAACGAATACCAAATGTACCTTGACCGAAGTTGAAAGTGGATCAATGATCACTGCAATGTAGGACAAGGAGATAGCACAATTGGTACTAGCTCTTGTCGGTTTCTCACACCTACACAAGTAAAAGCTTATGGCGGAGCTTGGTTAGGATGGTGGCACAAAATATGCAATCGTAAGTGAGCTTCAATAATGTTGGAAAAGATTCGCAAGATGCAATGTAACAAGTAGACCAAGCATATAAGGTACACGGAAACACACACGCAAAAATATAAGTGGGGTCGTGCAACCAAGGGTGAGCCAAAATGTGGAATCCACAAAAATGCTCTTGTTGCACAACACTAGAGAGATGCTAGCACGATTGCACAATAGGCAGATACAAAGAACTTGTACACAACCTACTTAGCAAAAATGAAACGACTTCTATCCCAAGAATGCTTTATGCAAGGTGTTTCTATAATATGATCCAAGATGATCTTGTATGACAAGCTTAATGTTGTATGATGCTATGGTTCTTGCTTAAAAGCTCTTTGCTTATCTTTCCTCTTTGCTTACAAGCTTGTTTGTCTCTTTGATGTTTGAGCTCTTTTCTCATGCAATGCTTCATGAACCAAGATAGCAATTGTGTATGCGACGACAACTTTGTGACACAAGAGATGATACAAATATAGATGCAACAATGATGTATGTATGCTATGGGTAGTATGATCACGAATGTGCACAAGTCTCGTTGCCGGCAATACGCAATGGCTAGTCTCAATGGGTAAGCAACGCAAAGGAGTAAGGCTATAATGGCTATCAATGTAATGTCAAGAGTGATAAGTCCAATACCAAGACGAGGTTACCGTTCTTGCTTATGGTATGGTGTCAAAATGGTGGACCGAATACGAAGATGTAGTCGAGGTGGTCGTTGTTGATGACGCGTTCGTGGCGAAGATGAGCGGCGGTGATGTTGATGTCGAACCGTACCTAGATAGCCGAAACAAAAAAGGATACAGAACCGCAAGTTCTCAAAGCTCGAAGTGGCAACACGTGTCAGAGAGCGAAACGGTCCAAATGGTGGTGGTATGCGGAAGTGGTGATGGTGTATTGGTGGTAGGAGTGCGTATGCAGAAATGTGGGGCGGTGGTGGTGACTACACTAAAAAAATTCAATTTCGTCAGGGTTCGTTAGACGTCCGGGCTGGGTCGGTCATCCGTTCGTCAGACGTCCGGGTTGGGTCGAACTTCTGGTGCGTGGGCGAAATTCGGGCATGGGATGAACTGCTAGGTTTTGAGGTGGAGATGGAAAAAATGCTCAAATCTGAAGGATTTTGTGGATGGAAAGGGTGGGGAAAGGGGGGAAACATCAAAAAATTTTGGGGCTATTTTTGTGGGGATTTTTCGAATTAGGACGAAAAACAACAAAACAAGGCTAGAAACACAACGGGGAGGCTCCGAAATCGTGATCAACGTGGCTCTAATACCAAGATGATCTAGGGTAGAACCCTAGTGGCCTGACCTTTCATGAAAGGAGCGGTTCCCGCGATGAACACGAAGAACACAAGGGGGAAAAGAGGGGAAACACATGGGAAACACAAGAGAATCACTAATCTAACACAAGAAAGTCACACATGTACTAGATCCTCGAATACATAGGGTTCACACGGTACACGGTCAACTAAGCATGATACAAGGGTAACGGTCTTGTCCATGAGGAGGTCTTGATATTCTTCGCTAAAGAGGGGTCTTGAATCCGCTTGGGGGATCTTCTCCGTAGGAGGCTCGAATCTCAGAGGAGAAGGTAACCAAGTGGACGAGCAAAGCTCTCACACAAAATATGAGCTAATCCTTTGCTAACCCTGGAAAGTTGGACGAGGTGGAGTATATATAGTCTTAGTGCAAAAGAGGGGGGCGAAGGGGTACATGGGCTGCGGCCCAACACGAAACAGCGCACAGGCGTTGGACGTCCAGGAGTCACCGGTCATACGGAGGCTCGCGAGGGTCCGGACGTCCGGTGCCTGTCGGACGTCCATAGATTCGGCTCGGGTGGTCTTCGGTCGGACTTCCGGTCGGGGTCGGTCGTCCGAGGAGCGTCGATCGTCCGTGGAGCATCGGAAGTTCGTCGTTTTGTCTCAGGTGTGGAAGTGTCGGACATCTGGTCTGGGTCGGACGTCCGGAGCCTGGAGGTCGTCGGACGTCCGGAGCCTGGAGGTCGTCGGACGTCCGGTCCTGGCCGGTCGTCCGGAGCCTGTAGCTCCTTCTTCATCCCTTCTACTTATCCATCATCACATCCATCTTCCTCTTCCTCTTCTCCTTGCTCCTTAGCTTCTCCATGATACCTGAGCATGCACAAAGTGTTTGTATGTGGTAGTAGCCATGTCTCATGTGCATCAAAGTGGAAATGTGAGAGGAGAGATGTCACCTCGGTTTCAAGAGCTCTTGAATGTGCTCGTGTCATGGGTCCAAGAGGTGTCGTAGGAGATGTATTTGGATCCATGGTGATGGTCGTGGGATGCTCCACATCATATCTCTTGTTGGGAAGGAAAGTGGACATGTTCACTGATCATAAGAGCCTCAAGTACATATTCACTCAACCCAACCTCAACCATAGGTAGACTCGTTGGTTCGAAATGATTCAAGAATACAATCCGAGTATTGAATATACTCCAGGAAAGGCCAATGTCATTGCAAAAGCTTTGAGTAGGAAGGCTTACTGCAACAGCTTAATTCACAATCCCTTCCAACCGGACCTTTGTGAAGCTTTCCGCAAACTGAATCTCCAAGTTGTTCCTCAAGGCTTTCTTGCCAACCTCCAAGTCTCTCCTACTTTGGAAGATAAAATTCATGAGGCACAACTCTTGGATTCCATGGTGAAGAAGGTGAAAAATGGGATCGCCAAGAGCCAACCCAAATACAAGTGCTATCGCATTGATGACAAAGACACTCTATTCTTCGACGATCGAATTGTGGTTCCTAAAGGTGATCTAAGGAAAGTCATCATGAACGAGGCGCAAAATTCCCTCCTATCCATTCATCCTGGAAGTACGAAGATGTACCATGACCTCAAGCAGTCGTATTGGTGGACTCGAATGAAGCGAGAAATTGCTCAATTCGTGAATGAATGTGATGTCTGTAGAAGGGTGAAAGCAGAACACTAACGACCAGTTGGTCTCCTCCAACCTCTTGCTATTCCAGAATGGAAGTTTGACCATATTGAGATGGAATTCGTGACTGGATTTCCCAAGTCCAAGCGCGGAAATGATGCAATCTTTGTTGTCATCGACAAGCTTACTAAAGTGGCTCATTTCCTTCCAATCAAAGAATCTATCACAGCAGCTCAGTTGGCAGAGCTATACACCTCCAGGATTGTCTCTTTGCACGGCATTCCACAACTGATATCTTCAAATCGTGGAAGCATTTTCACCTCCAAGTTCTGGGACTCCTTCCAGAAGGCCATGGGCACCAACATTCGCTTCAGCACAGCTTTCCATCCTCAAACTAGTGGCCAAGTCGAGCGAGTAAATCAAATCCTTGAAGATATGCTCAGGGCTTGTGTCATTTCCTTCGGTATGAAATGGGAAAATTGTCTTCCATATGCCGAGTTCTCCTACAACAACAGCTTCCAAGCGAGTTCGGGCAAGGCCCCATTCGAAATTCTCTATGGAAGAAAGTGTCGTACTCCTCTCAATTGGTCAGAGACTGGTGAATGCCAACTTTGGCAACGACTTGATCACAGAGGCTGAAGAAATGTGCAAAGTCATCTATGAAAATCTGAAAGCCGCACAATCGCGCCAGAAGAGTTACTATGATAGCATGCACCGTGATTTGGCTTTCGAGATTGGAGACCACGTCTACCTCCGTGTCTCTCCAATTAAAGGTACTCGTCGCTTCGGTATCAAAGGGAGCTTTCCCCTAGATACGTGGGTCCTTTCAAGATCATTGGCAAAAGAGGCGACCTCGCCTATCAACTTGAACTTCTGTCCAACTTCGCAAACGTGCACGATGTGTTTCACGTGTCATAGCTTCGCAAGTGCTTCAAGACTCCTGAGCGCACCATCAACTTCGAAGAAATTGATCTCCAAGAAGATCTGTCTTATCATGAGCATCCCATTGCTATTCTTGAAGAAGCCGAGCGCAAGACTCGCAACAAGTCTACCAAATTCCTGAAAGTGAAGTGGTCACACCATTCCGACCGAGAAGCCACCTGCGAACGAGAGGACCACCTTCGTTCCAAATATCCGGAGTTCTTTCAGTCCTAGATCTCGGGACGAGATCCTTTCGTAGTGGTGGAGTGTTGTAACACCCCGGATGTAACTTTCCATATTTGTAACTCCGACTCTTGCCATTTACGGCTTTAAGTTATGAGATTCCCTTTGTGGTTTGGTTTTTGTCTTTGTTTTGCATTTTTTTCATGTCATGTGTTTCATATCATGTCATCATGTGCATCGCATTTGCGTACATGTTCGTCTCATGCATCCGAGCATTTCCCCGTTGTCCGTTTTGCAATCCGACACTCCCACATGCACCGGCGCACCCCTCTTGTCTCTTTTCATGAGCGGGTGTTAAACGTTCTTGGAATGGACCGAGATTTGCCAAGTGTCCTTGGTACACCACCGGTAGACCGCTTGTCAAATTTCGTGCCATTTGGAGTCCGTTTGATGCTCCAACGGTTAACTAGATAACCGCAAAAGCCTCTTGTGTGTTGCAGCCCAACACCCCCCCAAAACAGCCCAATAACCCATCCAAACCTCTTCCATGTCCTCCGTCGTCGGATCACGATCGTGTGGGCGAAAACTACACCTCATTTGGACACTCCAACCTCCTCCTAGTTATAAATATGTGATCCCCTCCGAAAATATCGCAGTCTAAACCCTAGCTCCACCCTCCTCCGCCACCGGAGACGTCCGGCTCGAGCCAGACGAATTGCCGCCGCCACCCTCACCAATCAGGCGCCGCCATGTGGCAGCGCGCCGCCCACCGCTGTAGGCCCGCCCGAGCCCACGGCGGGCCCCCGAAGCCCGCGC
>NC_041384.1:275874715-275903393 GCF_002162155.2 Triticum dicoccoides | reverse complement strand
GCTGCCGCCTGCCGCCACCGCTCCGCCGCCCCGCGCCTGCGCCGGTCAACACCGGCAGCCGCGCCGCTCCTCCACGCCGGTCAACATCGGCAGTCGCGCCGCTCCTTCATGCCGAGGCCCCGGATCCGGCCACCGGAGCCGGCTCGAGCTCCTCCCTCGCCGGATCCGCCCTCCCGCAGCTCCGACGAGCATCCACGCCCCGGCCGCCCTGTTCCTCGACTGTTCCGGCAAGCTCCCCCGACGAACCTCGAATCCCGTGCAACCCTAGATCCAAAAAGGTTGACCCCCCAAATTCCTCTAAGTCTTTTCTAAAACATTTTATGCAGCTTTTCATCGCCTCGTATCTCAGTTAGCGTGACTTCGATTGATGCATATGATATATAAAAATGTTCATTGTGAGATGCTTTTCATTTCATTCCATTGTGGCATGCTTGTTTGAGTTCATCTTGATGCCCTAATCATTGATGCAAGAGTGCTATAAAATGTTTCCTGCTGTTACTTATCATATCATGGTGATTTGTCATTTTTGCCACATTTGATGGGTGCTTCATATGAGCATGAGCTCAACATGTGTTTTGAACTGCAACATGCCATCTTTACAGGGGTGCTTGTCTTGAATTTTTTTGATAAATGTGGTGACTAGCACAAGCATGCAAACTAGGCTTTGTGATATTGCTGTTTTCAGGGACTTAGGTTTTTGCTAAGTCTTTTGCCTATTGGTATTTTGATGCCATGTAAACCTGATGCTATAGTGAGATCCATGCTTGTTTTGAGATACTTCAGTAAGGATGGTTTGAACATATGGTTATTCTCTATCCATCCATGCCCTTGTTTGCAATTATCGATGAGACTAGCATGTCCTTTTGTTTCTCTACTTTTGCTATAAAATGTTCCTGGAAGAATGTTAACATGTTAATCAATTTTGCCATGGTTGTTGCTAATGTTCCATGCATCCTATGAACTTGATCTTGCCATGGTTAGTTTCATGAACATGTATTCTTGCTATTGGTATGCTTATCTTGTCATAAAGTAATTTGTGGTGAGTGGTTTGAGCTCGCAAAGTTGCTATCATAATTCTGTTTATGCCATGCTCTGTTTTTCTGCCAAGTCTGAAACTGTTAATAAAACTTGGTATGTT
Source organism: Triticum dicoccoides (assembly GCF_002162155.2). Taxonomy (NCBI): domain Eukaryota; kingdom Viridiplantae; phylum Streptophyta; class Magnoliopsida; order Poales; family Poaceae; genus Triticum; species Triticum dicoccoides. Next base: position 275,902,255 of record NC_041384.1, on the reverse strand, counting down.
TACATGGGTGCCATCATATCTTCTGTGCCTTTTTGGCTCATGATCAGTAAGGGACTTTTGATCTATGCTTTTAGCATAATCATGCCATGCCTTTGTTTGCTACGATATGTTCATGTAGCATGTTGTTTGCTTGCTCTAAACATGGCTTGCTAATGTTATTTCTGGCATGTTAGTATTTTCATGTTTTGTCAAGCATCTTGTGTACATCACTGCCATATACTTTGTTGTTATGTTGGGGTGCAGTAGCTTAGTTCCTTGTTGCATTCTAAGTGACATCGTGTTGTTAATCGCAGAATTGTGTCATTCTTGTTTTGCTTGCCATTTGCAAACCGTGCATCTGTTTCCGCTGATCTTTATATCGATTTCAACCGAAATCATCTCCTCTTTCCAGCAGCACACTTGGGTTGCCAAGTTGATGCCTTGATCATTCTTTCCCTTCCGAAGCACGCATATGCATTGCATATCATGTCTTGCATATCATGCCATGTATTGCATCATGTTGCTTGTGCATTGCACCGTGATTGATTGTTGGTCCTTTGCTTGTGTTCTTGCTTTGGGTAGAGCCGGGAGACGAGTACGTGACCGAGGAACCTGTTGAGTATGCTAACGAGGATCAAGCTTTCGACAACTATCAGAACTTTGCAGGCAAGATGACCATACCCTCGAAATCACTTCTATCTTTGCCTGCTAGTTGCTCGCTCTATTGTTATGTCGCGCTACCTACCACTTGCTATATCATGCCTCCCATATTGCCATGTCAAGCCTCTAACCCACCTTCCTAGCAAACCGTTGTTTGGCTATGTTACCGCTTTGCTCAGCCCCTCTTATAGCGTTGCTAGTTGCAGGTGAAGACAAAGTTTGTTCCATGTTGGAACATGGATATTATTGGGATATCAATATTATCTCTTATTTACGTTAATGCATCTATATACTTGGTAAAGGGTGGAAGGCTCAGCCTTCTGCCTGGTGTTTTGTTCCACTCGTGCCGCCCTAGTTTCCGTCATACTGCTGTTTTGTTCCTTGATTTTGCGTTCCTTACGCGGTTGGGTGTTATGGGAACCCCTTGACAGTTCGCTTTGAATAAAACTCCTCCAGCAAGGCCCAACCTTGCTTTTAACATTTGCCACCTAAGCCTTTTTCCCTTGGTTTTTCGCGAGCCCGAGGGTCATCTTTATTTTAAACCCCCGGGCCAGTGCCCCTCTGAGTGTTGGTCCAAACTAGAGCACCATGCGGGACTGTCCCTTGTCAACTTGGGTTATGTTGGTACCTGTATGCTTAGCTTATCCGGTGTGCCCTGAGAACAAGATATGTACAGCTCCTATCGGGATTTGTCGGCACAGTCGGGTGGTCTTGCTGGTCTTATTTTAACATTGTAGAAATGTCTTGTAACCGGGATTCCGAGACTGATCGGGTCTTCCCGCGAGAAGGAATATCCTTCGTTAGCCGTGAGAGCTTGTGATGGGCTAAGTTGGGACACCCCTGCAGGGTATATACTTTCGAGAGCCGTGCCCGCGGTTATGTGGCAGATGGGAATTTGTTAATATCCGATTGTAGAAAACTTGACACTTAACTTAATTAAAATGAATCAACTGCGTGTCTAGCCTTGATGGTCTCTTTTTGGCGGAGTCCGGGAAGAAAACACGGTCTTGTGTTATGCTTGAACGTAAGTAGCTTCAGGATCACTTCTTGATCACTATTAGCTTCTCGACCGTGCGTTGCTTCTCTTCTCGCTCTCTTTTGCGTATGTTACCCACCATATATGCTAGTGCTTGCTGCAGGTCCACCTCACTACCCTTTCCTACCTTAAGCTTAAATAGTCTTGATCTTGTGAGTGTGAGATTGCTGAGTCCTCGTGACTCACAGATGCTTCCAAATAGTTTCAGGTGCCGAGGATACAAGTGCAGGTGACGATTCCGAACTCAAGTGGGAGTTCGACGAGGATTCGGGCCGTTACTATGTTTCCTTTCCGGATGATCAGTAGTGGAGCCCAGTTGGGACGATTGGGGATCTAGCATTTGGGGTTGTCTTTCTTTATTTTGGTTCCGTAGTAGGAACTTTGATTGTACTTTGGATGATGTATGGATTATTTATATATTGTGTCAAGTGGCGATTGTAAGCCGACTCTTTATCCCTTTCTTATTCAGTACTGGGATGTGTAAAGATTACCCCTCTTGTGACACACCTACCATGCGGCTATGCCTCTAACTTGTACCTGACACATGGGAGATATAGCCGCATTGTGGGTGTTACACATCTAAAGCACCTCCATGCTCTCTGACATTGGATCACAATCGTGTGGGCGAAAACCGCACCTCATTTGGACTCTCCTAGCTCCATCGACGTATAAATAAGCCCCCCCTCCGAAATTCATGGGCATAAACCCTAGCCTAGCTCCTCCGCGCAGCCGGATGTGTCGGCCCACGACGGACACGGCCGCGCCACCGCCTCCGCGCCAACCACCGCCCGCCACGTGTACCGCGTCGCCGCCCACTGCCGCCGGCCCGCAAGCCCGAGTCGGGCCTAGGGAGCCCGAAGCCACCGCCCATGTGCTGAAACGCCGCCCAGTATGCCCCACCGCACGCCGCGCCGCCCAGTCCCGTTGGCCGCCTGCGCCACGGACTTCCTCGCCCTACTCCGCCGCCTTGTCATCGCGCCGCGCCCGCGACATCCCGGCCAGGGAAGGACCCCACCGGCCGGATCCGCCGCCCCCCGACATTGTCGGCCACTTCCTCTCTCGCCGGAGTGCGAGCCGCCGCCGCCTCGGTTCATGTGCCAGACGAACCCTAGATCCGGAGGTTGAAATTCTCTCTAAGTCCCCGAATATTTCATCTCATGTGACCATCTTTGCCATGTCATATATCCATGCTCGTAGCTCCGATTTGTGCGTAGAATATATCGAAATGTCCATCTTGTGATGCTCTATGTGCTAGTGTCATTTGCATGCATGTTACTGTCCATATTGGTGCCCTAATTTAAGCTGCAAAAGTGTTAAATGAAGTTGTCTGCCGGAATCCATCATAACCTGTTGTTTTGTCTTTTTCATAGCATTTTGTGTGTTCATCCTTTGAGCATCATGTCTACATGTTTTAGGAGCATATTCATGCCATAATTACAGTGGTGCAAGCCTTGTATTTTTATGTGCCCTGTGCTGACTAGCACAAGCATGCAAAGTAGTCCACTTGATGTTGCCATAATTACAGTGGTGCAAGTCTTTTCTGTTACATTTGGTTGCCATGTTGATATATTACCACAAGTAGATCCATGCATATTTTGATGAAGTTTAGTAAGGGTGTTTTGAAGATATGGTTATGCCCTTTCCATTCATGTCATTGTTTGTAATTATTGGGAACTATAGCTTGTCATTACCATGCTTTCCTTTTGCTAAATATTGTTGTTGTCAGTCTGTTAACAGGAAGTGCATTTTTGCCATGTGTTTTGCTAGTGATCCATGCACCCTCTGACTATGTTCTTGCCATGTTTAGCTTCGTAAGTGTGTCCTCTTACTGTTGATTACTTTGAGATGCCATGAAATGCTTTGTGGTGAGTTGCACGAGCTTGCAAAGTTGCTATCTTGAATCTGATTCTGCCATGCAAGATTTTCCTCCAAGTCTGGAACCTGTTCATATCACCTGCCATGTTTGCGTTGATGCTACCATATTTTCTATGCATCTTTGCGTCAAGTTCAGTAAGGGATTTTTATTCTTTGCCTTTAGTACTAGCATGCCATGCCCTTGTTTGCCACGATATGATCCTGTAGCATGTAGTTTACTAGCTCTAAACATTGCTACTTGATGTTGTTTCTGCCATAATCAGTGCAAAACTACTAAGTCTGTAAACTGTTTGTCATTTCCATCTTTGCGATGATGTTTTAGACTTATTCTAGTGAGTACTAGCAGGAGCTCAGTGTTCATGATTTGTAGAGCTTCACCTGTACTTCACTGTCATGTGTTTTGTTTCCATGTTGGAGTGTTGTAGCATATTTCCATGATGCATGTTAAGTGCTATGTTGTTGTTAAGCGCAGGTTTGCCTTGTTCTTGTTTTGCTCGTCATTTGCAAACCATGCATCCGTTTCCGGTGATCTATATATCGTTTTTGACCGAAATATCCTAACATATCTAGTGGCATGCTTGGTTTGCCAAGTTGATGCCATTATCATCTTTTCCCTTCCGGCGTAGCCATATGCATTGCACATCATACCTTGCATTCCATGCCATGTCTTGCATCATGTTGCTTGTGCATTGCACCGTGATTGATTGTTGTTTCGTTGCTCGTGTTCTTGCTTTGGGTAGAGCCGAGAGACGAGTTCGTGAATGAGGATCCTGTTGAGTATGTTTACGAGGAGCAAGCTTTCGACAACCCTGAGAATTTTGCAGGCAACCACCTCTGCAGGGAACCACCTCCACCGCTATTGGACTGCAAAGGAGAGGCAGCTGCACGGCCACCGGGCACTATCTCCCCCTCTTCCCCATCTGCCCCCATGGTGAGCATTCCTTCTCCTACCCCTCTGCCCTAGATGGATGGATGCATCGCTGCATGGATGGATGTATTGATCGATGGATGGATGAATGGATGTTGTAATTGGAGAAAATAGTATGTGCTCATTTTTGCTACACGCATTTGTTAGAAATTCTGTTTTGTTGATGATTTTGCACTCCTTAGCATGATGAGATGGGGAAAAAGAATATGTAATCTAGTTCTGTTGATGATTGTTAGCATGGAAATATTTTGAGCAATTAGAGTATGTCAAAAGTTCAAGTGAAAATTGTATCTGTAACATTGTTGCCTACCATATAAAATAATTAATGGCCACAAGGATTTCATGCTTACTGCCGTAGTACATTTACAATAATGACGTGGCTTAAATATAGGTAAATCTGATCCATATTGTAACTAAAATGTAGATACTATATATCTTTGTTTTTACGAGTGTTTCCTTTGTTCAAATGCTTGTCCATAAGATCTGCAGGTAAACCAATTATATGAAGAAGATTGATGCATCCTTTCTTTATACTTGTTCATCTTTGTTTCTGTTCAAATTTTCCGCGAGTGCTTATGTTGGTTGTGCTGGTGCTTTGATGTGCAGGGATCAATCTTTTCACCTCCAGGAGAACTGTTGGTCCTGTTGCCATCACCATCACTGTCCACTACCTCCTCCACGGATCATCTAGGGGTGAGCTCGACTGTTATCCCCACTCCCCTTATTTACTCTGTTCCGGTCGTCGTGCCAATGCCACTAGATTTTATTTTCATGTTAAGTCGTGTAACCTAGGCGTCTCCCGTTCGAAAGGGTGGCATTTATAAATATGCATGTATTTTGCATATTTATAACTGTCATCCTTTCTAATTGTCCACCTTATCCATGGACAGCCCGAGTACGTGTAGATTGGGTTTGTTTCCCGTGCTCTACTTCGGTCCGAGGCAAAATTTCGTCAGCGCCTCCCCATTGTTCTCCGGGTACACATTCTCTCGGCTTGTTGCCGAGACGTGTATCTAGAGAACAGCGGGGAGGTGCTGCCGAAATTTTGCCTCAAACCAGAGTAGAGCACGGGAAACAAACCCAATCTACACGTACTCGGGTGGGATTAGGACCCATCTTTACCTATTAGAGATAGGATTCAACCCATGAATGCCTGTTTCTCTTTTCTATGGTAAAAAATAAAACTAAGGCATAAATAGTATGACAAAAGTAATTACTTGTGTATCTAGTACTTAACTTGATGAATATAAATTTGGTGTACCTACTGTTAGTGCAAGTATGGGTGATCATGCGTGGATGTACACTGGCCACCCTAGTCAGGCAGACATGACCGTTGAATGGGTGATGAAGACCAATGAAATTGTGGAGGCAGCATTTGCTAGTGGCAAGAGAAAAGGTTGGTGCCCCTGCTTGAAGTGCAAGAATGATATAGAACAGTCGAATAAGACGATGGGTAAACACCTTCAGAAGCATGGGTTTAAGACTGGGTATACCCGGTGGACCTTTCATGGCGAGCCTGAACGTAGCAGAGAGGAGGTGGTTCGTCGGTGCACCGATGACAATGGTACCGGGATCGCTGACATGGTAGCTGACTTCAACGATGCACGTGAAGAGGGATCAGAGGAAGAACCGGAGGAGTCCGTGAGGGCTTACCTAGAAATGCTGAATTCGTCACAACAACCTCCTCACGAGTACACGGCACAGTGTCAGCTGGATACCATCGCACGAGCAATGTCTCTGAAGTCCCAGTTCAACATGAGCAGAGATTGCTTTAATTCGATGATGACCGCTTGGGGTATCTCTCTCCCTGAAGGTCACAAAATGGCTAAAAGTTGGTACGAAGCAAAGAAAATCTTCCGTGCACTAAACATGCCCTATGAGCAGATACATGCTTGTCCAAACGGATGTGTCTTATTTACAAAAGAGTATGCCGACGACAAGTACTGTGCCAAGTGCAAAGCCTCTAGGTATGTTGAGAGAGACATCGGTGATGGTGTGAAGAAGCAGAGCAATGTCCCTGCAAATGTTCTTCGGTATCTTCCAATCTTGCCAAGAGTTCAACGAATTTTCTTGAACGAAGATACTGCCAAAATGATGACATGGCACAAATATGGGAAAAGACCTGACAAGGATGACCATGGGAGGCCGATGATGGTACATGCGTCTTGTGGCCAAGCATGGGAGAGTTTTGATCGAATACATCATCAGAAAGTAGAAGAGGCAAAGCATGTACGAATCGCCATCGGACTTGACAGGTTCAATCCGTTTGGTATGGTGTCAAAGACATATAGTTGTTGGCCCGTGTTTGTTGTTCCACTCAACCTCCCCCCAGGCGTCCTGATGCAATGCAAGCACATATTCCTATCGTTGATAGTTCCAGGGCCCAAGTATCCGGGGAAGAATATAAATGTGTACATGCCGCCACTGATAGATGACTTGAAAGAAGCTTGGGTGAATGGGATACGGACATACGATGCTATTAGCAAAAAAACTTCACAATGCATGTTTGGTACCAGTACTCATTGCATGACCTACCGGCCTATTCACTTTTCATGGGGTGGTCTGTGCATGGGAGGTTCGCATGCCCAAGATGCAAGGCGAGCCTTAAGTGCCGTTGGCTACAGCATGGTCGCAAGTATTCTTGCTTCGATTTCCATAGACAACATTTGTGCCCTGACCATCCATTCAGACTAAACAAGATGAACTTCATGAAAGGTGAAGTTGTCGAACACTCGCCACCACCTGAGATGACGGGTGAACAGATTCATGATGAATTAAATGCTCTCCAGCCCGATCCCAACCATCCAGGGTATTTCCTGGGATATAATGAACTACACGCCTGGACTCACAAGCCATGCTTCTGGGATCTCCCCTACTTCCACCAGCTCGAGCTTCCCCATAACATTGATGTAATGCACACTGAAAAGAATATTGCCGAGGCCATTTTTGGCACATTGTTCAACATTCCCAAGATCACGAAGGATAATACTAAGGCCAAACTTGATCTGATGAAGCTATGTGATAGATCCAAACAAAACTTGCGGGAACCCGTGGGCCGGAAAAATTGGACAATGCCACGGGCTAGGTTTGTTCTTACAAGGGAACAAAAGGAGATACTCATGTGGTTCAAAACTTTGTTGTTCCCCGATGGGTATGCAGTGAATCTAATGAGGGCAGTGAATCTTGATAAATTGAAGCTTTGTGGGTTGAAGAGTCATGATTGGAACATATGGCTTGAGCGGTTAATGCCCGTGATGATTCGAGGCTATATCCCTGAGGATGATTGGGAAGTATTGGCAGAGCTTAGCTATTTCTTCCGTGTTCTTTGTGCTAAAGAAGTATCTCCTACCGTGGTAGATGACATGGAAAAACAGGCCCCCGAGTTGCTCTGCAAGCTAGAGAAGATCTTTCCACCGAGCTTCTTTAATCCAATGGAACATATGATTTTACACCTCCCTTCCGAGGTAAGAATGGGTGGCCCTGTGCAGAACCGTTGGTGCTATGGACTTGAGAGAATGCAAAAGACTCTTCGAGCTAAATGTAGAAATAAACGTAGAATTGAAGCATCCATAGCCGATGCATTCTTGGCGGAGGAGATGTCAAACTTCAGCACATCATGCTATGCGGCCAATATTCCAAGCTTGCATAGTGCAAAGTCTCGTTACAATACTGGCGCCCCCGGGCATGAATCCAAGTTCAGCCTTTTCAAAGGCCAACTAGGACATGTGGGTGCTTCTGGTTCAAAGATATTGGATCCAAAAGAGTGGAGATCGCTTACATTGTATATCCTCACCAACCTAAAAGAAGTGCGGCCGTACATTGAGTAAGTGATGGGTACATTATGTAACATCTACTCATATGTTTGTATCTAACTCCGCTCATTTCTCATTGCAAAGTGAATTCGTTGCCCAATTCTCTGATGGAGGGGTCGAACCTGATTCACTTGAAGAGTATGAGCTTCTTGTTGGCGAAGGAGACGGCAATTACGGTTTCATTTCTTGGTTCAGAGCAAAGGTATACTTCTTATTATGTAGACTTGAAGTTGGTATTGTGTGCAACTAATACAATAATCTTTTCCGCTTAAACTTGTAGGGTGCGTCAATATTGGACAAAGAATTGAAACAAGTTGCTAATGGGTTTTACTATAAGGTCAGTATGTTTGATAATTATGACATCAATGGGTATCGCTTCCGCACACATGGGAACAAGGAACGTCGGGCCGTTCTAAAAACAAGAAACACCGGAGTGTCGGCTATTTGCAATGGAGTTGAGTATTATGGAAGAGTTGATGAAATATATGAACTACATTACTTTGGGGCAAATCCTCCAAAAGTCGTCGTCGTCAAATGCCATTGGTTCGATCCGGAGAAGGTTAGGCAAAGAGATGATATTGGGTAAGTCGAAATTCGACAAGACAACAAATTAGAATGAGAAGATGTCTATATTGTGGCTCAACAGGCGACACAGGTTTTTTATCTCAAGTATTCATGCCAAAAAGTACCTTAAGGGTTGGGATGTCGTGTACGATGTGCCGCCACATCGTAAACATCCTCCCCCGAATGAAGAGGATTATGAACCTCACATCAACCCCGACACTTATGATGGAGAATTCTTCCAAGAAGAACATGGGCCTAGAGGCCGTCCCAACATCCATCCACGCATGGAAGTATACATTGACAATGACAAAGAAGAAGCAGAAGAGGAAGAAGAGGTTACGAACGTGGAAGACCTATCAATGCTTGAACGGTTGCGTCTAGGCATTGCCGATGATAGTGACGATGATGGTGAACACGAGGACGACATCCTTGACGACACGCGTGATACCGATGATGAGGCCCGAACTGACCCCGAAGAAGATACGGATTGTGATCCGGGTGATCCCGACTATTTTTAGTTATAGTGTTGAACTGTAATGTTGATTTTGTACTAGTTGGGTTACCATGACCCAAATGATCATGAACATGCTGTAACATTGAATTTGTATTATTTTTTGAACGTATGCTTATTTATGAGAACTATAATGTACTATTTGTACTATAATTGCCTTAGTAATTCTCATTGTGACAATTCTTTGAACTTATGCTTCTTTATTTCAACTATAATGTATTTGTAATATAATTGCCTTAGTAATTCTCATTGCGCCAATTCTTTGGACTTATGCTTATTTATTTGAACTATAATGTTACATTTGTACTAATTGCTTACTTTTTGTCATGGCAGGTGAGTGAAGCATGGTGGGCTTGCATCGGAAAAGGGGTAACCCGACAAATAAGGCCCCACTTCCCCTAGCGAGAAATTTGATTGGCAGTTTTCTCGCCGATCCTCCTTAGGCTTCCTCTTAGGCTCATCGAGTAAAAGGAAGAGGCCGGGGAAGAGGTGGAGGAAAGGCTAGGAGAAACCTGGTTCAGCCTCCCTCGCCACCACCTGTCGTGACACCACCTGAGGATGAGGGGGTGGAGGACGAGCCGGTGTCTCACTCCCCCATGTCTGAGGAGAGGGTGGATGAGTGGTTGTCGCTGGAGGAGGATGAGGATCGGTTAGGGGCCCTGACCGCCGACGACGAGAATGATGGTTTTATCCAAGTTGAGAAGGGTCGACCCGTGTACATGCGTGGTTCATCAAGGCTCCCGGAACGAGGGCTTCCTATCGAGCAGAGGCCATGTATTGCTCCATATGGAGAAAGGTAAACTAACTTCGGCTTCCCATTTTCTACCTTCAATGTTTACGACAATTGCTAATAACTTTGGCTTCTCATTATATAGCGATTGGGCGACAGTTGGAGATTCCCAGGGTAAGAAGCACCGACTCGTGAATGGCGTCCTTGGGATCCTCTTGAGGGAGCATTACCCTGGCATGGTTACTTTGCCTGGGGAGGTCAATGTTCCAGAGCCAGCACGGACTTGGTACCACTACATAGCCTACGAGGATCTTGGTGTAGCAAACAACATCGAGTTTCACAACAAAGCGGAGCGGGTCTTTGCCGAACTTTGGGTAATCATTAAGTTTCCTTCACACACTACATATCTATAATTCATAGCTAGTCAATTGCCTAATCTCGATTGGTGTCGCGTGTATTTGCAGATTTCAATAGATGCGAGGAAGGGAACTTGGAGGAGGCACGAGCAATCGTCAACCACCATTGCAAGAAGCTTGTGCGCAATCTGATGCATGAGGCGCGCCCTTTAGCCATCCGCAGGTATAAGGCAACTCAAGGCTATATGAGTGTTGATAAGAAACCATGTAGGAACCTCCATCTTAAGAAGGATGAGTACATGCAGGTAAAGCATGTTCATGCTTGTTATTTCCTCAACAGGCTGGCACTCAATTTCTTTTTGACATATATGAGATGCAATTGATCAATTAGGTTACTCCGAGATGGTGTGTCGACAAGGGGGAGTGCTGGGAGTGGATCGTGGACTACTGGTGTTCCGAAGAGTATAGGGAGAAAAACCTAGATTATAAAAATCGGCGAGCCGCAATGGAGGATCCACCACACCATCAAGGCAACTTGAACCTTAAGGGGTTCGGCGAGCGTTGGGTATGTCTTTCTTCCCATCGATTTGTTCTTCATAAGCTTTTTCTTGTCATACATGTTGCCAATCCTTGTGATGAAGTCTTAATCATGTTGCTTTGGTTGCAGGCGTCTCACAATAAGGCTCCGGAGCCCAACCTTTTTGTGGCGTACGCTTTGGCCCATAAGGGATCGTTCCGATCTGCCACGCCTTACGATGAGAATGACACATTGCCTGCCTACACCAGCAAGACTGCCTACGATCGAATGGACAAATTTAAAAGGAAGGCAAAAGAGATGAGAGGGCCTGAGTATGATGTGACATCGGAGCCCCTTGACCACGAGGTGGTTATGATCTCTGGAGGTGGTAGGAAACATGGCAAGGAAGCGACTGGAGGTGGCATGATTCCTAGGTCCTCCCATCGCACTCTCCCTGAGTACAAAGCTCGGTCAGGTATCTCAACATCTTCTATATGTCAACGCTCGACTCCAGCAATGGTTGCGATGGAGGTATTCTATCCAAGTCCTTCTATATATGCTTATTCTAATTCTTAGTGTTGGATTTGAAGATGTGATTGCAATGCCATATTCTATAGTCTTGACTGGAGGAGCAGAGGCGACTGCTAGATGAGAAGTTGGAGGAGAGGTTGGCGGAGGAGAGGCGACTGGCGGATGAGAAGAGGGCGGAGGAGAGGCGACTAGCGGATGAGAGGATGCAACAATACTTTGTAATGTTTGCGGTTAGTTCCTTAATAGCCTTGCACATACATCTAGTCTTTTACTACCAGTACTTAACTTTCACTCCTTAAACATAATTTGCAGGCTTATTGTACCCAGAATGGTATGCCCGCTATGCAGATGCCTGACATTGCTTCGCCCCCTATGGTTAGTTATCTGAAATACTTGCATGCACCATTATTGCATTTCTTAGTCTGAGTTTTGTGCTAACCATGTAATGCTTTGCAGCATCAATCAGACCAAGGGTCAAATAATGATGGATCTTCACATGCACCAGGCCCAAATGCCAATGACCATGGTGGTTCTCCGAACCTTTGAGATCGAGTATGGTTAGTGCCTACATATCTCCACGAATTTCATGATTTAGAGACCACTTGAAGATATTCATGATTTAGAGACAAGTAGCTATTTATTTTCATGATTTAGACACCATTTGAAGATCTCCATGATTTAGAATCTTGCAAGTAGAGACCATTCGATTTGAAGATCAAAATTTTAAGTAGAAACAAGTAGATACCATTTATTTTCATGATTTAGAGACCACTTGAAGCTATTTTTATTCATGATTTAGAGTGTTAAGTTGAATTAGTCTTATAATTAGAGACACATAGCTATTTATTTTTATGATTTAGAGACCATTTGATGATCTCCATGATTTAGAAACTTGTAAGTAGAGACCGTTTGAACCATTTGAAGATCAAACTTATAATAGAGACAAGTAGAGACCATTTGAAACCATGATAGATTTGAACCATTTCAACAAAGATCTTAATTAGCTATATGCATTCTTGAAGCTATTTACTTTCATGATTTAGAGACCAGCTGAAGCTATTTTTTTCATGATTTAGAGAGCACTCGAAGATATTCATGATTTACAGTGTTAAAATGAATCAATCTTATAAGTAGAAACAAGCAGCTATTTGTTTTCATGATTTAGAGACCATTCCTGAAGATCTTCATGATCCAGAATGTTAAATTGACATGTTCAAAATTGGACAAGGTCTGAAAGTACTTCCTTTTGTCTATTCGGCATCTTGATGATTTAAAGCCCTTTTTTATTATGCCAAAATTTGACATGTTGATGATTTCATCTTGTAGGTTGCCACACAGATGCTCTTTGGACTATGATATGGACATGAAGACATTTGTTGTAGTGCCAAATATTACGTATTGATGCCTGCTTTGTTCATTTGCTATGGAACACATTGTACTCTTGTATTTGCTATGGACTAGCTCGCTATGGGCATTTGGTATACTCTGTGTGGTATTTGATATGAATGTGTTATGGAACAATGCTATGAACTGTGTCATATTTGCTATGGAACAGTGCTATGAATTATGTGTCATCTGTGCCAAATTATAATATATATTGTGTATATAAACTATGCCAATTTATATCTGTGCCAAATTATGATATATATTGTGTGCCAAATTAATATATATATATATATATATATATATATATATATATATATATATAATGCCAAAAAAAGTGCACAACTTTTGCTGTCATTCAAATGGGATTCTAGACGGCAAAAGTACCCATGTGGCGGAAGCCTGTGCAATCGGACTACAGCCCAGCCCAGGGGTTTGCCGTCTGCCTTTTGTCGCTAGATGGCAAACCTGGAGACTTTGTTGTCTGTCTTTTGGGCCGCCTGACGGCAAACCTGGGGACTTTGTCGTCTGCCTCTTGGGCCGCCTGACGGCAAACCTGGCGACTTTGCCGTCTGCCTCCTGGCCCGCCTGACGGCAAAACGCTAGACTTTGCCGTCCGCGTGGACGAAAACCTGACGGCAAACATTCTAACTTTGCCGTCCGCCGAGCTTAAAGCCTGATGGCAAACCCGTAACGGCGTCCATCTCTGTTAGGCAACTGTTTTGCCATCTACACTGCATGGCTGACGGCAAAGTTTTTGCCGTCTTTGCCGTCTGCCCGACAAAAAGCCGACGACAAAGTCTTGCTTTGCTGATTTATGCTTTAGCGTCTAACTTTGTCGTCAATCAGCTGACGGCAAAGTCTTTGCCGTCTGTATTTCGCTCTTTACCGTCTGTAATCACCAGACGGCAAAACTGTTGATTCCTGTAGTTTCATTACCTCCGATATCACTTCTATGTTTGCTTGCTAGTTGTTTGTTCTATCGCTATGTCACACTACCTACCTACCACTTGTTTATCAAGCCTCCCATATTGCCATGTCAAGCCTCTAACCCACCTTCCTAGCAAATCGTTGTTTGGCTATGTTACCGCTTTTGCTCAGCCCCTCTTATAGTGTTGCTAGTTGCAGGTGCAATGCAGGTTGTTCCATGTTGAAACATGGATATGTTGGGATATCACAATATCTCTTATTTAAAACTATAAAGAGGCTAGCCAACTCACCTCCACAAGGCTCCTCTGATTGGGGCCTTGTTGGCCGTTCTATCTGCCCCTCCAACTCAGTTGCACCGTTGGATCTTCACTTGCAGTTAAATCATTTCTCACCTTGCAGTCATTTTACTGCCCAATGACAAGTGGGCTCGTCTCACGCTAGCAGTGGCTGGGTCAGCAGCGGGTCACTTTCGGTCGGGTGAGCCTTTCCTCGCGCACCCCACGTCGCGCGTCCGGTGGCTTGCCTGGGGGCTGGGGCTGGAGCGAGGAACCCATTGGGCACGACCGCACCAACCCTAGCTCCCGATCCACAGCCACGCACTCCTCCCTGCCCCTCTCACAGCCGCCAAACCCCATTCCTCTCTTCCTCCTCCCTCCTCCTTCCCGAATCCCTGCCACCACCACACCGAGTCGGCCGATGGTGAGATAAAGGAGCAGGGTAGGCGACCCGTCGCGATGGGATGAGGCTACAGGGAAGAGGGTCATGTCGCGTGGTGGCCCAGATGCGGCCGCCCCATGGCCGGCCTCGACGAGCACGGCCTTGATCCGGCCTCAGCCGGAGGACCTCGAGCCGAGGAGTGCGGCCTCGATCGGGACTCGGCATCTGGGGGGACGACGGAGGAGGAGGGGAAAGCAGGGGAGCAGCAGCCAGCATCTGGGGCGGCGGCGGCTGGACTCTTCTCCTGTCTCGCCTCGGCCGCCTCCTCTCCTCCCCGCGTCGTCGGCCCCCTCCTTCGTCCTCATAGCCGACCATCTCCGTCACTTGGGCCCCATGGCAACGGCAGGGTCTTCCGGTCGGGATTTAGACGAGGAAAAGGTGAAATCGAGCGTCTCGATGGTGCCATGACTGATACACGGCGACGGCTAGCGTCTGTGAGCGCCACACATGGTGCAGCAGGCTCGGCGGGCAGCGGGCGCGGCAGGCTCGGCAGGCAGCGGGCGCGGCGGTCAAGGCCAGGGGCGCGGATTGGGGGAGATGCGCACACGAGGAGCGATGGCGACCGCTTCTGTTGCCAACACCGAGGTGAGCTTCACCCAATCTCTTTCTTACTCCGTGCGGCCTCCTCCCCTTGGCCCCTGATTCATCGATGAGGCATGCCATGGTTGTGTGTTCGCAAACCCTTCCCTTTTATCTTCTTCTCAGGAAACGAGGCATGAGGAGACGATGCTCTTCTGCAGCCTCATAGTTTCTCTTTGATTTTAGCTATATGTAGCCACTTTTCTGGATTAAGTTCAGAAAATGGCAATGGGTGGTTGAATAGTTCAAGTTGGTTCATATGCTTTGTGTAAAATTGTTTTCATAGATCATGTTATGCACTTAGGATGCATCCAATCATTTTTTTTACTTCGCAAGATGATGTTGCGAGCGTACATTTAGACTGGATAGAGATAGCAACATACCAAGAGTTCCAAGAATTGGATTCGTAAAAGCAGGGATGTTATTGATTCATCTGAGCTGCTCTATCTAATTGTATTTTATTAAGACCCTGCCATTTTAAATATAGCTTTTACATTCCTATTCGACAAATAATTGCTAACAGAAAGACGGAAACACACTTTTTAAAAAATGTTTTGTGCTAGGTAAATGATGCTGCACAACAAAATACAATTGCCTTTGTGTCTTACATAACTCATTTGTGTGTATTCAGGCCATACTGCCAGTACATTCCAAGTGGAATGGAGTACCCAGTTTTGTCCAGAAAGTTGAGGCCTTCCGGTGTTCTTTTGCAATGAGGGTTTCAATGCTAACCGTATTGCATTTCCATTTTCAGGGTGTCCTTTTACTGGGTACCCACCCTCCAGTGCATATATTTGCATGATGATGTAATGTTAGACCAACTTTCTGGTTTAAGTCCATTGTTTGGCGCCAACGTGCATTTGGTGTTGATTGCTGGCTGGCCGACTGCGGTGTGCTACCGGCGATGAGATCCAGGAGGAGGTGGCGGCGGACAGGGAGTCGAGGTAGGGATGAACTTCCGATTAAGATGCAGAGCTGCTGTTTTTATCATGTTGTTCTTATCCCGCTCACTGTGATATTTGTGGAAAATATTTGCACTGTGGTTTGGTTAAGATATAGAGCTACTATTTTTATTCTGCATTGTCTCGTGGGTCTTATTATATGGATTAAGCACAAGGCATCTGTGGTTCAAAAGTTTTTAGTAACTTGTGTTTATCTTTACTGTCTGGTGTCGAATTGACCGATTAGTCGGTTGAATTGATTGTAAATGATTGCCCAATGTGGTTATCTGAAGATTGTAGTTTACCATATATGCTTACTACAAAATGCTTATTTTGCTTCACATGTAAGGCTGTAACAGGATGCATTTCTCTCACCTTATTTCTGCAGGACCTTTTTGCTTGCATTCTCGTGTCTTTTGGCAAGGAGAAAATTATCATTTGGAGGGGAAAAGACAGATGAAAACATGCAATATAGTATATGCAATTGACATACCCTTCAGTTCTTGAATCAGAGTTCAGTGGTGAAGAACACTACAATTTTTTGGTTGATGGATTGGTCTGAATATATTGTAAGGGATTTTGCATGAAGTGGTTATTCAAAGAATGGAACCAATTTTATGGTGAGTCTCTCCTGTAGGATTCTACTAATGTTTATTTGGCTTGAAGAATGTTACATTACGTTTTTCTCTTCCCCTTGTGTATGACTTTTTCCTTACATTCCCGTATGTTTTGACAAAGAGCAAATATTATTTGCAGTGAAAAATACTATGATTAAAGCATACACGGTACTAGCCTGAAATATTATTTGTTGCC
This sequence comes from Triticum dicoccoides, assembly GCF_002162155.2. Taxonomy (NCBI): domain Eukaryota; kingdom Viridiplantae; phylum Streptophyta; class Magnoliopsida; order Poales; family Poaceae; genus Triticum; species Triticum dicoccoides. The sequence continues at coordinate 275,885,393 of NC_041384.1, read as the reverse complement.
TTAGTTATAATGATCTATATGAGGAATTTCATCCTGATATGTATGCGTACATTTCTTTTGTTATAGATTTTACTGAATGGATATGGTACAACCTCCATGATATTTGAGTGGTCCAGAATCAAGATTCCCTGAGAATTTTACCCTTCGATGAACAATGCAAGGTTTCTTTTGCCCTAAATTTGAATCCCAATAGGATTTCAGCAGGAATTTAAAATTCTTAGTTGATGATTCATTTCAGTGTTCAGTACAATGAGGCTAGATTATTTTCATAAAATGCCTGCTAAAATCATCCTTGGTCATTTTTTACTACTCTTGTTTGGTTGTTTAATGCTGAGTAATCAAATATATTCCATGAAGTGCTTCTTGGTATTTTACAACCGTTTACTCTGAATTCTGGTCTTCATGCCTTCAGACAATTTTCAGGTTGCTTTTCCACGATTTCAAATAACTTATACTACGCTCGGGGCGTATCTAGATCTAGCACAGAAGAGATGTGTTTCTTGAAGACCTGAAAAATGATAATACTAACAGGATTGTTTTTAATAATGCCAGTACTGCTCCATAAAATAAACATAGAACTACAAAGCTCATGTTCACTCCTGCAAAAAAAATTCATAACAGTTAATTCTGCTGTAGTTGTAGATGTACATCCTTTATTCTTGCAACAGTTAATTCTAAGGCCATTCATATTGTTGCAGATTTTGCCTATTCTTTGAGATGGATGATGATTAGCGGTGCAACCAAAAATTCAGAGCTGGGCTTTACACACTTCAGTGGATAAGTGAAGTTCCAGTTTTTCTTCTGTACCCTATTACTGCTCTCTTGTACAGAGAGCAGTGAGTTTATATTGGCTAAATGTTAGACTGGAACGCAGGAGTAGCATGACAACACCAAGGTAGAGAGACCTGAAGAGAAGCAAGGGGATGGACCAAGGAAACTAGAACTGTGTTGTCGTGATGTGGGTCGTGTCGTCTTCGTCCTTCTCCATGGAGGCATATATACATAGTTTAGGTATAGGAAAGGAGACCGTCTCCATGGAACTTACTGATGTGTAATGTCCTCATAGCTAGGACTGGACCGTTTACAGAGGGAGTACTTGAAAATAGATTCTTTATATATTTTTTGGTTCCATCAGCCGCATAACCTAAATTAGCAATTAGGTATCTAAACAGTGTAGTGTAACCATTGTGCTTGCTACAGTTTTACTTTAGTGTTGAAATGTTTTTGTTGGCTTGTTCTGTACTACGAAATATTTTTGTTTTCCCAGCCATTGTTTTCTAAATCCTATCAGCATATTACCTGATATGGCCTTGACGTTTCTGTTTTATAACGAGCTTTGCAACAGTCAACTTGAGTATGGTATGGTTTATTCTTTTCTGTTGCGGCTATTCGAGAGAAATTTAGAGCTCCACAACCTTCTGAAGACTTAGCAGAGATGAAACAATCAATCAATTGAGATGCATCACATGATCTTTTTCTCTTGACATTTATGGGTATTGAACCCATAGATCAGCTTATCAATAGAATTCTTATCGGGTTGAGAAGGTGTCACAAAAACTAAAGAGCAGTTTTAACATGGTCTCTGATTAACTCTTACCTTCTTACCTATTATGTGAAGGGGGTAAGGGGGACCTTGTTAAAATTAGCGAAAACTCAAAAACGGGGCGATTAGCTAAGGAAAGAAGCTAAGAAGCATCAGGAAGGGCTTTTAGGATGGTACCGTGGTCAAATGCATCCTAGGATAGGTACTTTAAGAATTATGGTGTGTTTTTCTCCTTTTTTGTTTACCTTAGCCACATAGGTTAGCCTCTATTTATTATTATCCTTCTCTTTAGAGTAGATGCTTCCATCAGAACTGATATCCACAGGGTCAGTTTGAGATCGTGTCAGGACCCCGATTCTAAGTCACACCGATCTAGCCTGTAATACCTCATATCACTTTGCAGCCTCACGCACGATATTCCTACGGGTGTCGCCTTACCATGGCCCGGGACCGTTTGCGCCTTTTGGCTCACGTATATGATAGCGTCGTTAGCATCCATATGACAGAGAACCCGGGCCGACATGACTAGTCATGAACCCAAAGTGGCACTAACTTACGGGAACAGGCATACATGAATCAACATCGAGCATGTCGGTCAACAGCGTGTGAATCCGGGCTGTAGCACTGGCTAACAGGACTCCGAGAACCCGGGCTGTAGCAGGCTAGGCAGGACTCCGGATGTCACTGCGTGACATTTCCCCGAAGGGACAGACACAGGAACGAAGTGAATCACATGCCGACCAGTCAAGTGTTTCGGAGCATTAGTGCTGGGCTAGCAGGACTCGGGTGAACCGGACTGTAGCGGACTACTATGGCTCATGGAAGCACAAGACTACATTTCTCCATAAGAGAGGCTACCAAGGATAAACAACTAGGTTGTCGGATCCCACACATACCAAGCATTTCAATCATACACACAATATGCTCAATATGTGTAATACAACATGGCATCACAACAAGACTCTACGACTCAGAGTATTTATTCATTAGGCTCCGAGGAGCGAGATATTACAAGCATGGGTCTCATGACCCAACATACAGAGCATACAAGCAACAAGCACATGTGGAAGCTTAACATGTCTGAGTACATACATCTACAAATGAAAAAGGCTGAGAAGCCTGACTATCTACAAGACCCTCCCAAGGATACAAGATCGTAGCTGAGGTAACAAGCTAAACGTCGAAGTCCACGCGAAACTACTAGCGAGACTGAAGTCTCTCTGCAAAACATAAATTAAGCAAACGTGAGTACAATTGTACCCAACAAGACTTACATCAGAACTAATTACATATGTATCGGTATCAACAAAGAGGTGGTGCAGTTTGACTGCAACAAGCCAGCTTTGACTTAGTGGCTAATCTGAACTACGACTGCAAGTAACTCTTTTGAGGTGGCGCACACGAGTTCACATATTCACCATATCAATACTCCACTATGGATCCGCTCCCGTCTCCCTACGAGAACGCCATCCATAGCACTCACGCTTATCTTACGCATTTTAGAGTATCCACTTTCACTTGTCTATGAACTATGCAAGGGGTCCAAGTTTCCATATCCGAGGAATCCGGCTATTCGAATAGATAATGATAACCCTGTAGGGGTGTACTTCTTCACACACACTCTCGCCACTTACCACCATGTACACGTCGTGTATCTTGGCAACCTTCAAGCGGAAGCCTGGCAAGGGAGTCGACCACGACCTGACTAACCAACAAGTCTCTAGTCCAGGTTTATCGCCTATTCGGGTTCCATCCTCAAGGAGATCCGGCCTGGGTGTCGCTCACGGCCCCAAACGATGTGTACAGGGTTCCCAAGCCCACCATTCGGGTGCCACTTGGTACACCGGGCCACGATGCCTAGTCTGTCTCAAGCCCACCTGTACCGGGTGCCACTTGGTAGACTACTAACACTACCTACAAACACCAGAAACTAGTTGCAACTCCTGGACAGAGATCAGGTTGATTAATAAGTCGAGAGGGGCACTTAAGCATTCCAATGTGTGGTAGTAGCTGTTCATGGATCACAAACACAGAACTCAGTTCCTAAGGACGGCTGCAATGAGACAACCCACCATGTACTCCTACATGGCCTCTCACCGCTACCTTTACCAAATCGTGTTCACACACTTAGCTCTCAACAGTAGGACATGTTCACCACATTCCAATTCATCCCCGATGAATCCGACCTGACTCAACTCTAACCAGTAGCAGGCATGACAAACAAACATGAATGAGTAGGCACATCAGGGCTCAAACAACTCCTACTCATGCTAGTGGGTTTCATCTATTTACTGTGGCAATGATAGGTCATGCAGAGGAAAGCGGTTCAGCTACCGCAGCATGTAACAGTTGAAACGTTGTTGTCCTAATGCAGTAAAAGAGAGTAGGAGCGAGAGAGTGGGATTGTATCAGAATAAACAAGGGGTTTTTGCTTGCCTGGCAGTTCTGAAGATAATATAGTTCTTCATCGGTGTCATCGATCACACCGTCGGAACCACGTCTATCGGGGGGAAACAATCACCGGCAACACAGAAAGAATATAATCAATGCAATGCACAATATGATACATGATCATGACATGTCAATATGCTGTGATTTGAACTAATGCAACTAAAACCAGAATGGTTTGAGCTAATTTGACCCAAGGGTTCAAATTCAAACTCAAGTTATGAATTTATAATGTGCCTTATCATGTTTTGATCTATACAGCAAGGTTAAGTTGCTTTGTCATGCATGAAACCAACATAAATGGATAGATTGGATTTTTCTGATAATTTTTCATATATAAATTATTTGATTTGGAGTTACGGTTGAATTACTATGAATTTCTAAAGTTTTAGACATTTTCTGGAATTTTCTAATTATTTAAAATCCAGAAAATGATTTACTGCGTCAGCATGACATAGCTGTGACATCAGCAGGTCAACTGAGCTGTTTTGGGTCAAACCTGACCAGTGGGGCCCACTGGTCAGTGTAATAGTGCTGGCTTGGGTCACTAACAGGTGGGGCCGGTCAAGGTCCACGTTGGCTCGGTCAAAGCTGACGCATGGGTCCACTGGTTTTGCTAATTAGCCTAATTGTTTTGGTTAACCAGTAAACTAAAAAAGTGGGACCCACTGTCAGTGACTAGTGTTAACTAATACGGTTAATTAGTCCATAATCTAATGACGGCCACGTAGGCAGCCGCCGGGGTTAGTCGCCGGCGACACACAGACGCGGCGCAGCTTGCCGGAGTGGCGCTAGAGGCTGCGGCTTGCCGTGCTGAGGGCACTAGGGGGGAGCCCTTGCTCGCCCCCATCCAGGGGTGCACGCAGCTGGGCGCAGGGAGGCCGGGGTCGACGGCGACGACCACTTGGGCGGCGGCCGGAGCACGGGGTTGGCCTGGAGGGGCTGCAGTGCACGGTAGGAGGTGCGGGTGGTGGATTTGGCTTGCTGGGGAGCTTCTGAGAACGTTAACGGGCTCGGACGCGGGCGACAGCAGTTGTGGTCGCGGTGGCGTCATGGCCGGCGGCGGCGAGCTCGGGAGCTGACGGGAGCGGTAGCTACGACACGCATCCGACGAGGGAAACAGAGGGGAAAGGTAGCACGGCTCACGGTGGTTCGATGGGGAGGCTCAGCGGGCTCGGGGAGGACCGGTAGGTGGTGAATCATCGATGAAGTCCGGCGAGCAGATGCGGCGGTGACGAGCTCGAGGGCGACGTTTCGGGGTGCCCGCGGTCGCGTGCTTCAGCAGAGAGGTCGAGGGAGACGCCGGGAACCTCCTGGACATGGTGGTTCAGCGAGGCGGCGGCGGTGGCTGCGAGAACTGCGATGGCCTGCTCGTGGCGGCTTCGGCATTGGGGGGAAGAAGCGGCGGGACGAGGGGAAAGTGAGCAGAGAGGGATGGCTCGATGCGAACGGCAGCGACGAAGTCGCCCGCGTCGTCGATGTGTCTCAGGAGGCAGCCAGGCAGCTGCTGCGTGGCGCGCGGTGAGCGCGCGTCCGTCGAGCACACGCGCCCTGTCTACTGGCGCGGTGGAGAAGATGATTGGCAGGTGGGCTGCACAGTAGCGGGCCGGCTAAATGGGCTGCGGTAAGTTAGGTGGGTTTCTTTCCCTCTCTGCCTTTCTACTTTTGTTTATGTTTTCTATTTATTTTGATTTGTTTTGAATTAGTAAAAATACTAATTCATTTTGTAAAATCCTGACAAAAATTGTGGGCACTATTTGAATTATTTCCAACAGCCCCCAATTGTTTTCAGAAGTATTGAAGCATTTAAAATATTTATAGGCATTAAATGCTCCAATTCAAATACAATATAATTTAACTCAAAAATCCATAAATGTCCAAGAAATATGCTCATCATTTTTGGCAGAGGTTTTCACCTTTATCATAAATCATGAACATTTTCAAAGGGCATTTTGGGTTTATTGAAAATGATTTTATGTTGAACCTATTTGATTTGATCTGGTGCTAGGGTTCGAACAGTCCCCAATTCAAATTCATTGAAATTTAAACATGATGCTCGCATGAAAGGCTAGCCTAGTGCATACCAGAACTAGGGATGTGACAGCTCACCCCTGCTAAACAAGAATCTCGTCTCGAGATTCAAGAAGTGGATTAAGAAGACAGAGGGGGTCACAAAACTATCACAGTCTTCTCGATCCAACTGCCCTTCTCGAAGATACCGATATATTGCATCACATTGCTCTTGGCGTCTTTGTCTTCGAGATCTTCATCCAACACGATGAAGACGGAAGGAAACTCTACAGGAAACGATCTTCTCAAAGATCGAGCAACTCAAGATCAACTCATGGAGTGAGACATTAGAACATCTCTTGAGCTGAGACACAAAACACACATCGAGAGAGATGGAAGGTAATAGATGACAAGGGTTCAAATTGGTAGGCAACAATTCCATGCTGGAGTAGGATGGTGCATGGTTTCAAAGTAGCGAGGAGGTAATTGCCATGATTCCATAACGGGACACCTTAGGGAAAGGTGACTCGTAGAGCATTTCCCTTAAGTGGCAAAAAGAATACTTTTGATACAAAGATCATTGAAACTCTTTATACCAGCCTGAGGTAATCACAATCGATCATTGGAAGGGGTTCGAAAGAATGGCATACTCCGACTAGGATGGATGATGTGGACTCCCTTGTTGAAGACAACGCAATGGATGATTTTGCTTATCATTGGAGATGGATGGACCCATGGTAATCCCACTTTGAAGATAATCCTAAGTAGTAATTACCGAGATCAAGCTTGGAGAATACTTGGGCACCTTTGAGTTGTTCGAACAACTCATTGATGTTGGGAAGTGGGTACTTGTTCTTGATAGTCTTCTTGTTCAATGGACGGTAGTCAACACAAAGTCGGTCCGTTCCATCCTTCTTCTTCACAAAAAGAACTCCACAACCCCACGGAGAAGAACTAGGTCGGATGAGACCCATTCGCTCTTGAATATCGAGTTGCTTCTTTAGCTCCTTCAACTCTTCAGGTCTGAGCTTGTAAGGACGTTTGCACATCGGTTCCGTGCCAGGCTCAAGATCGATGACGAATTCAACTGGCCTGTGCGGAGGCATTCCTGGAAGCTCTTTTGGAAAGACGTCTTGATATTCGCAAACGTCTGGAATTTGAGAGATGGCATCCAGTTCACCCTTATCATTGAGAGAAAAAAGACGGATTGTATCATCATGAGCGGCAAAGACAATTACATCCTCAGACGAATGAGTCAATTGAATCTGCCTGGCAGCACAATCAAGATGCGCCTTGTGCTTAAAAAGCCAATCCATTCCGAGAATAAGATCAATATCTGAGTCGCCCAGAACAATAGGAGAAGCTAGAAATTTGTAGTCGCCCAACGTGATAGAAATATCCGGGACGTAGAAATTAGCTGTCATTTGCTTGCCCGGTGACACGATTTGCAAATAATTTTGCAGATACTGATAATCGCAATCATGCTTTGATGAAAAAGGTTTGGAAATGAAACAATGCGATGCACCAGTGTCAAAAAGAACTTTTGCAGGAACATCGTTAACAGGAAGGTTACCCATGATGACATCTGACGAGTCCTCTGCCTGAGCTGCATTCACCATGTTGACCTTGGCGTACTTGGGGTTATGCTCGACCATAGCTGTACTTGCCGATCTCACAGGAGGAGGAGGAGGGAGACGCCTCTGATTGAAGCATTTGTTGGCATAGTGGCCCTTCTGTTGGCACTTGTTGCACGTGACCTCTGAAAGCGGACGGTGATACAGAGCACTCGATCTTGGAGCTTGAGACGAAGTCTTGTTCTGAAAACCAGGGTTGGGTGGGTGGGAAGATCCATTGCCACCTTTGCTCTTCTGTTGATATGGCTGACGGAACGGAGGAGGAGGAAGCCAATACTTCTGCTGCTTAGCCACTTGAGTAGAGGAAGAAGGAGTAGCATCTCTGACTCGCTTCTTGGAAGCATCACACTTTAGTTGAGCAGCCTCTTAATTCAATGCCATGTTGTAAAACTCATCGTACCTCCTGGCCTCAAAGAGAACGAGAGCTAGCTGGATTTCTTCTCTGAGACCACCCCTAAACTGATATATCATGCTCTTCTCGTCAGGGACGTCCTGCTTAGCAAAGCGGGCGAGCTTCTGAAACATCTTGTTGTAGTCATAGACAGACATAGAGCCTTGCTTCAGGTTGCAGAATTCCTCACCCTTGCTTTCAACCACGCTCTGAGGAATATGATGAGCTTTGAAGTCTTGACGGAATTCATCCCAGGTAATCTCACGTCCTCCCCTGGAATCTTTGTACTGCTGAAACCATTCTGCAGCTTGGTCTTTGAGTTGGAAGGAAGCGAACTTGACAAAGTCCTTAGGCCTGACGTTACTGCACTCGAAATGCTTGCACAAGTCCACGAGCCAATCATCAGCGTCAGTTGCCTCAACACAATTGCTGAAAGTCTTTGGCTGGTTAGCAAGGAACTGGTTGAGTGTAGCAAAGTGATTCTCATTATTGCCTTGGTTGCCTTGGTTACCTTGGTTCGCTTGGTTGCGCTCTTGAAGAATTTGCATGATCAACTGCGTGTTTGCATTGGTAGCGGCCATCACAGCTTGCCATGCCTCCGGAGGAGGGGGTGGTGGTGGCGGATCAGGATTCGGAGTCGTTCGCGTTGGAGGAGCCATCCTGAAGAGGTTGACATCCATTTGCACATTGATAGACAAAAATTGAAGCTGAATCCAACGGGTAGAAATTGCAACATATAGCCTTCACATCCGAACAAAATGAACGAATGCATTCCAATTGAAATGGTCACATATCCATAAATTGAGAAGCCACTTAGAATTTAGGTAGAGGAATAAATCAACAAGGTACGGAGCAAGAACAAATACTCGGTAAGGATCACCCAATCTCAGACCAAATATCCGTGGAAGAAGAACTAGAGCTACAAGAATTCCCACCTATGAAACTCCCAAACCTTTCCGGTTATGCAATCAGGTGTTGGGGATACAGGGGAAGCATAATATCTCACCCAAATCTAGCAAATCCTACATCCAGCTGTATCCATCCTTCAACACATAACCGAGAAAACTTCGGAAATCGTCTACCTCAACCTTCGGAAAGCATCCGTTATACAAGTTATGGCAATACTCCCGAACTCCCGCCCCAGTACTGGGTGGCGTCGAGGTTATCTCACCAACAACTGCATAAAAGAGATTTTCGATGTCGGCGAACTAAACTCAGGTACTCCAGAACTGCAACGATAAAATTGTGACGACAACACCTTGGAGCTCAACTCCCCGGGACACTGCCACAACCCCTAAATGACAGGAGGCACCAAGAACAATGTTCTCGTCACAAAACCATTGGAACGATTCCAAGATACCCGCGTGATCCTAATTTTTTTTAGTGAAATTTGAGAAGAGAAGAGTCAAAACTCTACGTCAGGATGCCTTACCAGAGCGATGAGGGGACTGGGGAGTAAAAAGAATTTCTAAACTATCCGATATATAATTCCTAAATGACTCAAAACATTTTTCTAGACTCAACTCGTCCGCTAATTCGGTCAACCAGTGGGGGCTCCTAAGGCCGGGGAAGGCTATGATTACCAACTTGTAACGCCCTCGATGCGGCTATATCTCCTACGTGTCAAAGCACGACTTAGAGGCATAACCGCATTGAAAGCAATGCCGCAAGTAAGGTAATCTTCACAACAACCCATGTAAATAGATAATAAGGGGAAAGGTACATAGTTGGCTTACACTCGCCACGTCAAACAAAGTACATAAATAGCATTACATCATCCAATACACTCATGGTCCAACTACGGTACCAAAATAAAAGATCAACCCCAACATGCGACATGGTCCCAATCACCCCAACTGGGCACCACTATTGATCATCAGGGAAAGACACATAGTAACGGCGTGAGTCTTCATCGAACTCCCACTTGAGCTCAAGCACATCATCTAGAATCGGAGTCATCGGGTCCTGCATCTGGTTTGGAAGTAATATGTGAGCCACGGGGACTCATCAATCTCGCACCCTCGCAATCAAGACTATTTAAGCTTATAGGAAAGGCAAGATAAATGTGGAGCTGCAGCAAGCGACTAGCATATATGGTGGCTAACCTGTTCGCAAAAGAGAGCGAGAGGAGAAGGCAAAGCACGAACGAAGAACTAGAGAACAACCTACGGCAAACATTACTCCAACACCGTGTTCACTTCACGGACTCCGCCGAGAAGAGACCATCACGGTTACACACGCAGTTGATTCATTTTAATTAAGTTAAGGTTCAAGTTATCTACAACCAGACATTAACAATTTCCCATCTGCCCATAACCACGGGCACGACTTTCGAAAGTTCAAATCCCTGCAGGGGAGTCCCAACTTAGCCCATGACAAGCTCTCACGGTCAACGAAGGATATACCTTCTCCCGAGACATTCCGATCAGACTCGGTATCCCGGTTCTACAAGACAACTTCGACAAGTTAAAACAAATCCAGCAACACCGCCCGAATGTGCCAACAAATCCCGATAGGAGCTGCACATATCTCATTCTCAGGGCACACTCAGATGAGCTCTCCATACAACTAAAACCAAACCCCGAGTTTCTCCGAGGGGGCGCTACACAAGACTCTAGTTTGTACCAACACTCAGAGGAGCACTGGCCCCGG
>NC_041384.1:275856152-275874342 GCF_002162155.2 Triticum dicoccoides | reverse complement strand
AACCCAAGGGAAAAAGAGGCTAGGTGGCAAATGGTAAAACCATGGTTGGGCATTGTTGGAGGAGTTTTATTCAAAGCGAACTGTCAAGGGGTTCCCATTATCACCCAACCGCGTAAGGAACGCAAAATCCGGGAACATAACACCGATATGATGGAAACTAGGGCGGCAAGAGTGGAACAAAACACTAGGCAAAAGGCCGAGCCTTCCACCCTTTACCAAGTATATAGATGCATTAAGATAACAAGATAATATAATGATATCCCAACAATAAACAATGTTCCAACAAGGAACGATCTCCAATCTTCACCTGCAACTAGCAACGCTATAAGAGGGGCTGAGCAAAGCGGTGACATAGCCAATCAACGGTTTGCTAGGACATGGTGGGTTAGAGGTTTGACATGGCAATTTGGGAGGCATGATAAGCAAGTGGTAGGCATTGTAGCATAGGCATAGCAAAAGAGCGAGCATCTAGCAAGCAAAGATAGAAGTGATTTCGAGGGTATGATCATCTTGCCTGCAAAGTTGTCAGAGTTGATTGGATCCTCGAAAGCAAACTCAACGGGCTCCTCATTAGCGAACTCGTCTCCCGACTCTACCCAAACAAGACAAACAAGCAAAAGGAACACAATCAACCACGTGCAAATGCTCGAACAACATGATGCAAACATGGTATGTTATGCGGGATGCGATATGTGATGCATATGCAAGATTTGACAAGGAATGAATGAACCTGGCCTCAACTTGGAAATCCAAGAGTGCCACTGGAAAGGTGAGGTGATTTCGGTTGAAATCGATATAAAGAACACCGGAATCGGATGCATGGTTTGGAAATGGCAAGCAAAACAAATATGGCACCGGTCTGCGACAAACAGCAAGTAGCCAACTAAGTGCATCAAGTTAATTATGCTACGGCATCCAAACATGACAATAAAATACATGGCAGGGATCCACTCATAATGCTTGACAAAAGATGAACACTGAGCTACGGCCAATTCATCCATTAACAGGTTCAAACAAGCATGGCAAAAGTGCAATTGGTAAACAGGTTTCAGACTTAGTGAAATTAACACAAGCCTGGAATTTCAGATCAGGTAGCACACTTTGGAGCATGAAAACTATATGCTACAGGAACTTAACATGGAAAAGTAAGGCATGACATGAAGCTACGCAAAGAGCTTAACAAAAGTCTCTTAGTGACCTTGAGCCAAAAGGGATCAGAAAATACAATTGCAAGCATGTGAACATGGCAAAAGCATAATCAGATTACAGACTTAGTGAAAAACTGGAGCATGCAAATCTGTTGACAAGTAGGCATGTTTACGAGCTCGATGCACTCACTACAGAGCAAAAGTAGAGCTCGATTGACTCAAGCTAGGGTGCTCCATAATTGCAAAGAAAGACATGAATGGATAGAGCACCACAAGATTAACAAATCATCCTTACTGATCATCCTCAAAAGAGGCACGGATCACTAGGAATCAACATGAACATATGACATATTGATAAAAATAGATCAAGGACTTAGAGAAATTCTAAGTCCCTGAAATCAGCATTAACGAATGCACCACTTTGCAAGCTTGTGCTAGTCACCACACAAATCACAAAAATACATGGATAGCACCTCTGTAAAGATGGCATGGCATATAACAAAACACATGTAGAGCTCAGGAGCATATCATGCACACATTAATCATGGCAAAAATGACAAATAGCTATTTGGTGCAGCAGATCTGACAATTAACTCAAATAGCTCTCTTCCAACAGAATTTCAGGCATCAAGATGAGCCTAAATGAAAATGATGCAATGAGAATAAATGATGTCCTATTTGAGACGAACATTTTGATATGCTACATGCGCAAAACGGAGCTACGGATGCAAACTTATAGCATGATGAAAAATGCAATATATCTAGGGTTTCGGGAGAAAGTCAACCGAGGAGAGAATCCCAGATCTGGCACGGTTCCCGATGCGCTCGCCGGAGTTACTGTAGCTCGGAGGTCACCGGAGATGGACTCGAGGGGAGGAGAGGCCGGGCGGTGAGGGAGTGGCCGGAGCGGCGGAGGTCGGCGCTGGAGTTGGGTCGGCGTCGCCGGATGCGCGCGGTGGCCGGACCTCGCGTCGGTGAGGCGCGCGACAACGGCGTGCGGCGGAGCGGCGTCGGGCGACGGATCAGCGCTGGGGCGAAGGAGGCAGGCGGCGACAATGAGGATGGGCCGCGGGGGCCTCCCGCGGGATCGGGCGGGCCGGCGCACTCGGCGGCAAAGTGGGGCTCGGGGGCGCCACATGTCAGGCTGCAATTGGCGCGGGCCCGCGGCGGACATTGTCCGGCTAGGCTTCGGACATGTCCGGTGGCTGGAGAGGAGCGGGGCTAGGGTTTGGGGGTGGATCTGATCCAGAATTTCGGAGGAGGACCTATTTATAGGCATAGGAGGAGCTAGGAGAGTCCAAATGAGGTGCGGTTTTCGGCCACGCGATCGTGATCGAACGCTTTGGATGATGGAGAGGGTTTAGATGGGTTTTGGGCCAAATTGGAAGGGTGTTGGGCTGCAACACACACGAGGCCTTCTCGGTCCCTCGGTTAACCGTTGGAGTATCAAACGAAGTCCAAACGGTACGAAACTTGACAGGCAGTCTACCGGTAGTAAACCAAGGCCGCATGACAAGTCTCGGTCCAATCCGGAAATGTTTAACCCCCACACATGAAAGGAAGGTAGAAAGGACCACCGGAGGAGATAGGAGCGCCGGAATGCAAAACGGACAACGGGAAAAATGCTCGGATGCATGAGACGAACACGTATGCAAATGCAATGCACATGATGACATGATATGAGATGGATGACAACGACAACAACACACGGAGACAAAAACCCGAACCCGAGAAATAAAATAACTTAGCGCTGGAAACGGCAAGAGTTGGAGTACATATTAGGTAAATTACATCCGGGGTGTTACAACACTCCACCACTACGAAAGGATCTCGTCCCGAGATCTAGGACTGGAAGAATGCCGGGTACTCAGAACGGAGGTGATCCTCGCGTTCCCAGGTGGCTTCACGGTCGGAATGGTGTGACCACTTGACTTTGAGGAATTTTATTGAATTATTACGAGTCTTGCATTCAGTCTCTTCAAGAATAGCAACGGGGTGCTCACGATAAGATAGATCTTCTTGGAGATCAATGTCTTCGAAGTTGACGGTGCGGTCAGGAGTCTTGAAGCACTTGCGGAGCTGAGAGACATGGAACACGTCGTGCACATTTGCAAAGTTTGAAGGAAGCTCGAGTTGATAGGCGAGATCGCCTCTCTTGTTGACGATCTTGAAAGGACCCACGTATCTAGGGGCAAGCTTCCCTTTGATACCGAAGCGACGAGTACCTTTCATTGGAGAGACGCGGAGGTAAACATGATCTCCGATCTCGAAAGCCAAATCACGATGCTTACTATCATAGTAGCTCTTCTGGCGTGATTGCGCTGCTTTGAGGTTATCAGGAATGACTTTACACATTTCCTCTACCTCTGTGATCAAGTCATTTCCAAAAAGTTGACGTTCACCGGTTTCAGACCAGTTGAGAGGAGTACGACACTTCCTGCCATATAGAATTTCGGATGGGGCCTTGCCCGAACTTGCTTGAAAACTGTTGTTGTAGGAGAATTCAGCATATGGAAGACAATCTTCCCACTTCATACCGAAAGAGATAACACAAGCCCTGAGCATATCTTCAAGAATCTGATTGACACGCTCGACTTGACCGCTAGTTTGAGGATGGAAAGCTGTGCTGAAGCGGATGTTGGTGCCCATGGCCTTCTGAAAAGAATCCCAAAACTTGGAGGTAAAGATGCTGCCACGGTCTAAAGAGATCACTTGTGGAATACCGTGCAGCGAGACAATTCGAGAGGTATACAGCTCTGCCAATTGAGCTGCAGTGATAGACTCTTTGATAGGCAGAAAGTGAGCCACTTTAGTGAGTTTCTCGATGATAACGAATATAGCATCATTGCCACGCTTGGACTTTGGAAACCTAGTCACGAAGTCCATCTCAATGTGGTCAAACTTCCATTCTGGAATGGCAAGAGGTTGGAGGAGACCATCTGGCCTTTGGTGTTCTGCCTTCACTCTTTTGCAGACATCAGATTCATTCACGAACTTAGCAATCTCTCGCTTCATTCGAGTCCACCAATAAGCCTGCTTGAGGTCCTGATACATCTTCATACTCCCAGGGTGGATGGAGAGGAGTGAATTGTGAGCCTCATTCATGATAACTTTACAAAGGTCACCTTTAGGCACAACAATACGATCCTCAAAGAAGAGAGTATCCTTGTCATCAAGGCGGTAGCACTTGTACTTGGGTTGACTCTTGGCAATCCCAATCTTCACCTTCTTCACCATAGCATCAAGAAGTTGAGCCTCGCGAATCTGATCTTCCAAAGTAGGAGAGACTTGAAGGTTGGCGAGGAAACCTTGAGGAACAACTTGCAGATTGAGTTTGCGGAAAGCTTCACAAAGCTCGGGTTGGTAAGGCTTGAGAATCAGACTGTTGCCATAAGCCTTCCTGCTCAAAGCGTCAGCAATCACATTGGACTTGCCTGGAGTATACTCGATACTCAGATTATACTCTTGAATCATTTCGACCCAACGAGTCTGCCTGAGGTTGAGATTAGGCTGAGTGAAGATGTACTTGAGACTCTTGTGGTCAGTGAAAATGTCCACTTTTCTTCCCAATAAGAGATGTCTCCAAGTCAAGAGAGCATGCACAACTGCCACCAACTCGAGGTCATGAGTGGGGTAGTTCTTCTCGTTGGGCTTCAACTGGCGAGAGGTATACGCCACAACTTTCTTCTCTTGCATCAACACTGCACCAAGACCTCGGAGAGAGGCATCACAGAAAACCCCGAACGGTTTGGATTCATCAGGAGGAGTCAGAACTGGAGCAGTGACCAATTTCTCTTTCAAGGTGTTGAAAGCGATGTCACATTCCGGAGACCAAACGTACTTGACGTGCTTCTGGAGAAGATTTGAAAGGGGATTTGCGATTTTTGAAAAGTTCTCAATGAACCTTCGACAGTAGCTTGCGAGACCAAGGAAGCTACGGAGTTGCTTCATGTTCTGAGGTGGTTCCCAATTAACAATTGCGGACACCTTCTCAGGATTCACCGCAATGCCCTTGTAAGAGATGATATGCCCAAGATAAAGAACCTCATCGAGCCAAAACTCGCACTTTGTGAACTTGGCGTAGAACTGATGTTCCCTGAGCTTATCGAGCACCAAACGCAAGTGCTTGGCATGATCTTCCTTGTTCTTCGAAAAGACCAGAATGCCGTCGAGATAGACCAAAACAAAGTCATTTGTGTAGGCGTTGAAGATGAAGTTCATCATGCGAGAGAAAGTCGGAGGAGCGTTGACGGGGCCAAAAGACATGACAGTGTATTCGTATGAACCATAGCTTGTTCTGAAAGCCGTCTTGGGAATATCTTGCTCACGGATTCGAATCTGGTGATAGCCCATACGGAGATCAAGCTTGGAGAATACTTGGGCACCTTTGAGTTGTTCGAATAACTCATTGATGTTGGGAAGTGGGTACTTGTTCTTGATAGTCTTCTTGTTCAATGGACGGTAGTCAACACGAAGTCGGTCCGTTCCATCCTTCTTCTTCACAAAAAGAACTCCACAACCCCACGAAGAAGAACTAGGTCGGATGAGACCCATTCACTCTTGAATATCGAGTTGCTTCTTTAGCTCCTTCAACTCTTCAGGTTCGAGCTTGTAAGGACATTTGTACACCGGTTTCGTGCCAGGCTCAAGATCGATGACGAATTCAACTGGCCGGTGCGGAGGCATTCCTGGAAGCTCTTCTGGAAAGACGTCTTGATATTCGCAAATGACTGGAATTTGAGAGATGGCATCCAGTTCACCCTTCTCATTGAGAGAAAACAGACGGATTGTATCATCACGAGCGGCAAAGACAATTACATCCTTAGACGAATGAGTCAACTGAATCTGCCTGGCAGCACAATCAAGATGCGCCTTGTGCTTAGAAAGCCAATCCATTCCAAGAATAAGATCAATATCTGAGTCGCCCAAAACTATAGGAGAAGCTAGAAATTTGTAGTCGCCCAACGTGATAGAAATATCCGGGACGCAGAAATTAGCTATCATTTGCTTGCCCAGTGACACGATTTGCAAAGAATTTTGCAGATACTGATAATCACAATCA
Source organism: Triticum dicoccoides (assembly GCF_002162155.2). Classification (NCBI taxonomy): domain Eukaryota; kingdom Viridiplantae; phylum Streptophyta; class Magnoliopsida; order Poales; family Poaceae; genus Triticum; species Triticum dicoccoides. Next base: position 275,868,132 of record NC_041384.1, on the reverse strand, counting down.
TGCTTTGATGCAAAAGGTTTGGAAATGAAACAATGCGATGCACCAGTGTCAAAAAGAACTTTTGCAGGAACATCGTCAACATGAAGGTTACCCATGATGACATCTGACGAGTCCTCTGCCTGAGCTGCATTCACCATGTTGACCTTGGCGTACTTGGGGTTATGCTCGACCACAGCTGTACTTGCCGATCTCACAGGAGGAGGAGGAGGGAGACGCCTCTGATTGAAGCATTTGTTGGCATAGTGGCCCTTCTGTTGGCACTTGTTGCACGTGACCTCTGAAAGCGGACGGTGATACAGAGCACTCGATCTTGGAGCTTGAGACGAAGTCTTGTTCTGAAAACCAGGGTTGGGTGGGTGGGAAGATCCATTGCCACCTTTGCTCTTCTGTTGATACGGCTGACGGAACGGAGGAGGAGGAAGCCAATACTTCTGCTGCTTAGCCACTTGAGTAGAGGAAGAAGGAGTAGCATCTCTGACTCGCTTCTTGGAAGCATCACACTTTAGTTGAGCAGCCTCTTAATTCAATGCCATGTTGTAAAACTCATCGTACCTCCTGGCCTCAAAGAGAACGAGAGCTAGCTGGATTTCTTCTCTGAGACCACCCCTAAACTGATATATCATGCTCTTCTCGTCAGGGACGTCCTGCTTAGCAAAGCGGGCGAGCTTCTGAAACATCTTGTTGTAGTCATAGACAGACATAGAGCCTTGCTTCAGGTTGCAGAATTCCTCACCCTTGCTTTCAACCACGCTCTGAGGAATATGATGAGCTTTGAAGTCTTGACGGAATTCATCCCAGGTAATCTCACGTCCTCCCCTGGAATCTTTGTACTGCTGAAACCATTCTGCAGCTTGGTCTTTGAGTTGGAAGGAAGCGAACTTGACAAAGTCCTTAGGCCTGACGTTACTGCACTCGAAATGCTTGCACAAGTCCACGAGCCAATCATCAGCGTCAGTTGCCTCAACACAATTGCTGAAAGTCTTTGGCTGGTTAGCAAGGAACTGGTTGAGTGTAGCAAAGTGATTCTCATTATTGCCTTGGTTGCCTTGGTTACCTTGGTTCGCTTGGTTGCGCTCTTGAAGAATTTGCATGATCAACTGCGTGTTTGCATTGGTAGCGGCCATCACAGCTTGCCATGCCTCCGAAGGAGGGGGTGGTGGTGGCGGATCAGGATTCGGAGTCGTGCGCATTGGAGGAGCCATCCTGAAGAGGTTGACATCCATTTGCACATTGATAGACAAAGATTGAAGCTGAATCCAACGGATAGAAATTGCAACATATAGCCTTCACATCCGAACAAAATGAACGAATGCATTCCAATTGAAATGGTCACATATCCATAAATTGAGAAGCCACTTAGAATTTAGATAGAGGAATAAATCAACAAGGTACGAAGCAAGAACGAATACTCGGTAAGGATCACCCAATCTCAGACCAAATATCCGTGGAAGAAGAACTAGAGCTACAAGAATTCCCACCTATGAAACTCCTGAACCTTTCTGGTTATGCAATCAGGTGTTGGGGATACAGGGGAAGCATAATATCTCACCCAAATCTAGCAAATCCTACATCCAGCTGTATCCATCCTTCAACACATAACCGAGAAAACTTCGGAAATCGTCTACCTCAACCTTCGAAAAGCATCCATTATACAAGTTATGGCAATACTCCCGAACTCCCGCCCCAGTACTAGGTGGCGTCGAGGTTATCTCACCAACAACTGCATAAAAGAGATTTTCGATGTCGGTGAACTAAACTCAGGTATTCTAGAACTGCAATGATAAAATTGTGACGACAACACCTCGGAGCTCAACTCCCCGGGACACTGCCACAACCCCTAAATGACAGGAGGCACCAAGAACAATGTTCTCATCACAAAACCATCGGAACAATTCCAAGATACCCGCGTGATCCTAAATTTTTTTTAGTGAAATTTGAGAAGAGAAGAGTCAAAACTCTACGTCAAGATGCCTTACTAGAGCGATGAGGGGACTGGGGAGTAAAAAGAATTCCTAAACTCTCTGATATATGATTCCTAAATGACTCAAAACATTTTTCTAGACTCAACTCGTCCGCTAATTCGATCAAGCAGTGGGGGCTCCTAAGGTCGGGGAAGGCTCTGATTACCAACTTGTAACGCTCTCGATGCGGCTATATCTCCTACATGTCGAAGCACGACTCAGATGCATAACCGCATTGAAAGCAATGTCGCAAGTAAGGTAATCTTCACAACAACCCATGTAAATAGATAATAAGGGGAAAGGTACATAGTTGGCTTACACTCGCCACGTCAAACAAAGTACATAAATAGCATTACATCATCCAATACACTCATGGTCCGACTACGGTACCAAAATAAAAGATCAACCCCAACATGCGACATGGTCCCGATCGCCCCAACTGGGCACCACTACTGATCATCAGGGAAAGACACATAGTAACGGCGTGAGTCTTCGTCGAACTCCCACTTGAGCTCAAGCACATCATCTGGAATCGGAGTCATCGGGTCCTGCATCTGGTTTGGAAGTAATCTGTGAGCCACGGGGACTCAGCAATCTCGCACCCTCGCAATCAAGACTATTTAAGCTTATAGGAAAGGCAAGGTAAATGTGGAGCTGCAGCAAGCGACTAGCATATATGGTGGCTAACCTGTTTGCAAAAGAGAGCGAGAAGAGAAGGCAAAGCACGAACAAAGAACTAGAGAACAACCAACGGCAAACATTACTCCAACACCGTGTTCACTTTCCGGACTCCGCCGAGAAGAGACCATCACGGTTACACATGCAGTTGATTCATTTTAATTAAGTTAAGGTTCAAGTTATCTACAACCGGACATTAACAAATTCCCACCTGCCCATAACAGCGGACACGACTTTCGAAAGTTCCAATCCCTGCAGGGGAGTCCCAACTTAGCCCATGACAAGCTCTCACGGTCAACGAAGGATATACCTTCTCCCGAGACATTTCGATCAGACTCGGTATCCCGGTTCTACAAGACAACTTCGACAAGTCAAAACAAATCCAGCAACACCGCCGAATGTGCCGACAAATCCCGATAGGAGCTGCACATATCTCGTTCTCAGGGCACACTCAAATGAGCTCTCCATACAACTAAAACCAAACCTCGAGTTTCCCCGAGGGGGCGCTGCACAGGACTCTAGTTTGGACCAACACTCAGAGGAGCACTGGCCCAGGGGGGGGGGTTTAAAATAAGATGACCCTCGGGCTCCGGAAACCCAAGGGAAAAAGAGGCTAGGTGGAAAATGGTAAAACCAAGGTTGGGCATTGCTGGAGGAGTTTTATTCAAAGCGAACTGTCAAGGGGTTCCCATTATCACCCAACCGCGTAAGGAACGCAAAATCCGGGAACATAACACCGATATGACGGAAACTAGGGCGGCAAGAGTGGAACAAAACACTAGGCAAAAGGCCGAGCCTTCCACCCTTTACCAAGTATATAGATGCATTAAGATAACAAGATAATATAATGATATCCCAACAATAAACAATGTTCCAACAAGGAACGATCTCCAATCTTCACCTGCAACTAGCAACGCTATAAGAGGGGCTGAGCAAAGCGGTGACATAGCCAATCAACGGTTTGCTAGGACATGATGGGTTAGAGGTTTGACATGGCAATTTGGGAGGCATGATAAGCAAGCGGTAGGCATTGTAGCATAGGCATAGCAAAAGAGCGAGCATCTAGCAAGCAAAGATAGAAGTGATTTCGAGGGTATGATCATCTTGCCTGCAAAGTTGTCAGAGTTGATTGGATCCTCGAAAGCAAACTCAACGGGCTCCTCATTAGCGAACTCGTCTCCTGGCTCTACCCAAACAAGACAAACAAGCAAAAGGAACACAATCAACCACGTGCAAATGCTCGAACAACATGATGCAAACATGGTATGTTATGCGGGATGCGATATGTGATGCATATGCAAGATTTGACAAGGAATGAATGAACCTGGCCTCAACTTGGAAATCCAAGAGTGCCACTGGAAAGGTGAGGTGATTTCGGTTGAAATCGATATAAAGAACACCGGAATCGGATGCACGGTTTGGAAATGGCAAGCAAAACAAATATGGCACCGGTCTGCGACAAACAACAAGTAGCCAACTAAATGCATCAAGTTAATTATGCTACGACATCCAAACATGACAACAAAATACATGGCAGGGATCCACTCATAATGCTTGACAAAAGATGAACACTGAGCTACGACCAATTCATCCATTAACAGGTTCAAACAAGCATGGCAAAAGTGCAATTGGTAAACAGGTTTCAGACTTAGTGAAATTAACACAAGCCTGGAATTTCAGAGTAGGTAGCACACTTTGGAGCATGAAAACTATATGCTACAGGAACTTAACATGGAAAAGTAAGGCATGACATGAAGCTACGCAAAGAGCTTAACAAAAGTCTCTTAGTGACCTTGAGCCAAAAGGGATCAGAAAATACAATTGGAAGCATGTGAACATGGCAAAAGCATAATCAGATTACAGACTTAGTGAAAAACTGAAGCATGCAAATCTGTTAACAAGTAGGCATGTTTACGAGCTCGATGCACTCACTACAGAGCAAAAGTAGAGCTCGATTGACTCAAGCTAGGGTGCTCCATAATTGCAAAAAAAGACATGAATGGATAGAGCACGACAAGATTAACAAATCATCCTTACTGATCATCCTCAAAAGAGGCACGGATCACTAGGAATCAACATGAACATATGTCATATTGATAAAAACAGATCAAGGACTTAGAGAAATTCTAAGTCCCTGAAATCAGCATTAACGAATGCACCACTTTGCAAGCTTGTGCTAGTCACCACACAAATCACAAAAATACATGGATAGCACCTATGTAAAGATGGCATGGAATATAACAAAACACATGTAGAGCTCAGGAGCATATCATGCATACATTAATCATGGCAAAAATGACAAATAGCTATTTGGTGCAGCAGATCTGACAATTAACTCAAATAGCTCTCTTCCAACAGCATTTTAGGCATCAAGATGAGCTCAAATGAAAATGATGCAATGAGAATAAATGATGTACTCTCTGAGGCGAACATTTTGATATGCTACACGCGCAAAACGGAGCTAGGATGCAAAGTTATAGCATGATGAAAAATGCAATATATCTAGGGTTTCGGGAGAAAGTCAACAGAGGAGAGAATCCCAGATCCAGATCTGGCACGGTTCCCAATGCGCTCGCCGGAGTTACTGTAGCTCGGAGGTCGCCGGAGATGGACTTGCCGCGGAGGAGGTCGCTGGAGATGGACTCGAGGGGAGGAGAGGCCGGGCGGTGAGGGAGTGGCCGGAGCGGCGGAGGTCGGCGCTGGAGTTGGGTCAGCGTCGCCGGATGCGCGCGGTGGCCGGACCTCGCGTCGGTGAGGCGCGCGACGACGGCGTGCGGCGGAGCGGCGTCGGGCGGCGGATGGGCGCTGGGGCGAAAGAGAGAGGCGGCAGCGACGAGGATGGGCCGCGGGGGCCTCCCGCGGGCTCGGGCGGGCCGGCGCAGTCGGCAGCGAAGTGGGGCTCGGGGGCGCCATTTGTCAGGCTGCAATTGGCGCGGGCCGGCAGCGGACGTTGTATAGCTAGGCTTCGGACATGTCCGGCGGCTGGAGAGGAGCGGGGCTAGGGTTTGGGGGTGGATCTGATCCGGAACTTCGGAGGAGGACCTATTTATAGGCATAGGAGGAGCTAGGAGAGTCCAAATGAGGTGCGGTTTTCGGCCACGCGATTGTGATCGAACGCTCTGGATGATGGAGAGGGTTTAGGTGGGTTTTGGGCCAAATTGGAAGGGTGTTGGGCTGCAACACACATGAGGCCTTCTCGGTCCCTCGGTTAACCGTTGGAGCATCAAACGAAGTCCAAATGGTACGAAACTTGACAGGCGGTCTACCGGTAGTAAACTAAGGCCGCATGGCAAGTCTCGGTCCAATGCGGAAATGTTTAACCCCCACACACGAAAGGAAGGTAGAAAGGACCACCGAAGGAGATAGGAGCGCCGGAATGCAAAACGGACAACGGGAAAATGCTCGGATGCATGAGACGAACACGTATGCAAATGCAATGCACATGATGACATGATATGAGATGCATGACAACGACAACAACACACGGAGACAAAAACCCGAACCCGAGAAATAAAATAACTTAGCGCCGGAAACGGCAAGAGTTGGAGTACATATTAGGTAAATTACATCCGGGGTGTTACAGGGTTGTGGTGTTCTTTTTGTCCAGAAGAAGGATGGCACGGAAAGACTTTGCGTCGATTTCCACCAATTGAACAAGAAGACAATCAAGACCAAGTACCCACTTCCCAATATCAATGAGCTATTCGAGCAACTTAAAGGTGCAAAGGTGTTTTCCAAGCTTGACCTCCCTATGGGTTATCATCAGATTCGCATTCGTGAAGAAGATATCCCAAAGACATCATTCAGAACAAGCTTTGGTTCTTATGAATATACTGTCATGTCTTTCGGCCTTGTCAATGCCCCTCCAACTTTCTCTTGCATGATGAACTCCATCTGCAACCCCTACACCAATGAATTCATCCTGGTATATCTCGATGATATCTTGGCGTTCTCCCAGAATAAGAAGGATCATGCCAAACATTTGCGATTGGTGCTCGACGAGCTCAGAGAGTATAAATTCTATGCAAAGTTCTCCAAATGTGAGTTTTGTCATGATGAAGTTCTTTACCTTGGTCACATCATCTCCACCAAGGGCATCGCTGTTAATCCGGAGAAGGTTTCTATAATTGTGAACTGGGAACCTCCTCCGAATGTCAAGCAGCTCCGTAGTTTCCTTGGGCTTGCAAGCTATTGTCGAAGATTTGTTGAAAACTTCTCAAAGATTGCTAAGCCTCTTTCCAACCCCCTCTAGAAGCATGTCAAGTATTCCTGGACTCCTGAGTGTGATGTTGCTTTCAACACTCTCGAAGAGAATCTCATCTCAGCTCCTGTCCTAACTCCTCCTAATGAGTCCAAACCCTTCAAAGTTTTCTGTGATGCCTCGTTGCAACGTCTCGGCACTGTGTTAATGCAAGATAAGAAGTTTGTGGCCTATACTTCTCACAAGTTGAAGCAAAATTAAAGGAACTACCCCACTCATGATCTTGAGTTGGCGGCAGTCGTCCATGCATTAATAACATGGAGACATCTCTTGTTGGGAAGGCAAGTGGACATTTTCACCGATCATAAGAGCCTCAAATATATCTTCACTCAACCCAACCTAAACCTCCGGCAAAATCGTTGGGTCGAAATGATTTAAGAGTACAATCCAAGTATTGAATACACTCCAGGCAAGGCGAATGTAATTGCAGATGCTTTCAGCAGAAAGGCTTATTGCAACAGCTTAATTCTCAAGCCATTCCAACTTGATCTTTGTCAAGCTTTCCGCAAGCTCAATCTCCAAGTTATTCCTCAAGGTTTTCTTGCCAACCTTCAAGTCACTCCAACTTTCAAAGACCAAATTCGTGAGGCACAACTCCTTGATACCATGGTGAAGAAGGTGAAACAGGGTCTTGCCAAGGGCTTACCCACATACAAGTGCTATCGCATTGATGACAGAGACACTTTGTTCTTTGAGGACCGGATTGTTTTTTCTAAAGGTGATCTAAGGAAGGTCATAATGAATGAAGCGCACAATTCTCTTCTTACCATTCACCCAGGCAGTTCGAAGAATGTACCATGACCTCAAGCAATCCTATTGGTGGACTCGAATGAATCGAGAGATTGCTCAATTTGTGAATGAATGTGATGTCTGTCGAAGTGTGAAAGCCGAAAATCAATGACAAGCTGGTCTCCTCCAACCTCTTGCTATTCCAGAATGGAAGTTTGATAATATCGAAATGGACTTTGTCACTGGCTTTCCCAAGTCCAAGCATGGGAATTATGCTATCTTCGTTGTCATCGACAAGCTTACAAAAGTGGCTCATTTACTTCCAATCAAAGAATCTATCATGGTAGCTCAGTTGGCAGAGCTATACACCTCCAGAATTGTCTTGTTGCACGGAATTCTGTGATTGATCTCTTCAGACAGCGGAAGCATTTTCACTTCCAAGTTCTGGGACTCCTTCCAGAAGGCCATGGGCACCAGCTTTCCCTTCAGCACGGCTTTCCATCCTCAAACAAGTGGCCAAGTTGAGAGAGTTAATCAAATCCTCGAAGACATGCTCAGGGCTTGTGTCATATCTTTCGGTATGAAGTGGGAAGATTGCCTCTCATATGACAAGTTCTCCTACAACAACAGCTCCAAGCAAGTTCGGGCAAGGCCCCATTTGAAATTCTATATGGCACAAAGTGTCATACTCCTCTCAACTGGTCCGAGACTGTTGAACGCCAACTTCTTGGCAATGACTTGATCACAGAGGCTGAAGAAATGTGTAAAGTCATCCGTGAAAATCTCAAAGCTGCGCAATTGCGCCAGAAGAGTTACTATGATAGCAAGCACCGTGACTTGGTTTTCGAGATCAGAGACAATGTCTATCTCCGCGCCTCTCCTATGAAAGGCACTCAATGCTTCGGTATCAAAGGGAAGCTTGCCCCGATATATATAGGTCCTTTCAAGATCATTGGCAAAAGAGGCGACCTCGCTTATCAGCTTGAGCTTCCGCCCAATTTCTCTAATGTGCACGATGTGTTTCACGTGTCACAACTTCGCAAGTGCTTCAAGATGCCCGAGCGCATTATCAACTTCGAAGAGATTGACCTCCAAGAAGGCTTGTCTTATCATGAGCATCCCGTTGCCATTCTTGAAGAAACCGATCGCAAAACTTGCAACAACTCAATTAAATTCCTGAAAGTTAAGTGGTCTCACCATTCTGACCGAGAAGCTACATGGGAGCGCGAGGATCACCTCCATTCCGAATATCCGGAGTTCTTTCAATCCTAGATCTCGGGTCGAGATCCTCTTGTAGTGGTGGAGAGTTGTAACATCCCGGATGTAACATTCCATAATTGTAACTCCAACTCTTTCCATTTCCAGCAATGTTATATGTTATATCCTCCGTGGTTGGGGTTTGTCCTCGTTTGGCATTTTTTTTTCATGTCATGCATTTCATCTCATGTTATCATGTGCATCTCATTTGCATTCATGTTCGTCTCATGGATTCGGTCTTATTCCCCGTTGTCTGTTTCGGAATCCGACACTCACACATGCACCCGTTGCACCTCTCAGACCTTGTTTCGTGAGCGGGGGAAAAACGTTCACGGAATTGGCCGAGATTCGTCGAGTGGCCTTGGTACAACACAGGTAGGCCGCCTGTCAAATTTCGTTCCATTGGGAGGTCGTTTGCTACCCCCAACGGTTAGCTGTGTAACCGCTGAAACCCCTCTCTCTTTTCATCACAACACCCCTCCACAACAGCCAACTAATCCATCTAAACCCCCTCCATGCTCTCTGTTGTTGGATCACGATCGTGTGGGAGAAAACCGCACCTCATTTGGACTCTCCTAGCTCCCTCTACCTATAAATACGCCTCCCCCTCCGAAATTCATAGACGAAAACCCTAGCCTAGCTCCTCCGCACCGTCGGACGTGTCCGCCCACGCCGGACACAGCCGCGCCACCGCCTCCGTGCCAACCACCGCCCGCCACGTGTCCCGCGCCGGCACCCACCTCTGCCAGCCCGCATGCCTGAGTCGGGCCTGCGGAGCCCGAAGCTGCCGCCCGCGCGCCCGAGCGTCGCCCAGTCTGCCCCGCTGCCCACAGCACCGCCCGCGCTCGTTGCCACCACCGTACCGCCTCCAGTCGGCCGTCCGCGCCACCGGAGTCCATCGCCCCGCTCCGCCGCCTCGTCATCGCGCTGTCCCGTAGCTCCAACCTCACCGCCGCGCCAGGATCTGGCCAGATCCCGGCCAGGGAAGGACCCCGCCGGCTGGATCCGCCGCCCCCCGACCTTGCCGGCCACTTCCTCCCTCACCGGAGTGCGAGTAGCCACTGCATCGGTTCACGTGCCGTACGAACCCTAGATCCGAAGGTCAAAATTCTCTCTAAGTCTCATGTGACCATCTTTGCCATGTCATATCTCCATGCCCGTAGCTCCGATTTGTGCGTATGATATATGGAAATGTCCATCTCATGATGCTCTACATGCTAGTATCAATTATTTGCATGTTACTATCCATATTGGTGCCCTAATCTTTGTTGCAAAAGTGCTAAATGAAGTTGTCTGCTAGAATCCATCATAACTTGTTGTTTTGTCTTTTTCATATCATTTTGTGTGTTCATCCTTTGAGCATCATGTCTACATGTTTTAGGAGCATCTTCATGCCATATTTACAGTGGTGCAAGCGTTGTATTTTTATGTGCCCTATGCTGACTAGCACAAGCATGCAAAGTAGTCCACTCGATGTTGCTAATTTCAGCTACTTATTTTTTCTGCTAAGTCTTTTGCTGTTACATTAGGTTGCCATGTTGATTTGTTGCCACAAGTAGATCCATGCATATTTTGATGAAGTTCAATAAGGGTGTTTTGAAGATATGGTTATGCCCTTTCCATTCATGCCATTGTTTTTAATTATGGGGAACTGTAGCTTGTCATTACCATGCTTTCCTTTTGCTAAATATTATTGCTGTCAGTCTGTTAACAGGAAGTGCATTTTTGCCATGTGGTTTGCTAGTGATCCATGCACCCTCTGACTATGCTCTTGCCATGTTTAGCTTCATAAATGTGTCTTCTTACTGTTGATTACCTATAGATGCCATTAAATGATTTGTGGTGAGTTGCACGAGCTTGCAAAGTTGCTATCATGAATCTGATTCTGCCATGCATGATTTTCCTCCATGTCTGAAACCTGTTCATATCACTTGCCATGGTTGCGTTGATGCTACCATATTTTCTATGCATCTTTGCGTCAAGTTCACTAAGGGAGTTTTGTTCTTTGCCTTTAGTACTATCATGCCATGCCCTTGTTTGCCACGATATGATCATGTAGCATGTAGTTTACTAGCTCTAAACATTGCTACCTGATGCTTTTTCTGCCATGATCAGTGCAAAACTGCTAAGTCTGTAAACTGTTTGTCATTTGCATCTTTGCGATGTTGTTTTAGACTTGTTCTAGTGAGTACTAGCAGGAGCTCAGTGTTCATGATTTGTAGAGCTACACCTTTACTTCACTGCCATGTGTTTTGTTTCCATGTGGCAGTGCTATAGCATATTTTCATGATGCATCTTAAGTGCTATGTTGTTGTTAAGCGTAGTTTTGCCTTGTTCTTATTTTGCTCGTCATTTGCTAACCGTGCATCCGTTTCTGGTGATCTTTATATCGTTTTTGACCAAAATCTCCTAACCTATCCAGTGACATGCTTGGTTTGCCAAGTTGATGCCATTATCATCTTTCCCTTATGGTGTAGCCATATGCATTGCACATCATACCTTGCTTTCCATGCCATGCCTTGCATCATGTTGCTTGTGCATTGCACCGTGATTGATTATTGTTCTGTTGCTTGTGATCTTGCTTTGGGTAGAGTAGGGAGACGAGTTCGCGAACGAGGATCCTATTGAGTACGTTTAGGAGGAGCAAGCTTTGGACAACCCTGAGAACTTTGCAGGCAAGATGATCATTACCCCCGATATCACTTCTATCTTTGCTTGCTAGTTGTTCGTTCTATCGCTATGTCATGCTACCTACCACTTGTTTATCAAGCCTCCCATATTGACATTTCAAGCCTCTAACCCACCTTCCTAGCAAACCGTTTCCGTCATATCTCTTATTTAATTAATGCATCTATATACTTGGCAAAGGGTGGAAGACTTGGCCTTTTTCTTGGTGTTTTGTTCCACTCTCGCCGCCTTTGTTTCCGTCATACCGGTGTTATGTTCCTTGATTTTGCATTCCTTACGCGGTTGGGGTTATGGGACCCCCTTGACAGTTTGCTTTTTATAAAACTCCTCCAGCAAGGCCCAACCTTGGTTTTACCATTTGCCTAATAACAACTAAAATATGCATAGAGAGTAATTAACCCGAGGA
>NC_041384.1:275851025-275855885 GCF_002162155.2 Triticum dicoccoides | reverse complement strand
GTGCTCCTCGGAGTGTTGGTCCGAACCGAGCATACTGTGGGGCCACCTCAGGGAAACTCGACGATTGGTTTTACTCGTAGGATGTCTCATTCGGTGTGCCCTGAGAAAGAGATACGTGCGACTCCTATCAGGATTTGTCGGCACATCGGGCGGTGTTGCTGGTCTTGTTTTACCATTGCCGAAATGTCTTGTAACCGGGATTCCGAGTCTGATCGGGTTGTTCCAGGAGAAGGAATATCCTTCGTTGATCGTGAGAGCTTGTGATGGGCTAAGTTGGGACACCCCTGCAGGGTGTAAACTTTTGAGAGCCGTGGCCGTGGTTATGTGGCAGATGGGAATTTGTTAATATCCGGTTGTAGAGAACTTGACACTTGACTTCATTAAAATACACTAACCACGTGTGTAACCGTGATGGTCTCTTTTCGACGAGGTTCGGGAAGTGAACACGGTTGGGTTATGTGTGAACGTAAGTAGTTTAGGATCACTTCTTGATCACTTCTAGCTCTACGTCTATTGCGTAGTTTCTCAACTTCCTCTTGTACTCGTATGTTAGGCACCATATTTTCTTAGTGCTTGGTGCAACTACACCTTATAACCACATCCTACCTTTAAGCTTAAATAGTCTGGATCTTGCTGGTTTTGAGATTGTTGAGTCCTCGTGACTCACAGATACTACCGAAACAGTTGCAGGTGCCGATGACACCAATGCAGGTGATGCAACCGAGCGCAAGTGGGAGTTCGACGAAGACCTTGGCCATTACTATGTTTCCTTTCCAGACGATCAGTAGTGGTGCCCAGTAGGGACGCGATCGGGATTTAGCAATGGGGGTTATGTTCTTTTCATTTGGATTCGTCCGTAGTCGGACTTTGTGTGTACTCTGTATGATGTATGAATTATTTGATCATTGTGTGACATGGCGATTGTAAGCCAACTATTTACTTCCTTGTTCATTTACATGGGATTGTGTGAAGATGACCCTTCTTGTGATGATACCAATATGCGGTTATGCCTCTAAGTTGTGCCTCGACATGTGGGAGATATAGCCGCATCTTGGGCGTTACACATGGATATCAGAGAGGTCCATGCTAATATTACCACTTCTTAGTCTAGTTTCGAAACCTCACAATTTTTGCAAAGGGGTCAGCCACCAAGAAGACATGTATAGGGTTGACACGATGACTTCTGATTACTCTGTCATCCGAAGTTCCAAAATGAAATTCAGCATTTTTTGGAGCATATTCCATTCTGCCGCAGGCGCCAGCGCTCATCAACAAACCATTCATTTTTGCGAAATAAATGTAGAGCAAACCTCATTTCCTTCAGCAACCTTGCTCTTAGAACAAAGAACCTGGCGAATATAATCTCTTGTAAGGTCACTCAGTAGGAGTTCAAAGTAATTCCAGAGAGATTCAGATCTAAGCATTCGACGTGATTATTATATTGTATCACATTATCCACCACTGGGCCTAATCTTATCTGCAAAAGAAGAAAATGTGTTAGTGCCTACATGTAGTTTTGAACATTACTACATGCCTATTTGGTTTGCAGGATTTGTAAAATGCACTAACATGCCATCTTTGATCTGCATGATTAACATGAGCATTTGATTACATTCTAGAAAAATGTAGCCGTCTTCAAAAGAGGTTGGAGTGGATGAAAAGTTCCCTAAGAAAACTAGTACAGATGAATCCAAAGGAGAAATGCTTATTGATTGTAACCATATGGATCAAGCAACCGATATGGGGGGACATGTATGCACTAAAATACTCCAAAAGAATCCTTCAAAAATCGTATTACATTGATTGCCCACAAGTATAGGGGATCGCAACAGTTTTCGAGGGTAGAGTATTCAACCCAAATTTAGTTATTTGACACAAGGGAAGCCAAAGAATATTCTCAAGTATTAGCAGCTGAGTTGTTAATTCAACCACACCTAGAAACTTAATATCTGCAGCAAGGTATTTAGTACCAAAATAATATGATAGTAATGATAACAGTGGCAAAAGGTAACGGTAGCAAAATTAATATTTTTGGGTTTTCTAGTGGTTGTAACAATAGCAACGGAAAAGTAAATAAGTGAAGAACAATATATGAAAATCTTGTAGGCATTGGATCAGTGATGGAGAATTATGCCAGATGCGATCGATCATGTAACAGTCATAACCTATGGTGATACAGAACTATCTCCAATTCATCAATGTAATGTAGGCATGTAATCCGAATATAGTCATACGTGCTTATGGAAAAGAACTTGCATGACATCTTTTGTCCTACCCTCCCGTGGCAGCAGGGTCCTCTTGGAAACTAAGGGATATTAAGGCCTCCTTTTAATAGAGTACCGGACCAAAGCATTAACACATAGTGAATACATGAACTCCTCAAACTACGGTCATCACCGGTAAGTATCCCGATTATTGTCACTTCGGGGTTAACGGATCATAACACATAATAGGTGACTATAGACTTGCAAGATAGGATCAAGAACTCTCATATATTGATGAAGACATAATAGGTTCAGATCTGAAATCATGGCACTCGGGCGCTAGTGACAAGCATTAAGCATAGCAAAGTCATAGCAACATCAATCTCAGAACATAGTGGATACAAGGGATCAAACTCTAACAAAACTAACTCGATTACATGATAAATATCATCCAACCCATCACCCGTCCAGCAAGCCTACGATGGAATTACTCACGCACGGCAGTGAGCATCATGAAATTGGTGATGGAGGAAGGTTGATGATGACGATGGCGACGGATTCCCCTCTCTGGAGCCCCGAACGGACTCCTGATCAGCCCTCCCGAGAGAGTTCAGGGCTTGGCAGCGGCTCCGTATCGTAAAACGCGATGAATCCTTCTCTCTGATTTTTTGTCCCAGAAAGTGAATATATGGAGTCAAGGTTGAGGTCGGTGGAGCATCAGGGGCCCACGAGGCAGGTGGGTAGGGCGCGCCCCCACCCTCGTGGACAGGGTGTGGGCCCCCTGACATGGATCTTTCTTCCAGTATTTTAAATATATTAAAAAATAATTCTCCGTTGATTTTTAGGTCATTCCGAGAACTTTTATTTCTGCACAAAAATAACACCATGGCAATTCTGCTAAAAACAGCGTCAGTCGGGTTAGTTCCATTCAAATCATGCAAGTTAGAGTCCAAAACAAGGGCAAAAGTGTTTGGAAAAGTAGATACGACGAAGACGTATCAATCCCCCGAGCTTAAACCTTTGCTTGTCCTCAAGCAATTCAGTTGATAAATTGGAAGTGATAAAGAAAAACTTTTACAAACTCTGTTTGCTCTTGTTGTTGTAAATATGTAAAGCCAGCATTCAAGTTTTCAACAAAGATTATGAACTAAACACATTTGCAATAACATTTAGGTATCATGTTTACTCATATCAATGGCATAATCAACTAGCGAGCAATAATAATAAATCTCGGATGACAACACTTTCTCAAAACAATCATGATATGATATAACAAGATGGTATCTCGCTAGCCCTTTCTGAGACCGCAAAACATAAATGCAGCGCACCTTTAAAGATCAAGGACTGACTAGACATTGTAATTCATGGTAAAAGAGATCCAGTCAAGTCATACTCAATGTAAACTAACAGTAATGGATGCAAATGACAGCGGTGCTCTCCAACTAGTGCTTTTTAATAAGCGGATGATGACTCAAGATAAAAGTAAATAGATAGGCCCTTCGCAGAGGGAAGCAGGGATTTGTAGAGGTGCCAGAGCTCGGTTTTTAAATAGATATGAATAATATTTTGAGCGGTATACTTTCATTGTCAAAGTAACAACCGAGAGATCTCGATATCTTCCATGCTACACACATTATAGGCGGTTCCCAAATAGAATAGTAAAGTTTATACTCCCCCTCCACCAACAAGCATCAATCCATGGCTTGCTCGAAACAACGAGTGCCTCCAACTAACAAGAGTCCCGGGGGAGTTTTGTTTGTAGTTATTTTCATTTGATTTGCATAAAGCATGGGACTGGGCATCCCGTTGACCAGCCATTTTCTCGTGAGTGAGGAGCGGAGTCCACTCCTCTTGAGAATAACCCGCTGTAACGCCCCGGATACAACTTTCCGTATTCGTAACTCTGAACCTTACCTTTTCTTGAGATGCGATATGAGATTCCCTTCGTGGTTGGGTTTTGTATTTGTTTTGCTTTTGTTCATGTCATACATTACATAGCATGTCATCATGTGCATCACATTTGCATACGGGTTCGTCTCATGCATCTGAGCATCTTCCCCGTTGTCCGTTTTGCAATCCGACACTCCTACTTGCACCGGCGCACCCCTCTTATCTCTTTTCATGAGCGGGTGTTAAATGTTCTCGGACTAGACCGAGATTTGCCAAGTGGCCTTGGTACACCACCGGTAGACCGCCTGTCAAATTTCATGCCATTTGGAGTCCGATTGATACTCCAATGGTTACACGGGTAACCGCAAAGGCCTCGTGTGTGTTGCAGCCCAACACCCCTAAAAAACAGCCCAATAATCCATCCAAACCTCTTCCATATCGTCTGCCGTCGGATCACGATCGCGTGGGCAAAAACTACACCCCATTTGGACGTCCCTACCTCCCTCTACCTATATAAACACCTCCCCTTCCATTTTTCATGGACAAAACCCTAGCTTCTTCCTCCTCCCGCCGACGGACACGTCCACCCTCACGCCCGGACATGTCCGCCACCGCCCCTGCACAATCCGGAGCCGCCACCTGACCGTCGTCGTCGTCCCCACCGCCGCGGCCCGCCGAGCCCATCGTGGGCCCGCGCGAGCCCGATCGCGCCCACCATCGCGCCCTGTGGGCCCGACCGCCTTGCCGCCGCCGCTTGGGTCCCCCG
>NC_041384.1:275822009-275850470 GCF_002162155.2 Triticum dicoccoides | reverse complement strand
GCCCGGCCCGGTCAACGCCGCCGTTCGCCCGAGCGCCTCCCCGCGCGAGGGCCCGATCCGGCTCGGGCTCGCCGCCCTTCGACGCCGGCACCCCACTCCAGCCGGCGAGCGTGCCCGCCGCCCGTGCCTGGCGCCCAGCTCGCCGCTGCACTCGGTGTCTCTGCCCCGCCGCCCAACGAATTCGGCCCCGGCGACCCCCACCTTCCCCGGATCCGTCCGACCCGAGCCCCCTCCGCCGTCTCCGTCGACCGGACTTCACCGGAGCCACGTCGCCGACCTCTTTCCCAGATCTGCACACCACCATCGCCGGACGGCCCGAGTCCTCCAACCAAACGACCCCACTGCACCGATTCGTTCTCGGGACCTCTCCGTCCAGCTTTTCCACGAGGTTGATTCTGGCTAAGTCTATTCTCCCTGTTATATTCTATGCCCCTGTTCTTTGCATCATAACTCCATCACCGTAGCTCCGTTTTATGCATATGAGATATCAAAATGTTTATTGTGAGATGCTCTTAATTTCATTCCATTGAGGCATTGCTTGTTTGAGTTCATCTTGATTCCCGAATCATTGATGCAAGAGTGCTATAAAATGTTTACTGCTGCTACTTGTCAGATTATGATGATTTGTCATTTTTGTCACATTTGTTGTCTGCATCATATGGGCATGATCTCTACATGTGTTTTGAACTATGCCATGCCATATTTACAGGGGTGCTTGCCATGTATTTGTTTGATCAATGTGGTGACTAGCACAAGCATGCAAAGTAGCCTTCGTGATATTGCTGATTTCTGGGACTTAGGATTTTACTAAGTCATTTTCCTGCTGTTTTTTTATGCGACGTAAACATGATGCTAAAGTGAGATCCATGCTTGTTTTGAGTATATTCAGTAAGGATGTTTTGAAAATATGGTTATGTTCTATCCGTCCATGCCCATGTTTGCAATTATGGAGTGCCCTAGTATGTCTTAGTCTTGCTCTACTTTTGCTATAAAATGTTCCTGGCAGATTGTTTACATATTAATGAATTTTGCCATGGTTGTTGCTATTGATCCTTGCATTCTATGACCTTTCTCTTGCCATGGTTAGCTTCATGAACATGTCTTATTGCTGTTAGTATGCTTATCTTGTCATGCAATGCCTTGTGGTGAGTGGTTTGAGCTCGCAAAGAGGCCTTCATAATTCTGTTTATGGCATGCTCAGTTTTCTGCTAAGTCTAAAACTGTTAATAAAACTTGCTACATTTACATGGGTGCCATCATATCTTCTGTGCCTTTTTGGCTCATGATCAGTAAGGGACTTTTGTTCTATGCTTTTAGTAGATTCATGCCATGCCATTGTCTTCTATGATATGTTCCTGTAGCATGATGTTTGCTTGCTCTAAACATGGCTTCCTGATGTTATTTCGAGCATGTTAGTATTTTCACTAAGTCTGTGAAGCTGATATCTTTTGCACTTTTGCCATGCTTGTTTGAACATGCTCTTGTGTGATTTACCCGTAGCTCAGTGTTCATGTTTTGTCAAGCATCTTGAGTACATCACTGCCATATGATTTGTTGCTATGTTGGAGTGTAGTAGCTTAGTTTCTTGTTGCGTTCTAGTTGGCATCGTGATGTTAATCGCAGAATTGTGCCATTATTGTTTTGCTTGCCATTTGCAAACCGTGCATCCGTTTCCGGTGATCCTTATATCGATTTCGACCGAAATCATCTCATCTTTCTAGAGGAACACCTGGTTTTCCAAATTGATGCCTTGCATATCACATCCCGCATGTCATGCCATGTATTGCACCATGTTGCTTGTGCATTGCACCGTGATTGATTGTTGGTCCTTTGCTTGTGTTCTTACTTTGGGTAGAGCCGAGAGATGAGTACGTGATGACGAACCTGTTGAGTATGCTTTCAAGAATCAAGCTTTCATCAACTCTGAGAACTTTGCAGGCAAGATGACCATACCCTCGAAATCACTTCTATCTTTGCTTTCTAGTTGTTTTCTCTATTGCTATTCCGCGATACCTACCATTTGCTATATCATGCCTCCCATATTGCCATGACAAGCCTCTAACCCACCTTACCTAGCAAATCGTTGTTTGGCTATGTTACCGCTTTGCTCAGCCCCTCTTATAGCGTTGCTAGTTGTAGGTGAAGATGAAGTTTGTTCCATGTTGGAACATGGATATTGTCGGGATATCATTATTATATCTTGTTTACTTTAATGCATCTATATAAAGGGTGGAAGGCCTTATGCCTGGTGTTTTGTTCCACTCTTGCCAACCTAGTTTCCGTCATACCGGTGTTATGTTCCTTGATTTTGCATTCCTTATGCGGTTGGGTGTTATGGGAACCCCTTTACATTTTGCTTTGAATAAAACTCCTCCAGCTAGGCCCAATCTTGGTTTTACATTTTCCTAACAACCTATTACCCTTCCCTTGGGTCGGCCAACCCAAGGGTCATCTTTATTTTAACCTTCCCGGGCCAGTGCTTCTCTAAGTGTTGGTCCGAACCGAGCTTCCTGCGGGGACACCTCGGGGAAACTTGAGGTTTGGTTTTACTCGTAGCTAGTCTCATCCGGTGTTGCCCTGAGAACGAGATACGTGCGACTCCTATCGGGATTGTCAGCACATCGGGTGGCTTTGGTGGTCTTGTTTTACCATTGTCGAAATGTCTTGTAACCGGGATTCCGAGTCTGATCGGGTCTTCCTGGGAGAAGGAATATCCTCCGTTGACCATGAGAGCTTGTGATCCGCTAAGTTGGGACACCCCTGCAGGGTTTGAACTTTCGAAAGCCGAGCCCATGGTTATTGGCAGATGGGAATTTGTTAATATCTGGTTGTAGAGAACTTGACACTTAACTTAATTAAAATGAATCAACCGCGTGTGTAGCCGTGATGGTCTCTTTCCGGCGGAGTCCGGGAAGTGAACACGGTCTTGTGTTATGCTTGAACGTAGGTAGTTTCAGGATCACTTCTTGATCATTTATAGCTTCTCAACCGTGCTTTGTTTCTCTTCTCGCTCTCTTTTGTGTATGTTAGCCACCATATATGCTTAGTGCTTTGCTGCAGCTCCACCTCACTACCCTTCCCTACCCATAAGCTTAAATAGTCTTGATCTCGTGGGTGTGAGATTACTGAGTCCTCGTGACTCACAGATACTTCCAAACAGTTGCAGGTGCCGATGATACCAGTGTAGATGACGCAACTAAGCTCAAGTGGGAGCTCGATGAAGATCTTGATCGTTGTTTCGTTTCTTTTCCGGTTGATCAGTAGTGGTGCCCAGTTGGGACGATCAGGGATCTAGCATTTGGGGTTGTCTTCTTTTATTTTGGTTCCGTAGTCGGACCATGATTGTTTTCTGGATGATGTATGTATAACTTGTATTTGTGTGAAGTGGCTATTGTAAGCCAACTCTTTATCCCTTTCTATTTAGTACATGGAATTGTGTGAAGATTACCCCTCTTGCGACAAACCTACCATGCGTCTATGCCTCTAAGTCGTGCCCCGACATGTGGGAGATATAGCCGCATTGTGGGTGTTACGCCCGGCTAGCATGGAAGATACAGACAACCCTAGTTGATACATGAGTTATTTCGAGCATACAAAACAGAATGTTTATTTGAAGGTTTAGCTTTTTGCACATACAAATTTACTTGGAACGGCAGGTAGATACCGTATATAGGCAGGTATGGTGGACCCATATGGAACAACTTTGGGGTTTAAGGAATTGGATGCACAAGAAGTATTCATGCTTGGTACAAGTGAAGGCTAGAGAAAGACTAGGAAGCCACCAGCTAGAGAGCGACAACAGTCATGAACATGCATTAAAATTATTCAACACCGAATGGAAGCATGAGTAGGATATAATGCACCATGAACATAAATATCATAGAGGCAATGTTGATTTTGTTTCAACTACATGCGTGAACATGTGCCAAGTCAAGCCACTCGAATCATGCAAAAGAGGATACCAACCTATCATAACACATCACAACCATTTTAATAGCATGTTGGCACGCAAGGTAAACTATTATAAGCCCCTAGCTAATTGAGCATGCCATTAGCAACTATAATCTCTAATCGTCATTGTAAACATGTTCATTCATAATAGGCTGAATCAGGAACGATAAACTAATCATATTTAAAAAAACAAGAGAGGTCGAGTTCATACCAGCTTTTCTCATCTCAATAAGTTCATCATATAATCATCATTATTGCCTTTCATTTGCATGACCGAATAGTGTGGATAATAATAATAGTGCACATGTATTGGACTAAGCTATAATCTGCAAACATTCAATTTAAGAGAGAAGACAAGGTAATATGGGCTCTTTATTAGATCAACAATAATGCATACGAGAGCCACTTAACATTTTCATTATGGTCTTCTCCTCTCGACCCCCAAAGAACAAGAAAAGAAACAAAACTATTTACACGGGAAAGCTCCCAACAAGCAAAAGAAGAACAAGAAATCTTTTTGGGTTTTCTTTTTAATTACTACTACTACAGGATGAAAAGTAAACTAGCTAAAAGCTACAACTAATTTTTTGTGTTCTTTTTAAGGTTTATCAAACACACAAGAAGAAAGCATAAAAAGGGAAATAAACTAGCTTGGATATGACAATGGAAAATTATGAGCACCGACAACTAGCATGAGTGTTTGAGCATAAATGCAATGTCGGTGGGAAATACGTACTCCCCAAAGCTTAGGCTTTTGGCCTAAGTTGGTCTATGGCCACAGCTGGCCTGGCGGATATCCAAAGTTATAGTTGGTGTCGTACTGAGAAGGATCCTCCGGATTCCACTGATAAATAGATTGTCGGTGAGGATCAAATTGTGGTTCCGGCTCTGGCTCTGTAGCTGGTGTGGGGTTTCGGTAGGCGTGAATGGCCTCCGGCAGAACAAGGTACTTGCCTGCATATAAGTCAAACAAGGAAGGGGCAGCCAAAGTAATAGTCCCAGGTTGATTTTTATCAAATACCAGCTTGTACTTAAGCATCTTTTCCTTGTTCTTAATGATAAAATCATGTGCTACCATACTCTTATAGTCTAGAAAAACAGGAGGCAGCAACTTCTCTTCCTTCTCATAATGCCTAATAGGTATATTAAAATGTGCAGCGAGGCACGAGACAAAGATACCTCCCAAGATGGGGCCCTTAGTACAGTTAAGATTTAACCGCTTTGCAACAATAGCGCCCATACTAAATGTGTCATCACGGAACAAGGCATGGCACAAAATAATAATATCAGGGGCACTAAGGTTGCCACAGTTTCCTCGACCAATTAAGCATCTACTAGCAAATATTGCAAAGTAACGTAAAACAGGAAAATGTATGCTAGTAATTCTTGCATCAAAAAATTTCCTTGTTTCTCCTACAGCAATTGTATCAATAAACCCTTCCACATCGTCATGATGTGGTTCCTCTACATTGCCCTCAAAAGGGATCAAACAAACCCGACAAAAATCACCAAGTGATATCTCCTTATGCTCATCATATAAATAAAATTCCACGGGTAGGTGGTGAGCTCCTAGCATGGAAATGAAAGTTTTGCACAAAGATATTGGTGAGTAAGAGATACTGTTCGCGTTGGTCATGGAGGAAGGCGGCCAGGCCAGCATTCTCAGGCAACTCATAGAAATCATCATAAATTCCGGCTGCTCACAAGAAATCATCACAAGGCCATTCACACGGCCGGACCTCCATGGTGCGAGGGAGATTATACTTAGTCTTCTTGTTCTCTTCACTTTGCTTATCCTTCGAGGTTCAGATCGATGAGCCCCTCAAAAATCTCTTCATCTTTTGCTGAAATTTTCTGAAATTTTTAGTAACTCAAAATAAAAGTGAACCAAACTCAACAAAATTGATAGCAACTACTCCTACAAGAGCCTAGAGGCAATATAATGCATTAGAACTACTTTTGACCACATCAATTTCGCATGCAAGCTCAAGAACAGGGTCACCTAAGCAGCAAAAAATTGAAATAAATAAAGCACTAGAAAAAACTAATTGGACCATTGGAGGAGTCACATACCAAAGAACAATCCCTCAAAGCAGTTTTGTGAATGGAGCTTTGAGCTAGGAGATCGAAAATTGCAGCAAGATGAGCTTGAACTCGGGTTTGAGCTGGCTAGTGATTTTTTTGGGAGGAAGAAGGAGTGTGTGGTAGCTGGAATAAGTGGAGGGGAACCACCATGGGCCCACGAGGCAGGGGGTGCGCCCAGGGGGGTGGGCGCGCCCTGGACCCTCGTGGCTAGGTGCTTGCTCCCCCTGTTGTGTTCTCAGTGCTAGATATTCTCAAATATTCTAGAAAAAACCATATTTAACTTTCAGGGCATTTGGAGAACTTTTATTTTCGGGGTATTTTTATTGCATGGATAATTCAGAAAACAGACAGAAATTACTACTTTTTTCTTTATTTCATTGAACATATAAACCCTTCTAGGCTACCCGCATAGCCAGCACAATTCAGCTCGGCGTTGAATCTGGTCCGGCCGTTGTGTCTTGCTTAGTACCTGAATTGTACTTTTTACCTCGCTGTCAAACATCTCGACGTTGATTCTTCTTTATGTTGCTTGTTTCGACCATAGAGAATGACAGTTGGGCTAGCCTTTGCGCGCGGTCCCAGCCTGCGGTGAGAGTGTCAGTGCGTGGTTGCGTTGCGCAGCAGCGATCGCGGGGTGGGCAGGGGCGATCGTGGGTTGGGGTGGGCTGCAGTGAGCGGGATTGGCCAGCCCTTCTCTCTCCGTGAAAATATCTCCTCCCGCCGCCGCCTCCGCTCCCCCTCCCTCTCGACCGCCTCGTCTCCTCCGCCTCCACCACCTCCCCCTCCCATGTCTCCTCGTCCCCTCCATCTGCCTCCGTGCTCAACAGGAGGAGCCGGAGTCGCAGTCGCACCGCACAATGGTGGGCGAGGGCGAGCTCCAGCGCGAGCGCGCGGACCCATCGCCCACGCCGGCGGGGTCCCTGGCCTCGAGCTGCGCCTCTACCCTGTCCTCACACCCGGTCATCCTTGCCATTCTTCCGGTGGAAAGCTCCTCCATGACGAGATCCACCGGATCCGGTGTTGCTGTGCGTGAGGAGGACGGACATGTGGAAGGCGCAACAAGGCAGGGTTGGCGTCGTTATGGTGTTGTGTGTGAGGAGGACGGATGTGGGGAAAATGCAGCAAGCTAGCAAGACGGCCCTCGCGTCGCAGTAGAGTGGAGCCGCGGCCATCACTCCAACCGCTGCTCGCCGGTCGTCCCTCATCCACCATCTAGGTTGGATGTCTTTGGCCTTGCCATCTTCTTTTTCTCAGTTTTTTCCTCTTGATTTCATAGGTTCGTTGACAATCTGATTTTGATTTTTTGATTTATGTTTTTTTATAAGATGTTTGCGGATCAGGTGAAGAAGAGAGGAAGGATCTTAAGGAAGATTCAAGAAAAAGGTGAACCTCTTGGCCATCGCAACCCGACGGCACAGGCGACAATGAGCAGGTATATTTCTTCTAGATTCGTCCTCTTGTGTCGTGACTGGATGAGGTGGGATTCGGATTGTTGGGTATTGTTTATATTTCTAATTGAGATGGCATTATAATTATTTGGTCGGGTTTCCTTAGACCGGATCCAACCGTGTGCCGGCTTCTCCTTGAAGAGAAGGGTCACATCCACATGAGAAGAGGGGTAGCATGGAAAATTTGAGGAGTAGCATCGCAACTGGGTTGTAGCGACCAGACCTCAAACGGTCCAATCTCTGTGCTCCGGTGTCATCCCTGGATCAGTAATGCTGACACCACACAGTACTTGAAGGATTTATAACAGAGTAGCAATCACACACCTATTACATCGGGTGTCTCAAAAGAGAACTTATTACAATAAATATGGCTTAAGGCCATCTAATAACGATAACGGCAGAAGGCTTGGAAGATAAGTGAGTCCATCAACTCCAACGGCATCACTGAGTATAGAACCACGACCAAAAGGCACCTTAATCGTCGTTTGAAAAGTCTGCAACATTAACGTTGCAGCCCGAAACGGGTCAGCACATGGAATATGCTGGTAATGTAAACACATAGAGAGTAATGCAATGAAATAAGCTATTCTATATGCATATATGGCTGGTGGAAAGCTCTATGGTTACAGGTTTGCGTAAAGCCAAATTTTCCCTACTTAAAAGGAATAAATTTTATTTAACTATCATGGTAGTTGTTAAACATTGAGAATGGTTGACAGCATTCTCAATCCCAATTAAGCATCATCATTATACAAAACCCAACAATTAACTTTAGAGTAACATGATGAGATTCACATGATAATCCAGGTACTAGATACTCAAGATGTCCATAACCGGGGACACGGCTAACCATGATTAGTTTATACACTCTGCAGAGGTTTGCACACTTTTCCCCACAAGACCCGATCTCCTCCGCTGGATTTCTCGCACTACATGGTGTTTGAGAAACGGATGACCGAGACATAGTCTTTCAGAAGCGCTAGCACCTTACGAACGGGTAGACCGTACCAACCTACATCCCCTAAATCTGCTAGTCTACCACTGTAAGAGTTCGCATGACTTAGTCAACTATGCTAGAGCCCATAGTAGCTTGTGGCTGCACACGGAAGTTTCTAGCATTAATAATCTCATGATCCCTTTGAGCCTGGGTGGCGGTCCAAAAGAAAATAGGCAATCGCTGGAATACCTAGGTGCCTCAATCCACACAGATGTGTGTTTAGGTTGCCACCTTAAATAAACCATTAATTAACAATCTCACATCTGTCATGGATACACTCACCCAATCCACGCCTACTAGCATAGCATGGCATAATAAGCAAACGTAAGAGTAACTCCCAAAGGTTTGATAATAAACAAGTAATAGGTTCTACCTCAACTACTCCCCAAACCCACAATTTAATTAAATCCTAATCATGCAATGTGTGAGGATTGTTCTAATGCAATAAAACTGGGTAGTAGGAGGTATGATCAAAGTGTTACTTGCCTTGCTGATAATCCGCAAAACCTAGCGATTCGAAGTAGCAAGCGGCGCACTCCAGGTACTCTATCGCAAACAAACAAGCATACAATAAGTACTCAACTAATGCACATGTAAAACACGAATAAAAGATCTAACCAGAAAGTTCGACTTAAGAACTCCGGTTGGCAAAAAGAATCAAAATGAACGAAGCAATGAAAGATAAATGGCAAAAGAAACAAGCTTCGTTTACTATTTTGGATCTAGGGCAATTTTTACTGTGGCAAAAACTTGTTTGAGTTGGTTAAACGGAAAGGGGGTTTCGAGACGAAACCCCAGGCGCTTGAATCGCCTGATTCCGATAAACGAGCGAAAAGTTAAACTAAAACGAACATCGGATCAGAGATCGCGATCAAAAAAACCGCGGATTTAATCCGAGAAAAAGGAAAAACGAGGAACATGTTAACGAACGAACGTTCGTTAACAGAAACTAAACAAAAAACATGTTCATTAAAACAAACAGACGAGCGGGCGCTCTAAAAAAATAAACCGGAGAAAAACCGATCTATTAAAAAAGACGAAAACTAGGGTTTTCAAAAAAACCGAAACAACTTTTTCTCAAAAACCGGCCGACGGCTACCTCGGCGGCGGCTCTCCGGCGTGGCTCTAGCAGGGCGGCGGGTGGCGCGAGGTGGCGGGGCGGCGGCTCCGGGCGGCATGGGGCGGTAGCGGCTCTAGGCGGCGGGGCGGCAGGCGGCTTGCAGCGGCGCAGCGGCTTGCGACGGCGCGGGCAGCGGCAGGCGGCGTGGGGCGGCATGGGGTGGCGGCGGCGGTAGCTCGGGGCTCGAGGGGGGCCCCGGGGTGGTATTTAAGGAGGAGGGGGGGGGGTCGGCTGGCTTGGGGAGGGGGTCGGCGGCGACGGCTCCGGCTCAGTCTCCTCCCGAGTCCGGCAGCAGCACGGGCGAGGACGCGACGGCTTGGGCCGGCCTGGCTCGGCTGGGCCCTTAGCCCAGTCGAGCGCGGGGTTTTTTTTAAACAATTTCGTTGCGCCTAAAAAAATCTAGAAAAATAAATAAAAATCTAAAAATGCCAAAACAAATTTCTCCGTTTGAATAAAATATTTAGAACAGGATGAACATTTTTTGGCTCTAAATGCAATTTTTTAAAACGTGCAATTTTTCCTAAATTCAAATAAAATAGCAAATAAAACCAAAATAAAATCTTATTTGATTTTTTATTAAATCCTCAACATTTCTTTATTTTTGGGAAAGTCATTTTATTCCCTCTCTCATCTTTTGATAATAGAAATAATTGATGATAAAATAAATAAAATCAAATGATCCTATTTTCAAAATTTGAGAAAACTCAAATATGAAAATAACGAAATCGCTAACTCTCGCTCCGAGGGTCCTTGAGTTGCGTAGAATTTCTAGGATCCACCAAAAGCAATAAAATATGTTTATGCAATTGATGATCTAGTGTATAACATTCCAAATTGAAAATTTGGGATGTTACATGGGTCTTGACAGATGGGGTGGAGGAGCAGGGGAGGCCGGTGGTGGGGGGAAGGACCAGCGTGGTCGGTGACCGTGGCAAGAAGCAGCGGGGGCAGCGGTCCCATCGCATAGGGGTGGAGCTGCAGCAGGGGAGATGGGGTGGTGAGCCCTTGTTCGTCATGGCCGTGATTGGCTTGCAGGTATGCTCCGGCTAGGTTGTTCTTTCTCTTCCGTAGGATATGGTTGCAACCGTTGGATATTATGTTGGTCTTGATGTATTTGCTTTTTTATAAGCTTATAGTTTGAAAAACTATATACACTGATTCCTAATTTGATGCCAATAGCTCGTGTGAGCATCCACATGACGGGTTCTTGTGCTGATTATCAGAGGCAGCATCACCGTCGTGGAGTATATGTACATCAACGCCGATGGTGCCGGCAGCAACGACACGAGGTGGGCGATTTGACCAGCGCAACATTCTTGTGTGTTCATTTAGACATTCAGGCAAGAATCTGGTCCTTGTCTTTCCATGCACGCCTATATATTTAGACATTCTTGTTTCTGTGTATGCACATAGAAGAGATTAAATATGTCTAAAACATGTGAAAACATGCATTTTTTACTGGGCTCGAAACATATCTGACCTCTGCTGCTCAAGGAGGAATTCTAAATGCCCAATTTGATCAATTTTTTAGTTTAATAAAGGTTGTCCCTAATTCTCAATCTCTTAGGTACAGTATGTTAGTTAAATAAAGGCCATTAATGTCCTTAGTTTAATAGGTACAATGAGCTTTTCAATTTGTTGTTCTCATCTTTCTTAGAGTGATTTCATCTTCGTCTTTATGCACACAATTCTTATGATTTCAGTCTTTAGATGAAGCTTTTGTGGGTACGAGGAGGCGCTATTCGTTGACGAGCAGATGAGGTATGATGGTGGCGGCGACGAAGGGGTCATCTCCCCATTGGCGAGCTGGACACGCCCCCCTCCTCCCTCTTTCCTGCTTCCAGGTGAGCATCTCCACCGTCCTCGGAAGGCAAGCATTCTTGATAGATGGTTTAATCTGGTTTCGATTGGTGCACTGTGTCTCTGTGATACATGGATTTTTATTGAGGCAGTCATCATATAAATAAAATGCTAATATGCTCTGAATTCCTGAATTTAGTTGTTAAACTGCTATTCTCTTTCTGGATTGCATACCTGTTTTGTTTGGTGTCCTTGAACCAAATACCAAAATATGAGCTTGAAGGTTTCAACTTGCTAGATTGCATACATGATATGTTTGATCTCCTTAAGCAAATATCATAATGTGAGCTTGAAGGTTTCGATGATATATAGTCACTGGGATACAAAGGGAGCACGCCATCGTCCACGGTCCGCCCAACCACCCCGTTGTCCGACTGTCATCCTAGCCTGCTGCACCCTCGCCCTGGCCCAGTGAGAAAACCTTTGCAATTGTTTGGATGTGATTACTGCTGCTCATGTATTGTAATACACGCGTCTCAAATAAGTGGACACTTATTTGGGACGGAGAGAGTATGTTAAATTTAGATGGATTTACGCTTAGATTTTACATTTGTCTTCCCGCTCTCTTGGTATTTTGTTGTCCTTGTTGGGTGGACTACCGTTCTGAATTGACGTCTTTTCGTGATGTCTACAGGGTCATCGCATTGGATGTCCTTGGTGGCTTGTCAGGGTTGTTGCAGGAGCACCAAAATCTGGCCCTGTTCTGGCAGGTGTCACATATCGTCAACAACCTATTGAGTCAAGGTGACCCCTGGAGAAGCCACTTTTTGTTTCGTCTGCAGTATACCCCATGTTTAGTTCCAGAATCTGGCGCTGTTCTAGCGATGTTCCTGCTCTGAAGAATACCACATGTATAGGCTTTAGATTTTTGTAATCATCTATGTGCTAAACATCCCTTTGTGGTCATGTGTTTTATATATAATCAAGCATCTATCCATTATGATATATATGCCTAGCTAATGTTTGAAAAGACCCATCATCTGTATCACCACTGCTGGATAACCATTATAAATCTACTAGCAGTACCGGTCATATAAAATAGCTACCGTTACTGATCATTTGTATCACCACTACTGGATAACCATTATAAATATATCATCTAATGTTTCTTTCATTTATTTGATTTAACTTTTTATTTGTTTGATTTAACATTTTTTTGAAAAAATAATTTAATTTAGTTGTGCCAATTCAAATTTACACCATGTTGTTGGGCTTAGAAAAAATAAGTTTTGCTGGGCCGACGTGGGCACCAGGCACGGTTGCTGACGCCTTGACCTTATCGACCCCCTTCCCTCCGTGTACCAAACCTTCTCTCGCTCACCCTATCTCTTCCAGACTATCGGCATTGTTCCTCAACTTCGATTGCAATATCAGCACGCCAGTTCCTCAGGTGGATCCTCACTGAATCAGACTGCTTAACCAACTTCAAGGTGAACCTTTACCAACATGGTATTATTTCCATTTGGAGTTAGTGTTGTTCTGTAGAGACATGGTCAAAGATTGAGAAATTTTAGATTTGCTTTCATCTTGGTTTGCCTGTGACTGAAATGAATATTTTTTCGTTGCTAACAAGCAAAGATCAGTCGTCTCATGTAGATGCATACCCTGTTGATCTGTTAGTGCTCATTTCAGAAGTGTTTGATTCATCCTAGCTAATTCAAGTAAACCTGAGTACAACAATAGATAGACATTTATTTATGGACAACAATAGTAGTGAGCAGGAAATGTAAATTGCACTTATGTTAGTTCAACGAAACTGACCATACTTTGTTCTTGCTTCTATATCCTGATTTGGCAATTTATGATCGGTCTCTAAATATTTCAACTTGCACGGTTTGAATTAGTTTCACATGCTAAAGTATATAGTTTGAACATAGTATTCCTTAATTTTTCATATAAAAGGTTTATAATTATTACCCTTAGTGCCATAATAACAACATATGTTATTCCCTTTGTCATCAGTATGTTACTTGCCGAGATTCGATCATCGGTATCTTCATACCTTGTTCAATATCATTACCGGCAAGTCTCTTTACTCGTTCCGTAATGCATCATCCCACAACTAACTCATTAGTCACATTGCTTGCAAGGCATATCATGATGTGCATTATCGAGAGGGCCCAGAGATACCTCTCTGATACTCGGAGTGACAAATCCTAATCTCGATCTATGCCAACCAAACAAACACCTTCGGAGATACCTGTAGAGCATATTTATAATCATGCAGCTACGTTGTGACGTTTGGTAGCACACACGGTATTCCTCCAGTATACGGGAGTTGTATAAGTAATGAAGAAAGCAATAGCAATAAAACTGAACGATCATAATCCTAAGCTAACGGATGGGTCTTGTCCATCAAATCATTCTCCTAATGATGTGATCCCATTTATCAAATGACAACACATGTCTATGGTTAGGGAACTTAACCATCTTTGATTAACAAGCTAGTCTAGTAGAGGCTTACTAGGGACACGGAGTTTTGTCTATGTATCCACACATGTATCAAGTTTCCGGTTAATACAGTTCTAGCATGAATAATAAAAATTTATCATGATATAAGGAAATATAAAATAACAACTTTATAATTGCCTCTAGGGCATTTTTCCTTCATGGTTAGCCCAGAGCCACAAATATCTAGGCAACATATGTGGATTATGTCCCATTTTTGTTCTCTTTAGCCACCTTTTTCCTATGTGAGGACAACAAACCAATCGACCTGGTCATTTTCTATTGCGTTGTCATGCCTTTCTACCCTTTTTCAACTAAGAGACACGAGACTCGTTCCTTTGCTACTGATTTTCCCCTTTTCAACCTAGATGCGGGTTCCATGCCTTGTCTCTTGGACAGTACTTTCTCCCTTCCTTTCCTTATTCAACCCAGACATGGATTAGTCTGCATGAAGTAGGGTTTCCTTTAATAGTGCAAATTAAGGTTAAGATGGTGGAGTGGAAAAGATCCACATCCAGTGACGTGGCAGATGGGGCAATATAACAAGGGTATGGTTCGAAAGGGTTAGCATACCTGAGGGTCGGCAGGAAGTGGCTTCGCTCATGGTCATCGTCCTCTACACACACTATGGTAGCGAGCTTGGGGACGGAGGCCATCTGTAGCTCCCAAGATGTGATTCTATCCCAATCACGTGATGAACTCATGATTGGGGCACAACCGCATTTCGAGCGCATAGCAAGGTGGATATCATTACAACATACCATGTACTGAATAGATGAGAATACAAGATACAGGCTTACACTCGCCACAAGCTACAACATTCAATAAAATAGTTCATCCATACATAGCAATAACCATACCGAAGAGCAGGATCCGACTACGGATGAAATCAAACAAAAAAGAAGAACGACATCCACCCTGCTAATCCCAGGTTCCCTAACCCGGAACCTATCCCTTGAACGAAGAAGAGGTAGAAGAACTCCAAACAAGCAAGCATCACACTTGCGTCAGATCATCCGCATTACCTATACCTACAACTATTGTTGCAGTCATCTGTGAGCCATGAGGACTCAGCAATCCCATTAGCATGGGTATCAAGACTAGCAAAGCTAAATGGAAATAGAATGGATAAGTGGTGAGGTTGCAGCAAGCGGCTAAGCATGGTATGGTGGCTAACTTACGAGTACAAGAATAAGATAAGAAACTACGCAACAGTCGCAAACTATTAATGATCAAGAAGTGATCCTGAACTACTTACGTTCAAACATAACCCAACCGTGTTCTCTTCTCGAACGCACCCAAAAAGAGACAGTCACGGTTACGCACGCGGTTGGTGTATTTTAATTGAGTTTAGTTCAAGTCCACTACCACCGGATATTAACAAATTCCCATCTGCCAAATAACCACGGGCACGACCCTCGAAAGTTTAAAACCTACAGGGGTGTCCGAACTTAGCCCATGACAAGCTCATGATCCGCGGAGACAATCCTCCATCGCGGAACCCTCCGATCAGACACGGAATCCTGGTGCACAAGACATTTCGACAATGGTAAAACAAAACCAGCAAGACCACCCGATGCGTCGATACCATGATAGGAGCCACGCGTATCTCGTTCTCAGGACAACACTGTCTATGCGAAGTGGATGGTAGCCAAAATATCATCGAGTTGCCCCGATGTGGCACCGCCAACTGCTAGGTAGGTGGAACATCACTCATGTGGAGCACTGGCCCGGGGGTTGATTAAGGGACCTTGGGGGCCGGCAAGTCCCAATGCAAGTTTTAGTTATTATTCGGAAAATGGTAAAACCAATGTTGGGCCTTGCTGGAAGAGATTTATTCAAAGAGAACTGTCAAGAGGGGCCCATAAACCCTCACCGTGTTAGGGACGCAAAATCAAGGAACATAACACCGGTATGACGGAAACTAGGGCAGCAAGAGTGGAACAAAACACCAGGCAAAAGGCCGAGCCTTCCACCCTTTACCAAGTATATAGATGCATTAATTCAATAAGAGATATTGTGATATCTCATGAAATCCATGATATCCATGTCCCAACATGGAACAACCTGCAACTGCACCTGCATCTAGCAATGCTATAAGAGGGGCTGAGCAGAGCAGTAACATAGCCAAACAACGGTTTGCTAGGAAGGGTGGATATGTTAGAGGCTATCATGGCAATTTGGGAGGATTGATAAACAAGGGGTAGGTAGCGTGACATAGCGATAGCATCGAGACAACTAGCATAGCAAAGATAGTAGTGAGATCCAAGGTGACAGTCATCTTGCCTTAAATCCCACTAGGAAGAAGACCGAATCCATGAAGAAGAAGACGAACCAACGTAGTCGAACTGATCCTCACAATCGAAATGATACCGAGAACTATCGAGAAGAAGCACAACCAGAAAGAAGCAAACGACATGGTAAACAACCATCACATAAACATGGCATGATGCACAACCAAGTATGATGCATGTCCATTTTAAAGAGGCATGGCAAAGTGCAACAAACAGTTCTACAAATTAAGTGGAGCTCTCGTTGCATATTGACAACACACCACATTCATTTATTTAGTTCGCTCTCGTTTATGTACCCAATAATATTAAATGTTGGCTAACATGGCAAGAGGTGAAGCATAAGTAAACTAACTATTTAGGCAAGTTTAAATTAGGCCGGAACAACGAATAACAATTCCGAAAAATCCCCATAAGCATATTTCGAATTTGCTACTGTTCTGCCCTAAATCATATTTTAATGTTGTTAAACATGCAAAGTAATGTCACCATGTTAAACTATGCATTTTTCTAGACAAGTTGCATATAAAGTTTATTAAATTCTGTGTTACGGTTAATTAGTTATGAAATAAACCATTTTAACATGTCATTTATGCAAATTAATGCAAACAACAAGTTAAACCTTTTAAACATGGATGAAATCAACATAATATGAAACTAGATGAAAATCTAAGCATTTTACATGTTTAAATCATTTTAAACCGATGCACGGTTATGGAGTTATTAAATGCATGAACTATGAGGGTTTTGCTGCAAAACAGTAAATCCGTGGAAATGCTAAAATTGTTCCGCGGAAAAAACATGAATCGGGCCAAATATGCTGCTTGCTGGGGCGCTCACCATGGGCTAAGGCCCAGGTCAGTGTTGGTGGTGCGGGCAGGCTGCGGAGGAGGCTGGGCCCTCCTGGCGTTGGCTGGGCCTTGCTTTTCGATGCGCTGGAGGCGCGGTCAACGTTCGGGATGAGCGAGCCGCTGCTGCTCGGTACCACCAGAGGCAACAGCAGGCCATGGCGACGCAGAAGGCTGGCCGCGCGGCAACGGGGCTCCGGTGAGCTGGGTGTCAGCGAGGCAGGGGCGTGGATGAGGACCGGCGTCGGGATTGGACCACATCCGACCGGATCTGGCCATTTCCATGGCTTGGCGGCACGGGAGTTCGAGATGGAGGGTCGCCATGGCCGCTTCCTGTTTAGAGAAACGAAGAGAACTTCAGAGAAGTTCAGAAGTAGAGGAAAAGAAAGAGAAGGAGAGGAGAAGGCTTGGCGCGGAACTTGACGAAGCAGAGGAGGCTCAAGGCGGGGCGCGAAACAGAGCAAGGGGCACAGAGCTCCGATGCAAAATCCATGGTGGCCGACACGTCTTGTGCTCCCTAAGAGAGAAACAGAGGGATAGAAAGAGAGTTATGGGAGAGACGAGGGAAGGAGGGAACAGAAGGAGAAGGAGATGGGAGGCTGGCCTGGCATATTAGCGCAGGGACAAGGTGAGGAGGCACTTGGGTGCCAGCGCGCTGGATCAAGGGCACTTGGGTGAGGAGGCACTTGGGTGCCCCCGACGTGATCATGCGCATGCCCAACCACTGGCAGAGCACGCGCGGTGGGACGTGAGCAGAGCACTCCGCGGTCGACTCAACGACGAGCAACCATATATATATGCATATAGCAGTTGAACACGCAAGGCAAAGTTGTCCACAAGCCGAGCGCGCCGACGGACGCGAGCAGAGCACGCCACGGCGCCTAATGGTGAGCACAGCATGCTGCGACACATAACGGCGAGCAGAGCTTGCCGAGGGACGTGATCAGAGGACGGCACAGTGATATGTGGCAAATAAGACGAACTGTGCAAGCGATGTCGAAGACATCAAGCACGAATCAGATTAGAGTTGCGTGTGCGATACGTAGCATACAGTTGATCCATCCGAGCTGTTTGTGATGGAATAACCCATGTGTGTTGCAGGCAAACGCTTGCTGGTATATAACCTTAAATTTAACCAAAAACATGTTTATGCATGTTACAAAAATTGTATAACTGGAAAGTATGTTCAAATACGAATCGAACAATCTAATCTTTGACGACATGCATTCATATTTTATTAGTTAAATCCTACTTATAAACCAGGACGGGGGTATAGTAGGTAATTAAATCATAAATGTTTTTTGTATTAACCATATGTGTATGTGTCCTTTCGTCCTCCTCTCACAGGTCTTGTCACCCCGCCGCCGCAGACGGCTTACAGCGCAAGCTTGCACAACGCGCGGGGGTGTTCTTTCGGGCAAGCGATGGCTGGAAGTGGCGCCAATGAATAATCGGTGAGCCCGTTCCCACGCAACCTCGTAGGTTCGCGCGCAAGCTTCCCACCCGACTTAGTGAAATCCCCCAAAATCCCAATGCTTTACTGGCCTGCTATATAAATCGTCACGGCAGGCGAGTCCTGCGTCGCATTTTCCCCACCCTCCATGTAGCTTATCTCGTCTGCTTCTCCCACAATCGCCAGTGGCACCGGTCCGTCATTGTCGCTCAGCCACTTCACCGTCATAAGAGGACATCTACATCTGGGAGGCTACACCGCGGCGGCGGCGGCTCAGTCCCCTGTGTAGTGTAGTGCGTATGGCGTCCCTGTTGAGTGTGCGCGGAACACCCACCACATGCTCCGTCGCCGCTGCCCATCGGCAGCTGTTGCCTGCCATTGCCGCCACACCATCGTCAAAATCCAGGGCCATCGCCCGCTCAGCCGACGTGGCCCGAAGGCGGGAGGTGGCCGTCGTGGCCACCACCCCATGGTCGGCCGCCATGGCCGCCAGCCCACCGTCGACCGCCGGGATCATCACCCGCTCCGCCACCGCCGCCTGAAGGAGGGAGGCAGAGGTGGAGGCCTGCACATGCGTCAGCGACCTTGCGTGCTACATTGACTTCCTGCGGGAGGAGGAGGAGCGCCTCGTCGAGCATGCAAAGAGCCTTACCGCAGCCGTGACCGCAGCACACGTCGACGCAGAGGCGAGGAATTAGGAGATCTATGAGCATTTCAGTCGCTTCGAGAGGGATCTTCTAGAGCGGCAGTGGGCATTTGAGCTGGCGAGCGTCGATGAATGTGCAGCAGCGTCAGGCATAGTATTGCATTTTTCCAGCTTGTTGGTAGGCTCCTCCTCCTCCTCTACCTCTTACTGAGCGCGCTCGACAGAGGAGAGGCTGCTGGAAGTAGCACAAAGCTGGTCAGTAGTAGTATTTAGGGGCTATTTTGTTCAGTTCATCTGACTATAGATGTATGGTGGCACTGTACAACGTACTTAAAATTACCTTGTATATATAGTTGAACTAGCTATTTCAGTACGTCGTTGGCAACAATTGGGGAAAAGTTTGCTTGGTTCAGCTGTCGAGTTGAATTGTTTGTATAAATTAAGAACGACTGCTTAATCTATGAATGAAATCTATGCTTAATTACTGAATTTTAGTTGCAAAAATTAGATAGTGCTAGTGATTTTTAGCTGCATATTTTGACAACAAGGCATCCAAGACCCTCGCGAGGCGGATGACACAAGACCTCCTTCGGAGCGGCCTAGTCAGGCAGGCTCATGAGGAGCGGAGATATCAAGGCGAGGCGAACCTCACGAGGCTCTCGTGATGTAAGCCATGACGATCGACACCAGGCGGGCGCCAGGCAGGCGCCAGCGTGCACAACGTCCTTGTTTCCTCTTTGGTGCTAAGGAAACCAGCGCAGGCGAGGAGTACCGAGGCATCAGGCAAAGGTTGCCATTTTGGTGCAACAAGATCAAGACCAGAAGGACGGCAAGATGGAGGTCATCAGGGAGCCCTAGATGGCGTCACCACCAGAGCCTTTGGCAGGCGAAGACCACTTTTGTCAGGATAGCTTGTACTAGTTGTCCCCCTTCAAATTGGCCCGCCATTGTTGGCTCCCTTCCCGCTCAAGATTTGGGAAGAGGACCAGGGCCCCTATAAGTAGGACTAGCCACCACCATAGGCAACAGGAAGGAGGAGGAGGGATGAGAGAGATCTGAGATCACTCTCACCCACGCAAGTTAGCCAAGCACAAGAACACCTCAACCTCAGGAGGCTGTTCTTCCCATTGTATTGTTCATCATCAGCCCAAGAGGCAATCCACCACCACCACACTGGAGTAGGGTATTACACCACAACGGTGGCCCGAACTAGTATAAATCTTGTGTCTTTTCGTGTTGCGAGTTCGTCGACTTCGTCCGCGAGATCTTAGCGAGCTAGGGCGTAGATCGTTGGGAGGAAAAGACTTCGCGCACACCCCTGTGTTCGAACCTTAAGGGTTTGCCGGAACCCCACATCCGACATTTGGCGCGCCAGGTAGGGGGTGCGTCGGAGCTTCTTCTCCGACAACCGACTTGCAGACGCTCCGCGGCCGCGATGTCCGACGACCCAAGAGCTGACTCTGACTGCTGGGAGGCCTGGCCAGCCCGATCGGCGTCGCCCGCCTATGAAGACCTCAATCGCGCTCCAGGCGGCACGAGCACCGTCCAATCCGGTGGGGCGTGGGCGACGCGGCCGGGCGTCATCTACCCCCACTCCACGGCAAATGCGGGCTGTAGCCAGAGCAGCAAGCCACGCTGCAGCGACGGCGCCGCTCTCATGGAGGGAACAAGCAAACACGCGGGCAACACTCACCGTGGAAAGGGAGCTGCTGCGGTGCCGGCTGATGGAAAGCGGCCGAGAAACACTGCTGGAACGCGTTGCCGAGCTGCTGGATGCGATGGCCTCGGGAGCCCCACCCTTCTGCCATCAGCTCTCTCCTCGGGCCGCTACGGGGATTCTCGGCGGGCTACGCCACCATCATGCACCATCAGGCGCGCCAGGGGGCTTCGTCAACACCAGCATGGCCGGCGGCGCCGGGGGCTCTACCACCCCCGTACCGCCTGCAACAAGCATGGGCACAAGCGTCGCCTTCCATGTCCCAAGTGGGATGCCATGCTATCACCCCCAGGACGTCACGCTAGGCCGGGCGACATGGAGTGTGGGGCACCACGGCAAGGTGTTCGGGGTAACAGCCCCAGAAGCCTACGTGCCCCGCATGACGGGCCAAGAGTACACGTCAGAGGACGACCCCGACTCGTTCGTTGGAGAAGATTGGGAAGAAGGGACACTAGGAGTCGAGGCGTTCCAGGAGCTGCCGGGGAACCACCACGACCGTGCGTGCGACAACCACTACGGGGTACCCCTAATCCCTCAGGAGCAAGCTTACGCTAACCATGAGTCACAGGAGGAGCAGGTCACCGCAGCGGCAGGCGGCTCTAGCTCGACAGCGCCCCCGGCAGCGGGAGGATCGCGTTGGGGGCTGTAGGAGAGGGGCCGGGAGCCAGGCCCCTCCCCAAAGCGTACAAGGCCAGGGGATACCCGGAGGAAGGCCCTTTGCCGGGGAGGCTTCGACGACCCTTCCCCCGGCAGAGGACCTTTGGTCACCGAGGGAACCGCTGGCATCCCCTTTCCCTCCTTTCTGTCGTCCTGGTGACCGGTCGGCACAGAGGAGGTCGAGGGTGGCACAAGGCAGGGCCCTAGTCTGGCGATATGAAGCAAGGCCGGTTCCTGTGAAGAAGGCCCAGTGCATGTGAAGCTCGCCGCCCGTGACACTCTCACGTAATAATGAGTTGGGGCTGTACATGCCCCGAAGTCTCAGGAGCGTTGGCCTCAGGCCCTGGGGCTCCCTCCCACGCCTAGTGGTAGCACTTAGCTCCGCGCTGGTGAGAAGACTTGAAGATCTGAAGACTAGACTAGGTGCCGGATGCGGCCTTTTGCTTTGGATCTCTCTTTCTGTGGCTTTGCTTTCTGGATCTGGATTTAAGTTGAAGCTGAATTTTTATTGATGCGCGCAGGGGGTGCCTTTTCTCGTTCGAGCCATTTCTCACCTTCTGGATCTCGTTTGCTTTGGGACTCATGTCCATCGCCTTTCCCTCGCAAGCTCCTCGCGAGCTGGACTGCGCAAAGCGCACGCTCGTCAAGCACACGCCAGCGCTGCGGCTGGAGCTCACCTCTTGAGGGGCCCCCTCAGGCGGGGCGATAAGCTCCACAGGATTCTCAGAAGCTCGCCGCTTCATGACCCATCCCAGAGCCGGTGCTGACTAAGGTAAACCACGGCGGGAAGCTCGCCCCCGGCCTCACGAGTCCACGAGGACACATACCCACATCGCATAGGAAAGTAAAAACTGCAATTTTCTTACATGAGGGGCTCCCCCTCTCAAAATGCTCTCACGAGTCTTCTAGGGCCACGCCTGAGTTCTGCGTGCAGGATGAAACAACAGGAGAACATGCGATCAGCCAGAAATATCACTCGCTACATCACCCGCGGACGCGTCACTCGCGTCGTCGTCATCTTCGTCGTCGGCGTCGGCGCCGCCGTCAGCGACGGCCCCATCACTGTCGTCAACCACGTCACCTTCGTCTGTGACGACCACCACCGCGTCATCCTCCAAGGTGAAGCCCCTGACCAACGCGTCCACATGGTCCTCTACCTATCGCGCCAGGTCGCCTCGAACGGTCGTGGGTACGGGGGCAATGGCGGCGTCGAAGTCAAAGTT
The DNA here is from genome assembly GCF_002162155.2 of Triticum dicoccoides. Taxonomy (NCBI): domain Eukaryota; kingdom Viridiplantae; phylum Streptophyta; class Magnoliopsida; order Poales; family Poaceae; genus Triticum; species Triticum dicoccoides. The sequence continues at coordinate 275,827,726 of NC_041384.1, read as the reverse complement.
GGGGTCGGCATTCAGAAGGTGGCTGAAGACACGGGAGAAGGCGCGTTGAAGCAGGCCACGACACCTTTCCTCCACAAGCTGGCGAGCCCTGGCAGATCGAGCCTCCAGGCGCGTCACCACCTCGGTAAAGAAGGTCAGGTGGCTGGCATAGTCGTTCGAGTGGGGGGCCGGAGCGTTCTCATCGCAGATATAACCCAGGGCGGTGTTGGCCCTGTTCCGGAAGCCTTGAAGCATAGGAGCCTGCTCGCGCTCCAGCGTCCGGCGCTGGAGCACCTCCTCCCTGTTTTGCAGTGCGACGGCCTCGGCACCGTCAACCCGGTTTCGAAGGGAAAGCAGCTCGGCGCAGGCGGAGGTCAAGTCCGCCTGCGCCGTAACCAGGGCGGCGGCTGTGGCCTCCGCATGCCTCTCGGCCTCATCCAGCCTAGGCCTGAGGGCGGCGGCTCTGCCCGCATCCTCCAGACCCGCGAGCTTCAGCTTCGAGTCATACATGCCCTCCAGATCTGCATGAACCTCGGCCACTCAATGATTGATCTCCTCCTCGACTCCGGCCTCGCGTGCCCCGACGATGTCTTCTGCCTAAGGAACTTGATGGTCCCTCATCTCCAGTTGCTCTATCTCGAGGCTACGCTCCATGGCTTCCAGGGCCAGCGTCTCCTCGTGCTTCCGGACCTCCTCTTCCTTCGCAGTCGTCCCCCTCAGTGATGCAAGAGTGGCCCCGCGCGCCTCCACCTGCTGCTCGAGGGACGCGCTCCAGGCCTGGAGCCCCCACGTGCGCTCTTCCACTGCCTCGTGATGGTGATCGGCCTCGTGAGCCTCTTCCAAGTCTCGCGGGCGGGCTTCATGGGCGATCTTGAGGGACGCCTCGGCCTTCACATTCTCGAGGTCGCGCTGGTAGCGACCGAGGTTGATGGCTACCTTCAGCTTGCGCCGCTCCTCCACCAGCCGGAGACCTTCAGCCTCAAGACGCGAATCGACACCAACAAGCTCTTCACCAAGGCGTCTCATCGCGCCCATCGCCTCCTGGAAGAACTCATGACGAACCACGCTCCGCCCGCGCTCGAGCTTGAACGCTCGACCCGCCTCGTCCTCCACCTCGGGGGCAGCGGGCAGGGCATCAAGTGGCGCGCCACCTCCCAGCAAGGGGCTGGGGGCTGGCGCCGCGCCTGACGTCAGCCCATCCTCGCGAGGAGCCCAAGCTGATCGGGGCTCGCCGCTTGAAGAGGAACCGAAGATCAAGGTCAACCCGCGGTTGTTCATGAGCACGCCCAAGCTGATCGGGAGGAGTCTTGGGCACGCCCGCTGAGCTCCACGCCAGGCCGTGGGGGAGGGGCGGCCGAACCGCGGACTCAGCGCGCCACAAAGGCTAGGACGCTCCCCCGACCGACCCTGCTCCAAGGGCAGCAGGCAAGCTAGGAACGCTCATGTCGGATTTCGGGTTCCGGCAGACCCTTGAGGTTCGAACACTAGGGTGCACACGGAGATTTCGCCTTCTACCTACCTGCACCCCTCCGTCTCGCTAAGATCTAAGCTATGGAAAGAACAGCACAAGAGACAAAGGGTTTATACTGGTTCGGGCCACCGTTGTGGTGTAATACCCTACTCCAGTGTGTGGTGTGGTGGATTGCCTATTGGGCTGATGATGATGAGCAATACAAGGAAGAACAGCCTCGCGAGGGTCTGTTCTTGGCTGAGGGGATGAACTGCTAGGAGGAGTTCAGTCACCCTTCTCTCTCTCTTCTCGATTCTCTCTCCGATTTCCATCCCTCTCCGATTTCGATCCCTCTACCTTGTGGGTGGCTAGTCCTATTTATAGGCAAAGGCCCTGTGCCTCTTCCCAAATATTGAGCGGGAAGGGCGCCAACAATTGGCCATTTTGAAGGGGAACATCTGGTACACTTATCCTGACTAAAGTTGGTCCTCGCCTGCCAAAGGCTCTGGTGGTGACGCTGGCTTGGGCTCCACAATGACTTCCTCCCTGCCGTTGGACTGGTCTTGGTCTCGTTGCACCGAAACGGGTGCCTTTGCTTGATGCTCTCGCCTGCGCTTGCTCCCTTTGCACCAAAGAGGAAAGGAGGACACTGCGCGGGCTGGCGCCCGCCTGGCACTCTTGGTCGTCATGGCTTGCGTCACGGGCACCTCGTGAGGTACCCCGCCTTGATCTCTCCGCCTCCTCGCGAGCCAGCTTAATGAGGCCGTGCCTGAGGAAGCTCCGTGTCATACGCCCCGCGAGGCTTGGCCCCTCGCGAGGGTCTTGGGTCTGTGTTGATGAAGATGGGCCATGCTGGGACCCCCTTTGAGCCACGCCGCAGGCCGCAGGCAGGCAAGTCTGGGGACCCCCGTTCCCAGAACACCGACAGTAGCCCCCGGGCCCAAGGCACGCCCGGACTTGGCCGTGCAGGGAGGCGAAAGGGAAAGAGCGAAGCGCCGCGGGCCCTAACAGCCTGCGGCCTTGGGCACCGCATGGCGGTTGACTGGACGTGGGCGCCTCAGCAACCGCGTGAGTTGATAAGGGAGCGACATCTGCCTAGGCTTTGCTTTTTTTGCTTTCTCCGGTTACTGCTCAGATCCCCTTTCTTGCGCCTCTCCTTCCTTCCTCCAAAATTTCCAGATCTTCTGCGACCGCGTGACCTAGGAAGCCATGGCGCCTCGTTAGTCCCCGGCCGGAGCTTGGTACTCGTCTGCCCTGGACTCGTCGAACGTGTTGGAGGCGAGCCTCGCCCGGTTGCGCTGGATGGCAGCGGCGTAGGGCATCGATGGGGCGAAGGTGTTCAAGGCCGGCTCCGCCACCCCTGAGGGCCAAGGGAGCACCTTCTATCCGTTCTTTGTAAGCGCCATTGCTACTGGCCTGGTGCCTCCCTTCTCCGAGTTCTTCTTCTCTGTCCTCCGCCATTATAAGCTACAGGCTCCGCATCTCCACCCCAACTCCGTCCTTCTCCTGGCAATCTTCGCCTATTACTGCGAGGCTCACGTAGGGGTGCAGCCCTCAGTGGCCTTGATGCGCCACTACTTCTACCTCCGGACCTCTCACGGTCCTGCTTCCGCGTGCGCGAGCTTCATCGCGTACGGTGGCGCCATTGCCATTTAGAACCCCGGGAAAAGGATTGAGGGCTTCAGGAGCAAGTGGGTCTTGGCAGATGCTAGGCGCATCCACCCTCGGCTGATCTTGCCCACGGAGCAACCCACGAGCTCTAGTGATTGGGGTCGAGCGGAGCTCGCGGACCCCCGCGCGAAGCTGGTGTCGGAGAAGATGGACGCGGATCTGAGGCCGACCAACATGGCGGCGGCGAAGCTGATCGGCGCGTCGCTGCTGAGTGAATTCCTGGAGCACCAGCTGGCTCCGCTTTGGCAGTACTCACTTCCGATGTGGAGGGCCCATCCGAGCCCCGCGGCCTTGGCCGACGAAGATCTGGCTGCGGTCCTCCAATCTCTGGTCGGGGGCGATGTGGCGAGGTTGGAGGGTGCTCCTACGCCCTTGTTCCTCCGCGATGACTGGGAGCAGGTAGTGGAGTCCATGCCCGTCTTCAACGGGGACGGGCCCGTGCCCATGGAAACTCCCGGGGAATCGGTGGATGTGTCCTCCGACGACTCCAGCGAAGAGGAGGAAGGAGGGGAGCGGGAAAAAGGGCCTGACTCCGAGGCGACTGACGGAGAGTCGAGGGCTCCCCTCCCCCGGCGCAGGTCCCACGCTCTCCGCCTCTCTCCGAGCGATGACGACGAGGATGATGATGAGCAGAGCGGCGGGAGCTTTCCCCCGATCCCGAAGAAGGACAGGACCGGGCTGATCTCCCGCGGGTCTGCCCCGGCCCCGAGGCGGACCGCAGACGCGCCTTCCGCTCCCGAGCTTCCCAAGGTTGACCCTTCCAGCCGGCTTTCAAGCTTCAAATTTGGCTGGAGGCTGCCTGAGCTCACTGGCGACGACCCGTAAGCGCTTGATTCTTGTCTTTATTTCTTGTTCTGCTGTTGAGGCTTGACGTCCACATCTCTTGGACAGGCTGACGCCCGCAGCAAAGAAGCCGAAGGGAGCTCCTGAGGTTCCATCCATGGCAGGGCCTCTGCCCGCGAAGGAAGGTGACCGCGACGCACGGGCTTCTCCTGCCCGGTCGTCCTCGCGAGGCCTGGCTGAGCCGGCTGGGGCGAGCTCAGCCCCCATGGCCCAAGTGACTCCCGAGGTGCCTTTGCCTCCTGCCACCACTACAGCCGTTGGGGCGCAGCAGGCTCCGCCTCAGGATGCTGTGGTCGCGCTGCCGCCTTCTCCTCCTACTCCACCGACTGTTGTCTCTCCGACTCCTCCTGCCGTTCTGGATCGTGCTGCTGCTGAGCTGGACCGGCCGCGGCAGGATCTTCTTGGCGCCGACCCTCGCTTGGTGGCCGGGCGCTTGGAGCTGGCTTCAGGATGGATTCGCTCTGACGCTTCGATTCGGGCGGCGCTGGTCCAGGCCTCAACGGCTTGTGATGAGGAGAGGCATGCCGTCCTTGAGGCGAAGGCTGCTCGTGACGCAGCCTTGAGGGAGGTGGTCGACGTCCAAGCTCGCTGCAAGGCACTGGAGGACGAGCTGCAAGGCCTGCGGGACCAGCTCGCGAAAGAGGCCCGCCTTCGCCAAGAGCAGGAAGAAGGCGTGAAGGCTCGCGAGGCAGCCGTCAAGGAGAGGGAGGTCAAGCTCAGGAGGCGCCGTGACCACCTAGGCGTGCTGGAGCAGGAGTTGGGGGGCGAGGAAGGTCGAGCTGGACGACAAGGCCCAGGTTCTTGCCGAGGACCGCGTGGCCTTCGCGGAGATGGAGGCGAAGGCTCGCTCCTCACTGAGGACGCTTTACGACAGCGACCCCGAGAGCCCGCTGGCTGGCGCCGAGGACGGCCCCGCCAAGCTGCTTCCCTTCCTGGTTCACACTCTTGAAGATGTCGCCCTTGGCCTTGGCCCCACGGTCGAGGCCGAGGCGCGTGTCCTGTCTTCTGCAGTGCTGATGCGGGTCCTCACCCACATCTACCTTCGCGATCCCGGCGTCGACCTCGACAGCCTGCTGGAGCCAGTAAGCGGCGAGCGTGCCGCTGCCGCTGCCGAGGCCGTGAAGGGTCACGCGGAGGCTCTGCTGGGGAAGTTCCGGGCCTTCAGCACCAAGCCGAAGCAAGGCGCTGCCGACCCCGCTGCTCCATGAGGCGAACCCACTCCGCGCTGCTCCACCACCGACAAGTGACTCCGTTGTGGCTCTTGTCCTGCCTTTAATTCCTGCACATGTATCATGCCTCGGGGAGGCGTTTAAACTTGTGTTTGGCATTGAGATAACAGTGTGGACTGTAATATTTACTTTTGAATTCCTTGAAATTTACACTTTTCCTTCGTACTTGCTTATGTTCTACGCCGGCAGAGCCCGGCCCCGCGCATACCTCAGCCGCCATTAGCCCCGACCGGAAACTAGGACGGGACCAAGGAGTGAGGGGCTACGTGACAAGTTAGGCTCCTGAGTCGCGATGCTCAGGAGTCCCCCTTGGTGCACGAACAACAAGTAGGGAGGTGTGATGTGGGTGGATCTACCGTTCTACGTCTGCAGAGCCCGGCCGCGCGCATACCTCAACCGCCGTTAGCCTTTCGGAACTAAGGAGTGATGGGCTACGTGACCAGTTAGGCTCCTGAGTCGTGATGCTCAGGAGTCCCCCTTGACGCTCAAACGGCCTTTGTACCTTGGCTCCGCTCGGGGAGAGACGCACGATGAACCAGGCCCGG
>NC_041384.1:275812841-275821821 GCF_002162155.2 Triticum dicoccoides | reverse complement strand
GGAGGCGTTACGATGAGGCTAGACACTGAGCTCTGGGCTCCCTGAGGTTGATACGGCCCGGGGGCCACCCTCAATTGTTTATCACCAGCGCGGAGCATAGCGCTTCCGTATGTGTACGGGCATAGTTGCTCCTCGGTAGTGTCGTCAGCCAACACGGAGCATGGTGCTTCCACTGGTACGTGGGAGGGGGCTCCTCGGGGCGTGTACAGCCCCGCCCTGACACGTGGCTGGCACGGTAGGGCCTGGCGAGGTGTATCTGGGCACCCGTGAGCCAGCAGGACTCATAGGGCCCTACCTCTAGGCGGGTTGCGCCTGGCACTGGGCCTTATCTTGTGATGTGTACCTGCAAATTTGGTTAGATGCCGGCACTCTACGTCCTCGGGTCCCGACCCTCGAGCTGGTCTCAGCCGTCGCTGGTATGCCAGGTCGCGATGCCGTGGACAAGGCCAGAGGGTGAGGGCTAGAGAGCTAGTAAGAGCCCTGAGTCGCGATGCTCAGGTACCCCCCCTTTAACGTGCAAGTGGTCGGCATGGAGAAGAAGAGGTGCCGTGGACCGGCATCAAATAATCAAGCATGGTGGGTCGAACGCATAGCCGGAAATAAACGCAAAAGTGATACATGCCGCTGGGTCTGGCCCGAGCGACTTGGGGATGATGCAGCCTGAGGGGCGCCCCAACAAAGTAAGCTAACAACATGAAATAAAAGGGAGGCATTCCGCAGGGACGGACCCACGCAGCCTGGGAATAATGCAGCCCTGGGGGGCGCTCCCAGCTAGAAATGAAACTTGAAAGATGTCACCTAATGATGTTGAGGACGAAGGAGTGTTGGTGTAGCAGACTCGGTGGGCTGCGGAAGCCGATCCTCACGAGCCCCCAGGCCCAGGGGCCTCGGGAGGCTCCGGAGGCGCTGGTGGCTCCTCACGGACCATCTCCATCTCCGCCAGGGCTGCAGAACGCCTGGCCTCTTGAGCCTCCATGATGCCCCTCATGAGGCGCTGGTACGTGGTAGCCGCGTTCGGCAAGCCGTAAGGCATGCGAACATAGCTGTGGGGTGGACCTTCGCAGCGCCCCACTCGCGAGGGCCAGAGGCGCTCCAGAGAGGCGACTCGATTGAGCCCTGGTATGTCGATGCAGATGCGCAACCCACCATCCTCGCCTGGATGGGGAGCCACAGCTGGTAGGCGGCGGCCGCCTTTCATGACTCTTGACTCCTGTAGCTCCCGAATGGCCTTGCTGACGAACTCCTGAGGGTCTGGCCCTCCTTGCCTTACTCCTTCTTGAGGGAAACATGCTTCGAAACACGCCTCCATGTGGTGCCCAAGCGCCTCCCTCGTGACCTTAGCCAGGTCGGTGGCCCTCCAGGGGAGAGCCCCCGAGCCCTGCCTAAGGAGGGCACCGGGCGTGCTTTCCTATGCGATGGAAGGAGGTTCCCCCTGGGCAGGCACGGGCCCTGAGGGGCCTGCCTCCTGAGGGGCCGGGCCAGACGATGTCTTCTTCTTCTTGGGGGCGGTCTCGGGAAGCCTCCTGCTTCCGCAATCTGGGTCTTCCAGTGATGCTGCCTGAAAGGCTCGTTCCAGGGAACACACCACGTCCTTCTCTTCACAGGGCACCGTGATGACTCCACCACTTCCTGGCATCTTGAGGACGTTGTAGCCGTGGTGAGTTACGACCATGAACTTGGCCAGTGCTGGGTACCCAAGGATGGCGTTGTATGGCAAGCGAATGTGAGCAACGTCGAAGTCAATGAGCTCGGTGCGGTAGTTGTCGCGTGGCCCGAAGGTGACAAGGAGGCGGACCTGCCCAATCGGGACCGTGGAGCCGTCGGTGACTCCGGAGAAAGGCTTGGTTGGCTGAAGCTGGTTGTAGGGCACTTGGAGGTTGTTGAATGTTTCCACGGACAGGACGTTGAGCCCTGCCCCACCATCGATGAGGGTCCTGGTGACCACCACGTTGCTGATGATTGGGGAACAAAGCATTGGGAGGACTCCGGCTGTGGCCGCACACTTGAGCTGATCTGCTGAGCTAAACGTGACGGCGCACGCTGACCACCTGAGAGGGCGCGTGGCTTCGAGCTTGGGGAGGACTGCATTACCTTCGTGGGCGAACTGCTTGAAGATGCGCTGAGAGGCTGGGGCTTGAGCCCCGCCCAGGATGCAGGCGATCGCGCGCGGCTCCTGGAAGCCCCCAGCCCCCTCATCTTGATGGCGGTCCTCGTTTCTCCTTGGCTGCGGCGGCAGTGGAGGGAGGCCTGCGTTGCCTTGCGGGCGATCCTCGTGAGGCTGATCCCTCCAGTCTCCCTCGCGAGGCGGGTCTTGCCAGCGATCCTCGCGAGGTTGATCGCGCCACCCTTGGCGCGGGCAGCGGTCTTCCCAGCGTCCTGCGTTCGTTCCTCCTCCTCGACCATAGCCCCGGTCACCACGGTCGGGACGACGACCGATCCTTCCTTCTCGCACGGCTTGGAGTTCTTGACATTCGTTGGTGTTGTTGGTGTGGAGGTCGTGGTACACACAGTACCGATTGCCCTTGGAAGATTCGGGCTGATCTCTGCCCCGCTTGGTGTCTGGTTTTGCCGCGAGCACGGCAGCCCCCTTGCGCTTCACATCCTTGGCCTTGGGCTTCTTCTCTTCTGGGTCTGCGGCGGGCAGCTCGAGGAGGGAGAGATGCCCTTCCTCAGCCCTGGCGCACTTGGTTGCCAAGTTGAACAACTCCAAGGAAGTGCACAGGTCTTCATGCATGGCCAGCTCCTCCTTCATCTTGACGTCGCGCACGCCGTCGGAGAAGGCTGGGATGATGGTGTCCTCAGTCACCTTGGGAATCTTGAGGCATGCGTTGTTGAAGCGCTGGATGTACTTCTGCAGGGTCTCTCTGGGTTGTTGCTTGATGCGGCGCATGTCGCTCACGGCGGGTGGCTAGTCGCGAGTACCTTGGAAGTTGGCGATGAAGCGGGTGTGCATCTCGTCCCAGGAGGAGATCGTGCCTGGAGCCAGGTTCAGGAGCCAGGTGCGGGCCCCGTCCTTGAGCGCCATGGGAAACCAGTCCGCCATGACCTTCTCGTCTCCGTTGGCAGCTTCGATGCCCAGCTCATAGAGCTAGAGGAACTCCGCAGGGTCGGCCGTGCCGTCGTAACGAGGAGGCAGGTCTGGCTTGAACTTGCCGGGCCACGCGACGCTGCGTAGCTCGGTGGTGAAGGCACGGCAGCCTGCTGTGGCCACGGGAGGCCTTGGGTGACGGAGAGCTTGGTCTTGCATGTCCCCACGCGCTGCAGCTGGGAGCAGCGCGGGGTCTTGACGTGCGGGAGCAGGAGCATGGTCGCGACATGCTGGAGCAGGGAGCGCCTGGGCAGCTTCTTGCGGGCGAGGGACTTCTTGGCAGCTCTGCTCTTGCCGCGCTGGCACCTGACGGAGCGGGTTCCGCCCAGGGGCCACATGCCTTGGATCCATGGCGCCTTCTTGAGGAGGAGGCGGCTGGGGCGCCCCCGGAGCTTCGTCGCCCGCGCGGGGCGGGGTGCGGTGCAGCGGAACGGACGGCGCCGGAGAGCCCCCTGCGGCGCGGACGAGCTCGGCGACGCGGACGAGCTCGGCGACGTGGTCGAGCCATTCTTCATAGACGTCGTCGATGGGACGGTAGCGCAGGAGCTCGTTTTCCGCGATGAGCGCAGCTCGAGCCTCCATGGGTGCGCGGAGCGCGCGGGACGAAGAACCAGCTGGGGTGAGCGAGGGAGTAGCGGTGCGGCCGTCTTGTCGCACGGACAGATGCTGAGACGACGCTTGCTGCTCGTTTCCCGCCAGGCCGGTGGCGGTGTTGACGGCAGGTGACGGGGAACAGCGAGGACGCCCGCCGACAGGAGCAGTCTGGGCGACGCGGGAAGCGAGAGTGGCCCGGCGCTTGGCGCGGGCCCGACGAGCGTCAGACATGGACGCGATGGTCGGAGGAGAACGGGGCGGTGGAAGACGAATTCCGGCGTACCCCTACCTGGCGCGCCAAATGTCGGATTTCGGGTTCCGGCAGACCCTTGAGGTTCGAACACTGGGGTGCGCGTGGAGATTTCGCCTTCTACCTACCTGCACCCCTCCGCCTCGCTAAGATCTAAGATATGGAAAGAACAGCACAAGAGACACAGGGTTTATACTGGTTCGGGCCACCATTCTGGTGTAATACCCTACTCCAGTGTGTGGTGTGGTGGATTGCCTCTTGGGCTGATGATGATGAGCAATACAAGGAAGAACAACCTCGCGAGGGTCTGTTCTTGGCTGAGGGGATGAACTGCTAGGAGGAGTTCAGTCACCCTTCTCTCTCTCTCTCTTCTCGATTCTCTCTCCGAGTTCCATCCCTCTCCAATTTCGATCCCTCTACCCTGTGGGTGGCTAGTCCTATTTATAGGCAAAGGCCCTGGGCCTCTTCCCAAATATTGAGCGGGAAGGGCGCCAACAATTGGCCATTTTGAAGGGGAACATCTGGTACACTTATCCTGACTAAAGTTGGTCCTCGCCTGCCAAAGGCTCTGGTGGTGACGCTGGCTTGGGCTCCACAATGACTTCCTCCCTGCCGTTGGACTGGTCTTGGTCTCGTTGCCCCGAAACGGGTGCCTTTGCTTGATGCTCTCGCCTGCGCTTGCTCCCTTTGCACCAAATAGGAAAGGAGGACACTGCGTGGGCTGGCGTCCGCGTGGCACTCTTGGTCGTCATGGCTTGCATCACGGGCACCTCGTGAGGTATCCCGCCTTGATCTCTCCGCCTCCTCGTGAGCCATCCTGATGAGGCCGTGCCTGAGGAAGCTTCGTGTCGTCCGCCCCGCGAGGCTTGGCCCCTCGCGAGGGTCTTGGGTCTGTGTTAATGAAGATGGGCCATGCTGGGCCCCCCTTTGAGCCACGCCGCAGGCCGCAGGCAGGCAAGTCTGGGGACCCCCGTTCCTAGAACACCGACAACTCAAGGTTGATGGGGGAGTTGATGAAGGAGGAGGCAGCCTCTCGGAAGACACAACAGCTTCAACGAAAGGATCCCTGAAAGACAGACATCAGAATAAGAAGACCACACGCAGGGAGCCACGACAATAAGATGCTCACGCGTCAATGGTGATGTACTTCCGTCGCTTCAACGGCCCGAAGATATTGCTGCCACTGGGGGATCCCTTCCTCTTGTGGAGCTCCTCGAAGTCCACACAAAGACGACCAAAGTGCTGGACGTGACGGCCGGTGCACGGCGGAGCTGAAGAAGAACCAATAGGGATGGCTTCAGAGGAGCCCGACCGTGGCGAACAGCCTTGTGCCCTCTCACTTCAACCTCCCGAGGCTCCTGGAGCCTTGGCCTCGAGAGCCACATGCCGCGTCTCCTCAACAACCAACGCCTCAGGAGGGGGGTCGCAGGCCCCCGAGGACGATGCCCTAGGATCACCGCTCGTCATGTGCTCCTCGGCACTTGAGCCGCCGGCCCCTGTCAGAGCTCGCCCCCCGCACCATCACCTGGGGCGAGCTCGGCACCGGCAGCAGGGAGGGGGACCACGATGATAGGGTTCTCACGTGGCGCCGTCAAGCCGACTGGGCGCAGCCCCCACTCATCAAAGGAAGGCATGTTCACGGAAAACGTGACTTTGTTCTCGCAGCGGTACAACATGCAGCTATTCCTGGGCATCTCATCCGGTAGAGGGACACCTGATAGGACCGTGAGCACTATTTGCTGTGCCGCAAGAGGAAGCCCCTCCTCTGGAAACCTCATGTTGTCCTGGCTGCGGAGCAAGTCCCACATCGGGCGGGAGTAGCGCTGAAGTGGAGCGGCTCGGCGCCTGACAAACTCCCTCACCACCATGGGTGCGGTCACGCCGAGGTCCTTCAACCACCTCAGCCTGGCCCAGATGGGGGCAAGGCAGGGGCTCGTGAGCTTATGATCACCCCAGCCGGAGTTTGGAATAGCAGGCCCCACCGGAGCTTGGAGCAGAGGTTGAGCACGCCGGCGTCAACGAACACCCATCGACGCAATCAGATTGCGAGGACGGAGCAGGGCCTCGTGGAAGCAGGGAGATTGGAAGAGTCAGGTGCGGTGAAGGAAGAATAACTGAGTAAGAAGCAGGGGCCGCATAGCCAAGTGGATTCAAGGGCAGCATGGAGAAGTGGAGACGCCCACGTCCAATCAGCCGCCACGTGTCAACCGAGGCCGCAGGCTTTCGAGGCCAGCGGTGCTCCGTACTTGACCCTTGGCTTCGCCGCGAAGCCAAGCCCAAGCACACCTTGGGCCCGGGGGCTACTGTCGGCGTTCTCGGAACGGGGGTCCCCAGACTTGCCTGCCTGCGGCCCGCGACATGGCTAAGCTAGCAGGCCGTACGGCCCACCGTCATCAACAAGGCATCCAAGACCCTCGCGAGGGGCCAACCCTCGCGAGGCGGATGACATAAGACCTCTTCCAGAGCGGCCTAGTCAGGAAGGCTCACGAGGAGCAGAGATATCAAGGCGAGACGAACCTCATGAGGCTCTCGTGACGTAAGCCATGACGATCGACACCAGGCAGGCGCCTGCGCGCACATCGTCCTTGTTTCCTCTTTGGTGCTAAGGAAACCAGCGCAGGCGAGGAGTATCGAGGCATCAGGCAAAGGTTGCCATTTTGGTGCAATAAGACCAAGACCAGAAGGACGGCAAGACGGAGGTCATCGTGGAGCCCCAGACGGCGTCACCACCAGAGCCTTTGGCAGGCGAAGACCACTTTTGTCAGGATAGCTTGTACTAGCTGTCCCCCTTCAAATTGGCCCGCCATTGTTGGCTCCCTTTCTGCTCAAGATTTGGGAAGAGGACCAGGGCCGCTATAAGTAGGACTAGCCACCACCATAGGCAAGAGGAAGGAGGAGGAGGGAGGAGAGAGATCTGAGATCACTCTCACCCACACAAGTTAGCCAAGCACAAGAACACCTCAACCTCAGGAGGTTGTTCTTCCCATTGTATTGTTCATCATCAGCCCAAGAGGCAATCCACCACCACCACCACACTGGAGTAGGGTATTACACCACAATGGTGGCCCGAACCAGTATAAATCTTGTGTCTTTCCATGCGAGTTCGTCGAGTTCGTCTGCAAGATCTTAGCGAGCTAGGGCGTAGATCGGTGGGAGGAAAAGACTTCACGCGCACCCCAGTGTTTGAACCGTAAGGGTTTGTCGGAACCCCACATCCGACAACACCCGCCGGTGGTCGTTACTCCTGGCGGATCAGGCTCGGGACGTTACAACTCTCCTCCACTAATAGAACATGAACTTGACAAGATTGAATGATACTTGACGAGAGGAACAACACCATGCCTCCAGAAGAGTCGAAAAAAGTTGAATGAAAGAACGAAGAAGAAATGACATCTTATACCATAATTGAGTTTGAAATGCATCCTTGCAAGGAAGGATTGGATGAATTTGTTGAGAAAATCAACACCAACAGACTTGATTTGTGTGGGATTATGGAAAACGTCTCAAAATTATTAGGTGACAACAGGCCACAAGTGGAAATGATTGAATAGCTGAGAAGAACGAAGAAATGCAAAACTCCACTTCAAAAGAATATGGAGAATTAATTGCACTTTGAGATGCAAGAGGAAAAGATACTTGAGATCCTCCAACAAGAATCTTGATGAACAATTGAAGAATGAATTACATCCTTGCGAACCACCATGGAGAACTCCAGTAACAAAAGAATGATGAGATAGAATTGAAGGATGAAATAAGATTAAGCCTTGCAATGATTTAGATGGAGCTTCGCGATGAGACAAGCGAGAAAACTTGGAACTCCGGAAAAGAAAAGATGGGGACACTTTGAACCGAGATTGTGATATGATGAACAAACTCCGAAAAGAAGAGATTAATCAAATAGATGAAAGAAGAATAAGAATTATGTTATGCTTATCCTTCATCAGTTAAATTTATGTGAAGCAATGGATTGCATACAACTTATTTGCGTTGGAAAAAATTAAGAGAAGATATAGCACAAAACTTGAGAAGGTCTTCAAGAACCACCGGTAGGATTGGAGAGAATGAATGAATTGATATGACAACAAAGGAAAATGAATCTTGAATGAGCCACCGTGAGAATTTAAACGAATGAAGGAAAAGAGAATGAACTGCCAAAAAGAATTAGAAAACGAACGAAGATACTTGAGTGAATCAAGATGCAAGAGAACGAAGAGATCGCGAACTGATTAAACAATGCTTGAACGAAGCACCGGTACAAATATGGGAACGAGCGAAGTTGAAAACTTGGAACGAAAAAATATTCGGAAATGGAGGCCTCCGGATAATCAAAAATGGAAAAGACAACTCCTGAAAAACTCCGGATGGGTAAGAAAAGAATCGCACGATTGGAAAAAATTTGAGAGGATAGCAACAAGCTAGCACCACGAATCTTCGAGAGAACGGACAAGATTTAGAGGAACTCTTCTTCGGTCTTCAAATGTTGAGAAAGACGACGAGAAACACCACCAAAATTGTTGAGATACTCCGAGAGAACGAAAAGTGAAGAGGTTGAACCAATAATTTGAAATCGATCTTGGAAAGGCATCTGACTGATGAAATTCATATTTACGTCAAACTTCGAAAAGAATATAAGAATAATGCCGGGAAAATTATAAGAGTCAGGTAAGATCCTAGGAAAAAACCTGTGGGTTATGGGGCCACTGAAAAGAAGCACCGTTGGAAAGGATTGTTTGAATGAGAAATGATGCAACAGAATGATTGAAAGACTCGAATGAGGTGACAACCTCGAAATAATTGAATGCAAACACGAATCTTCTGAGATGTCTTGGGCACTCTGAAAGGATAAACTGGTGAGAGGCGAACGAGCAAGGGGAAACACTTGAGCTGACGGAAAGAATATGATCGGTACGGAATACTTGAATTGGACCCACCGGAAAGAAAACGAGATGAACAATGATGAACTAGACGTGAATTTAACGGTTGAGACAATTGAAGAAAGACTGAAGAGACTCAACACCAATGAAATTGATGCTCGAATAGAGGCTCGG
>NC_041384.1:275730731-275812303 GCF_002162155.2 Triticum dicoccoides | reverse complement strand
GTAAGAAAAACGGGTGGGAGGGCGGGAAAAACAAAGGCAACTAGGAACGGTGAACCGACGAATAACTTGAAGAGGAAAAGCACCGGTTGAAATAATTGAGGAAAGAATGCAAAGGCTTCGCACAAGTAGGATGGATACTCGATTATGGACTCCAGATCCGAGAAGGAAAAGGGTGGGTGGGTGGGAAAAAGAAAGACAACTTCACACGGGGGAACAACATCGTTGATAAAGAACTGAGGACTGATCTCGCAGAAGATGAAGAGGATCGAATCAACTTGACGAGAAAATATTTGGATGAAAAGAGTTGACATCGCAATGAACGAAAACTAGCTGCGTGATCCCAAAAAAATTGAAGGGGAAGAGGAGTAGTTCAAAACACCTACGTCAAGATTTCTCACCAGAGCGACGAAGGGGGCTGAGGAGTAAAAAGAATTCCTACTCTTCGATATAACTAGACTCTGAAAAAGTTTTCTTCTAGACTCAACAACGGCCAAACTATATGATCAAACAAGGGGGATCCTATGGTCGGTCGAGGCTCTGATACCAACTTGTAATGCCCCGAACACACCCGCCAGTGGTTGTTACTCCTGGCGGATCGGGCTCGGGGCGTTATAGGATACCACTACTATTGCTGATGAGAATGTTATGTTGAAGACATTGCTTGAAACAGGGATGCACAAAAGCCTCAATGGGATCAAACTCTTTCTAATGTCCTCAAGAAATAGATTCTGAACCAAAACCCTAGGGTGTTGGGTTTGAGAGGAAAATGAACATTGATGGTTCATACTGGAAGCCTGAGTAGCACCCCACTACCACATGGGTTGTTGCAAAGGGACCTTTAGTGGATCTATCTACCTTATCTGGATTCACTTGTGCTAACTCGATAATCATAGATGAATCCTTCGATGCAAACTGTAAACTGTTTAAGAATTAGAATGGTGAAGTGTTTGCCACGTATATTGGTACTAACTGCAGGAATGGGCCACCTCTGAAGAAGATATGGGTGCCCAAAAGTTGTCTTGAGAAGCTTCCTGTGAATGTCATCATGACCCCACCTGGGAAGAAGACAAACCCCAGACCAAAGGCTTCATACAGAAAGTGGACTCATCAGAGTCACCCTAAAGCCAATGTTTTGCAGGGAAACCATACTCAGACGTATGAATATGAGCGTGTTTCATGAAACCGCTATGTTCATAAGACCAAGAACTATTCTGCTTATTCTTATGAGTATTATTCACCTCCTGCAAGGCTATTTCCTAGGGCTCCAAAGCCTAAATTCTCAGATGCTACACTTAGACTCATTGCTTCTAAGCCACCCCTTAAGATGTGGGTGGTTAAGAAGAATTAACACTCTTTTACAAGGAATGGTCTCAAGCCGAAATTCAAAAGCTTATGATGCTTATGCTGGGGACCCAAAACATCTTGTGGGACGCAAGATAAAATGCCAAAATGGTCTTACTATGTATTTCGTCCCAGGATTTCTTGACAAACATTCTATCTACCCTAACCAGGATTTGAACTTTGATAATATACTTGTTCGTCAAATGTTTATGCTTCACACTTCTCTTGGTGAAGCCTATCCCCCCAACTACACTGTAGGGTACAACACTAAACGCTTCTAACTAGATCATGGATAGTAGATGCACTAACCACATGACTGGTGATCAAAGTCTTCTTATGGATTCAACCCTACGTCTATCTGACAAGAGTCACATCACATTTGCTGACACTAGTAAAAGCAAAGTACTAGGCCTAGGTAGAGTTGCAATCTCAATGGATCAGCACATGGCTAAAGTCATGCTTGTTGAATCCCTTGGTTTCAACTTAATGTCTGTCTCAATGCTTTGTGACCTGAACATAATTGTGATATTTGGAAAATATCGCTGCCTTGTGCTTATGGAATCTGAAAAATCTCTAGTCTTTGAAGGATATCAAAAGGACGATATGTATATGGTAGATTTCTCCGCAGGACCACAGCTGGCCGTATGTATTCTCGCAAAATCGTCAGAGTGTTGGCTCTGGCATCGGAGGCTAGGACATTCGGGCTTGAGGAACATGTACACTCTCGCGAAGAACAGGCATGTCATAGGCATCGAGGGCGTCAAGCTCAAGAAGGATCATTTGTGCGGTGCCTGCCAAGCTGGAAAGATGACTAGGTCCAAGCATCCCTCGAAGACAATCATGACGACAACACGTCCCTTCCAGCTGCTTCACATGGACTTATTTGGCCCTACTCACTACTCTACCCTCACTGCCACTACTTGCCTCTATGGCTTCATCATTGTTGAAGATTACTTGAGATTTACATGGGTGCACATAATTCTCTACAAGAATGAAGTGCGGGATGTCTTCAGACGATTCGCCAATCGTGCCATGACCAACTATGGCATCAAGATCAAGCACATTAGAAGTGACAACGGCATTGAATTCAAGAACACCAGCCTCGACACTTATCTTGATACATTAGGCATCACACATGAGTTCTCAGCTCCATACACACCTCAGCAAAATGGCATCATGGAGCTTACGAACAGAACCCTCATTGAGATGGCACGGGCGATGCTTGATGAGTACAAGACCACAAGGAAGTTCTAGCCTGAAGCTATTGATACTGCATGCCACGTCATCAACCGTGTTTATCTTCACAAGTTCCTAAAAAAGACATCATATGAGCTCCTGACTGGTAAGAAGCCAAACGTCAGCTATTTCAGAGTATTCGGTGCTAGGTGCTGGATTAAGGATTTATGCTTGGCTATGGAAAGGATTCGCACTCCTACAGAGTCTTCAACCTCTTTCACTATAAAGTGTTTGAAACTATGGATGTGCGGTTCGATGAGACTAACGGCTCGCAAAGAGAGCACCTGCCAAATGTGCTAGATGAAGCCTCACCAAGTGAATCTATCAAGCTTATGGGTACTGGAGAAATCATACCTTCGGAGGCTCAGGCTGAAGAGGAAATCATCATTTCTGCACCTAATCAACCCGAAGACACTACTCAGCCTGAAGCCAATGCTGAAGATGAAGACAGTAATCAGTAAGAGCAAAATGTTCGTCCGGTCTATCCACGCATTGCAAATGAAGTACAGATTGAGAAGATAATTGATAGCATGAATGCACCTGGTCCACTCACTCGTTCAAGAGCAACACAACTTGCAAATTTCTGTGGGCACTTTGCATTTGTCTCAATATCTGAACCCAAGAAAGTTGATGAAGCCTTCATGGAACCTGAATGGATTCAAGCTATGCAAGAAGAGCTTCAACAGTTTGAGCTGAACAATGTATGGGAGCTAGTGAAGCGTCCTCAGCCTCGCAAGCACAATATCATTGGGACCAAATGGATATATACTAACAAACAAGATGAGCATGGTCAAGTTGTCAGAAACAAAGATCGTCTTGTCGCTCAAGGTTACACTCAAGTTGAAGGGATTGACTTCGATGAAACGTTTGCTCCTGTGGCTAGGCTTGAAGCTATTCACATTCTATTAGCCTATGCCAACCACAACAACATTATTCGGTACCAAATGGATGTAAAGAGTGCCTTTCTCAATGGAAAAATTGAAGAAGAAGTGTATGTTGCACAACCACCTGGCTTTGAAGACCCAAAGCGTCCTGACATGGTATACAAGCTCAACAAGGCACTGTATGGCCTCAAACAAGCACCTCAATCTTGGTATGACACACTCAAAGACTTCCTGAAGAGCAAAGGCTTCAAACCTGGTTCCCTAGATCCCACACTCTTCATGGAGACATATGATGGTGAACTGTTTGTGTGCCAAATCTATGTGGATGACATTATCTTCAGCTGCACTGACAAGAGATACAGTGATGAATTTGGGCATATGACGCAAGAACCCATCATATGTCAATGATGGGTGAGCTGAAGTTCTTCCTTGGTCTTCAAATCCGCCAGCAGAGTAATGGCATCTTCATATCACAAGAAAAATACCTCAAAGACTGCCAGAATAAGTTTGGAATGCAAGACTGCAAAGGGTACACGACGCCAATGCCAACCAAAAGTCATCTGGGCCCCGACGACAATGGTAAAGAGTTCGACCAAAAGGTATACTGCTCCATGATTGGTTCTTTACTCTACTTATGTGCATCTAGGCCGGATATAATGCTTAGCGTTTGCATGTGTGCCCGATTCCAAGCGGCACCAAAGGAATTGCATCACTTAGCAGTGAAATGAATTCTTTGATATTTGGCTTACACCCCAACGCTAGGATTGTGGTATCCAAAGGGCTCATAGTTTGATCTAGTTGGATTCTCAGATGTTGACTATGCTGGTGACAAGGTTGATCGCAAGTCCACATCAGGAACATGTCACTTTCTTGGACGATCTCTTGTCTGTTGGTCTTCAAAGAAGCAGAATTGTGTATCTCTCTCCACTGCTGGATCTGAATTCATTGCTGCCAGAGCTTGCTGCGCTCAGCTTCTATGGATGAAGCAAACCCTCAAGGACTATGGCATCCACCTAAAGCATGTGCCACTCTACTGTGACAATGAAAGCGCCATCAAGATTGCCAACAACCCAGTTCAGCATTCGAAGACAAAGCACATTCAGATCTATCATCACTTTCTCGGAGATCATGTCATGAAGTAAGATATTGATATTATTCACGTCAACACTGAAGAGCAATTGGTAGATATCTTCACAAAGCCCTTGGATAAGAAAAGGTTTTGCAAGTTGCGGTGAGAGCTAAATATCTTAGAATCCTCAAATGTCATGTGATTGGACACACACCCTAATGCTTATGCTTGTTGATGACTTAGATGTGCAACACACAAAGTAACATATATCTTCAATCAATGAAGACATACACTCTAAGTGTGAATACATTAACGCGGAATTTGACTTTGGAGTGCCATGATAATTGTGCGCCGTGTCTGGGTCTAATACTTCCTATACGGTGGGTAACGCCACCACCAAACTTTCTCGAAGTTTTTCTTTTGGCGTCATGATTGCATTAACTTCGCATTTGGTTTGTCTTCAACATTGATTTATCTTCATGGTTTATCTTCACAATGTTGATTTATTCTTTTGATATATATACATATGGTGTTCTATCCTCTACAGCATTCACTTATAGCTATGTCTTCAAACTTGCCATTTTTCTGAACTAAGTGAATGTGATCGGACCCTAACCCCCTCTGTGCTTCTTCCTCAAACTCTATCTATCTAAGTCATATGCGTTCTGTTGAAACTTGTCGAATGTCTTCACTGCATCCTTGTCAGCTGAAGATACAGAGATATACATTTAAAACTACTTTCAATGATATATCTCTTTTGACTAAATCCCGGAGAAGCCGGAATGACCACCCAACAAACCAGGCGTGCGTGGGAACATGAACAACTTTCAATGAGTTGCATGCACGCCACGTGTCCATCAGATGTGAACTGCCAGGGGCACCTGCGTAATTATGCTATGCAGCCCTCTACCTTATAAATATCCACACCGCACGGTCATTATCTTTTCTTCCACCTCGCCACCTCACTCAAACCCTAGCACCTCCACTAGCTCACGTCGACGCCGAAGACGAAGCACATAGCTGCCGCAACTTCTTTGACGCCGTCCTCACGCCGGCTGCGGACCTAGTCCTCTCCGCCGCCGCCATAGGTGTGTTCCGCCGCCAAGTTAGGGCGTGGGAGATTGAACTACTGGGCTTCTTTCTCTGCCGCGTCTAACAGTTTGTCAGCGGTAATTAAATTTCACTTTTACTGTCTTTTTGATCCGTCAAATTCATCCACTTCAACCAAAAGTGGTTTCTACACTTCCAAATCTAGATCTGTCTTTGTCTGCATCTCATATCATGCAAAGGATATTCACTTATGCTTCATAATTAGTTAGATTCCTTACTTGTACTTATTCATGGATTCGTACAAATCCGGAACCTACTCTCTTCAAATAAGCGAATGTCTTCGCTCTATGAGGTCAATGTCTTCAAACTGATTTATCTTCAAAATCTTCTCAGAATGCATATGACCTCTTCCCCTTCCCTAGTACCTCTAATGCTGTCACAGGTACATGTCTGTGGGGGAATCCCTTAGTTCTCATAGTCTGCATTCATTTGCAGAGTTCTTACAGCGTCATATTCACTCTCCCGAACCCAGTTCTTGTCTAACCATTAGAAGGAAGCCTTTCACGATTCTGAAGCCTATCAGTCTGAATATCATGTCCACAGAGAAGTCTGCTAGGAAAGGTGGCAGGTAGCGTCGAGGTAATACAACTCTAGATCTACCTCCAGATCTGCATGAACTATACAAATCAGATCCAGAGGAGAACTACAATCAGCGCAAGACCCGAATCCAATGGATTCGAAGATATTAGGAAGAATAGTGGTTCAAGTACAACTTCGTCACTGCTGAATATGCTGAGAAGAACGCCATCAAGCGCCCATGGGGCGATATGCTGTACAAGAACCTGCAACCAAAGTCGAAGCCTAAAGCTATTGCTCAAGGTTTCTATCTGTGCATGGTCCGAGGACCGAAGCTTGAGAATGCCGACCCATCATCCTTATTATGGTGTCATGATGACAATCTGTTCAAGCGCAACTACCAGTTCACAAAGGAGTCAGTTGCGAAGAACAAGAGGGATCTTGGACTAAACTTCAACCCCCGTCCATCTGCTCCAAGACAGGATGGCACTCGCGATGCCAATCCCAATATCATCGGGCCCTTCGCTAACTTTGATGGGATCCTCTCCCACATTGCTTCTTAAAGGGCCACCGTGGATAAATCTGCTAATGACGCTGACTCTAAAGAAGCGCCAGCACCACCAAAGCAAAAGAAGAAATCAAAGGCTTCGAAGCCCTCTGCTGCACCAACCGCTTCAATTGTGAAGCCATGACTCTTGGATGCTCAGAATGTGACGCCTAACCGGCTGGAGGATTCATAGTCCTCAAGTGTAACAAGTATTCAGATCACGCAGACAGAAAGACTTCAGTGATGCCTAACACTCTTTGGCTCTGGGTGTATAGGGCTTTGTCCTCGCAAGGATCTCTCTCTATCAAATGCTTCAGAGGTGGTTGCTCTCAAACGACAAAAGCCGTGCACTAACTCTGAGCAGCCACCAATTTATGGTGTAGGGGGTGGGCTATTTATAGCCAAGAGGCAACCCGACCTAATTTGTCCGAAATGACCCTAGGTCACTAAGGAACTGACACGTGTCCAATGGTCAGATTTCAAACACATGCGGCAGCTTGACTTGGGCTACAAGTAAATATGACTCATCCAACTCTAGCTAAGATTTACTCTCATTGTCTTCGCTCGAAGACATAGGATTTGGTTGAGCATCACATCAGTCACTCTGACTTTGTTCACTTGGACCCACTTAACAATATGGTTGTTCCTATGACTCAACAAAGAAGAAAAGGAAACTACGAAACAACTATGTCTTCGCACTCCATAGTCTTCATGCGATGTATTCTCATGTCATAATCTTCACTGTAAATATCTTCACAGACCACCATTGTCTTCAGTGTCTTCACACATTTTTACGGGTCATCTCTGGTAGCTAAACCGAATCAATAAGGGACTACTACATGTGTTATCCTGCAATTCTCACAAACACATTAGTCCCTCAACCAAGTTTGTCGTCAATATTCCAAAACCAACTAGGGGTGGCACTAGATGCACTTACAATATCCCCCTTTTTGGTGATTGATGACAAACCGGTTCAAGTTTTCAACGGGGATAAAAGTATGTGTAAGTTTAAGAATTAAGGTATTGCCTTCATAAGTAGCAAAGGCTCCCCCCGAAGATGTGCATATAAGAAGTTTGCTTTTGAATGCAAATGAACATGGCAGGTTTTACTTTGTGGAGATCCTCTTCGGCTTATGAATACAATTCATCATGCATATAAAGAGATAACGAAGATAATGACATGCATAATGAAAAATGGATATCTGCAGAATGGCTTCATGCATTTATCATCGCATCACAAGGTAGCAGAATAAAGTAGCAGACGACCATCGAGTTTAAGTGTTACAACTCAAAGAACCAAATGTTTCAGAAGACAAGAGTTATAAAGACTTAGCAAAAATAAAGCAACCACCCATAAGGACCCGCTTGAAGATTATCAACTCATATGCTTCTCCCCCTTTTGTCAATAATGACCAAAAAGGTTTGAAGACATAGAGCATCTACTCGTTCCCATCAGGAGTAGATGAAGGAGTAGGGTCGACGTTGGAGTTCGGTGGTGCAGACGGGCCTGATGCAATGTCGAGATGCAGAGAAGCCATGGTTGGTGAAGTGGCATCGTCTTCTTCATCGACGACTCTCGCAACAACTTTTGTAGCCGAAGATGAACGCTCAGAATCTTTAATTGAGGGAGTGCGGAGCCAGCTTGCATTTTGTGGAGGCCTGGAATCAAGCTTGAAGCCCTCAGTGAAGCCATCCTCATGAAGATCGTCTTCAGAGCATAGCAATGTGAGACTCTTCCAGGACCACCGACATGCTTCATGGGCAACGAACGAGTTCTTGGTGGCCAAATTTCGAATGTGATTGACATCCACTAAGATACTCTGCATCTGACGCTTGAGCCAGTCATGATGCCTATATTGCTTCTGATGTAAGGCCACGAGAAGCTCTCGGTCATTGAGTACAAGAGAGCGCTTCCGAGGCCTTTGAGCAACTGGACTGTCAGTGGCTTCAGTGTTTGCACGACGGGGCACACGCATATTGCCGGCCAGAGGATAGGAGGGAGTGGCAGCATTGGGGACATGAATTCCTTCTATTGGTTGCGTGAAGCTTTGATGATCAACATTGTGAAGATATAGAGGTTCCTTGGCAGGCTCTAGGTAGATGGATTCGATGGACAGATCAACCTCAGGCAGAAAGACAAGATGGTTGCACGCTGAGGGTTGATAGTCAATAGTAGAATGGAGTTTGATCAGGCGTATCACCCATGGAGCATAAAACTTGAGGCCAAACAGATCAATCCCTGATGTAGCAAGTTGTCTGATGAAGAAGTCCTGGGTATTGAATATGATGCAGCAAGTTCTTCATTCCAGTGCTCCTTGCCCATAACAAACGGTAGAAGACCAACCTCCCTGAAGCAGTCAAGAGCTTCTTCCAGACAGGGCAGCACAGCAATAGCTTCACAATCAAGACGCATGTGTGGAAAGACTCGCTCTTGATTGTATAGAATGCATGAGTAATAACTTCACTACTGATGGCTCCAAAATCGATCAGAAGAGATCTTTGGCTTCGAATATGGATTCTTGGTGCTGTCGAAGAAGCTGTTGTGAGCTCTGAAGCTGTTCACGCTGAAGGATCCTGGCAAAGTTGCAGCCCCTAAAAGCCTTGGCAGCCTTGGCTTTGGCTTCTGAACCGGAGGCCTCTGCTCCACATGGTAGTCATACTATGGTCCTAGAACAGTGGGAGGAACTAAGATAGGCCATTTCACAGTGACCAGTTGTCCATGATCAAAGGCATGTTCAATGGTGTGAGGCCTAGGAGGTGGAACAGTGGCTTCAGCATTTACATTGGCTTCAGGTTGCACATGAGCTTCAGGCACTACATTCGCTTCGGGCTCCACATTGTCTTCAGTCATGACAGTGTCATTGGCGTCAGCATTGTTGTTTGTGGCAGCCTCAGTGTTTTCAACCTCCGTTTTCTCTACAACAAGAGGGTCGGGCACAACCACATTCTCCTCGAGAATGACTGGTTCTGTAGCAGGGGGTGTGGAAACTCTTTCTTCTTCTCTTTCTCCTTGATCTTCATCGGCTGATGCAGTCGGAATGTCTTCAGCAGCTTTGGCTTCAGACTCAGAGACATTCACAGTAGGGGTGGCTTCATGAAACACTTGACGTGCTACTGATCTTTGGTGCACCTCCCCTTCCGGAATGCTCAACATGGTGACCTAGGGCCTGGGCCTTTGCGAAGCCTGCGGAAAGCGGGTGACGCATGTGGTGATGGAGTGGCCTATACCATGTAGCTATCATCGTCAAGAACCGGAGTGGTGACTTGAGGTGGTGGAGTTCTGGGTGTGTCATCATGAATGGGGGTGAATTGTTGAGGGCGATTGGCCCATGAATCATCCTGAGTGATTGGCATCAAGGGACGACCAATGTTGATGAGTTCGTTGTTCATAAGAACAGGCGTTGATACCGATTGGTGCTCAATCTGAGGAAGGACTTCATCATCTTCAACATTGTCATCATGACCAATGTCTTTAGCTGTGGTGGGGTCAACATATAGAACTTCTTCTTTTTCAGGAGCCTCTGTGGAAGCAGGATCATGGATTACCAGACGACGCTCTTGATTCTGTGAGGCTGGAAGAGCAACGGAGATGGGTTCAACATTGTGGGGATCAGAGGCGGCAACACGTTCTTTCTTTGAGGTCTTTGTCTTCAACTTCTTCTTGGATGGGGCCTCATCAGAAGCATTCATGTGCTTGCGCTTCCGTGCATCAGCTTCAGATGCCCTTGTCTTCTTTAGTTCTGAATCTGCTGAGGAGACCTTAGGCTTCGAGCCTGTCATGCTGGTAGGGAAGACAATGCGAGGTTCTTCTTGCCTTGATGCTTGATTTCGGGCCACAACAGACTTCTTCGTTGGCTTGGCAGCCATTCTGGGGTCGATGCCAGGATGCCCAAGAGCTTTGCGCTTTTCAGCTTCATTATGTGCTTGAACACAATTCTGCGCGAAGTACTTCATGCGTTCTCGAGAGCCTTTGGCTTCTTCATGCTTCTTGTGAAACTGTTCCTTGAGATCATGCAACATCTTCTTGAAGATCTGAACATCTACCACACTGAGCTTGGACATGTTCTTCTTGAAGTGAGCCTTCTCATAGTCAATCTTGTTCTTGAGCTCGACTATCTTCTGAGCCAAGGCCAACTCATTAGCAATGGCTCCGTGGAATGTGACGTTGATGTCCACAGGAAGCTGAAGATCATCAATGCTGATGCTCTGGTCGTCGAACCAATCATCAATGAAGTTGTCCGATATATCAACATCAAAGAGGGGCAGATCGTTGAAGATCTCTGCCTCTTGCTTGCTCTTGATCAGTTGCTCAAGTACGTCATCACCAAGAGCTTCATCACTTGACAAATCAATGGTGTCTTCTTTGTTCCTGAGAACGACAGCTGGAGTCAGTTCATGCCCAGAAATCTTCTTGGGCTTCTTGGCTTTCTTGGTCTTGTCGGTCTTCTTGGAGACATGAGACAAGTCTTTGTACTGCACACTGGCTTCAGGAGGTGCAGTGGCCAATGGCTTCATAATCGAAGCTTTTTGTGTGGCAGAGGGCTTCGAAGCTTTTGTCTTCTTAGTCTTCTGCTTCGGTGGTGCTGGCGCATCTTCAGAATCTGCGTCATCAGCAGATTGATCCACCGTAGCCCTCTGAGCAGCGATATGTGAGAGAAGAGCATCAAAGTTGGCGAAGGGGCTTATGACATTTGGATTGGCATTGCGTGTGCCATCAGCCCTTAGAGCAGATGGACCAGGGTTGAAGTTGAGGCCCGGCTCCTTCTTGTTCTTGGTGGCTGACTCCTTTGCAAACTGATAGTTGTGCTTGAACAAATTGTCTTCATGACCCCATAACAAGGATGATGGGTCGGCATTCTCTGGCTTCGGTCCTCGGACCATGCATGGGTAGAAGCCTTGAGCAATGGCTTCAGGCTTGGACTTGGGCTGCAGATTTCTGTATAGAATATCTCCCCAGGGGCGCTTGATAGCATTCTTCTCTGCATACTCAGGGGTCACGAAGTTGTACTTGAACCATTCGTCGGCCCAATATCTTCGAATCCATTGGATTCGGGTCTTGCGCTAGCCATAGCTCTCCTCAGGATCTAACTTGTACAGCTCAAACAAATCTGGAGGTAAATCCTTAGCTGTGTTGCCTCTGTGTTGTCTGCCACCTTTCCTAGCAGATTTCTCAGTGGCCATTGTATTCAGATTGAATGGCTTTAGAATAGTGAATGTCTTCCGTCTCCTTGTCAAACAAGATCTGGCTTCAGGGGTGTGTATGTGCTGCTATAAGAACTCTGCAAATGAATGCAGACTATGAGAACCAAGGGATTCTCCCACGGACATGTACCTGTGACAGCATTAAGGTGCGAGGGAAGGGGAAGAAGTCATATGCATTTTCATAAGATTTTTAAGAAAAAATGGTTTGAAGACATTGACCTCATAGAGTGAAGACATTCACTTATTTCAAGAGAGTTGGTTCCAGATTTGTATGAATCCCTGAATAAGTACAAGTGAGGAATCTAACTAGTTATGAAGCATAAGTGAATATACTTGGCATGATATGAGATGTAGATAAGGATGGATCCATATTTGGAAGTGAAGAAACCACTTTTGGTTGAAGTGGATGGATCTGATAGATCTAAAAGGCAGTAAAAAGTAAGATTTAATTACCGCGGACGAACTGCTAGACGAGGTAGAGTTGGAGGCCAAGCAGTTCAATCTTCCGTGCCCTAACTTGGCGACGGAAGACACCTACGGCGACGGCAAAGAGGGCGAGGTCCGCGGCCGATGTGAGGACGGCGTCGAAGAAGTTGCGGCAGTCAAGCGCTTTGTCTCTGGCGTCATCGCGAGCTAGTGGAGGCGCTAGGGTTAGTGCGAGGTGGAGAGGTGGAAGAAGAGATAATGACCACGGTGAGTGTGTATTTATAGGGATAGGGACAGCAGAGCGTAATTACGCAGGTGCCCCTGGCGGTTCACATCTGAAGGACACGTGGCTTGCATGCAACTCATTGGGAGTTGATCCATGTTCCCACGCTCGCCTGGATTGTCGTGTGGTCGTTCCGGCTTCTCCGGTATTCAGGGAAGAGGATATGGTAATTAAAACAGATTTAAATGTTTGTCTCTATGTCTATTGCTGACAAGGACTCAGAGAAGATAGTCGACAGGTTTCAATGGAATGCATATGATTTGGACAGATAGAGTTTCAGGACGAAGCACAGAAGAGGTTAGGGTCCGATCACATTCACTTAGATCAAGAAAAGATTCAAGCATGAAGACATAGCTATAAGTGAATGATTTAGAGGACAGAACACGAATATATATATATATATATATATATATATATATATATATATATATATATATATATATATGACCACCTCAACATTGTAAAGATAAATCTTGAAGTCAAATTATTGTTGAAGACAGACCAAATGTGAAGACTATGCAATCATGACGCCACATGAAACACTTCAAAAAGATTTTGGTGGTGGTGTTACCCACCGTATAGGAAGTATTAGACCCAGACACGGCGCACAATTATCGTGGCACTCCGAAGTCAAATTCCGTGTTAATGTATTCACACTTAGAGTGTATGTCTTCATTGATTGAAGATATACGTTACTTCGTGTGTTGCACATCTAAGTCATCAACATGAATAAGAGTTAGGATGTGTGTCCAATTACAGGACATTTGAGGATTCTAAGATATTTAGCTCACACCGCAACTTGCAAAACCTTTTCTCATCCAAGGTCTTTGTGAAGATATCTGACAATTGCTCTTCATTGTTGACATGAAAGATATCAATATCTTCCTTCATGACATGATCTCTGAGAAAGTGATGAAGGATCTGAATGTGCTTTGTCTTCGAGTGCTGAGAACTGGGTTGTTGGTAATCTTGATGGTGCTTTCATTGTCGCAGTAGAGTGTCACATGCTTCGGTTGGATTCCATAGTCCTTGAGAGTTTGCTTCATCCATAGAAGCTGAGCGCAGCAAGATCCAGCAGCAATGTATCAGATTCAGCAGTGGAGAGAGATACACAGTTCCACTTCTTTGAAGACCAACAAACAAGAGATCGTCCAAGAAAGCGACATGTGCCTAATGTGGACTTGCGATCAACCTTGTCACCAGCATAACCAGCAACTAAGAATCCAATTGGATCAAACTCTAAGCCCTTTGGATACCATAATCCTAGTGTTGGGGTGTAAGCCAAATATCGAAGAATTCGCTTCACAGCTAAGTGATGTGACTCCTTTGGTGCCGCTTGGAATCGGGCACGCTGCAAACGCTAAGCATTATATCTGGCCTAGATGCACATAAATAGAGTAAAGAACCAATCATGGAGCGGTATACCTTTTGATCGAACTCTTTACCATTGTCGTCGGGGCCCGGATGACTTTTGGTTGGCATTGGCGTCGTATATCCTTTGCAGTCTTGCATTCCAAACTTCTTCAGGCAATCTTTGAGGTATTCTTATTGTGATATGAAGATGTCATTACTTTGCTGATGGATTTGAAGACCGAGGAAGAATTTTAGCTCACCCATCATGGACATCTGATATTGCTCTTACATCATGTGTCCAAATTCATCACTGTATTTCTTGTATGTGCAGCCGAAGATAATGTCATCCACATAGATTTGACATACAAACAATTCTCCATCATATGTCTTCGTGAAGAGTGTGGGATCTAGGGAACCAAGTTTGAAGCCTTTGCTCTTCAGGAAGTCTTTGAGTGTGTCATACCAAGCACGAGGGGCTTGTTTGAGGCCATACAATGCCTTGTTGAGCTTGTATACCATGTCAAGACGCTTTGGGTCTTCAAAACCAGGTGATTGTGCACAATACACTTCTTCAATTTTTCCATTCAGGAAGGCACTCTTCACATCCATTTGGTACAGAAGGATGTCATGGTGGTTGGCATAGGCCAGCACTATGCGAATGGCTTCAAGCCTAGCCACTAGAGCAAAGGTTTGATCGAAGTCAATCCCTTCTACTTGAGTGTAACCTTGAGCAACGAGATGAGCCTTGTTTCTGACAACTTGACCATGCTCATCTTGTTTGTTGTGGTAGATCCATTTTGTGCCAGTGATATTGTGCTTGCGAGGATCAGGGCGCTTAACCAGTTCCCACACATTGTTCAGCTCAAACTGTTGAAGCTCTTCTGGCGTCGCTTGAATCCATTCAGGTTCCATGAAGGCTTCAGCAACTTTCTTGGGTTTAGATATAGAGACAAATGCAAAGTGCCCACAGAAATTTGCTCTTGAATGAGTGAGTGGACCCGGTGCATTGATGCTATCGATTATCTTCTCAATTTTCACTGCATTTGCAACATGAGGATGAACTGGACGAAGACTTTGCCCTTGTTGATCATTGTCTTCATCATCGGCATTGACTTCAGGCTGAGCATTGTCTTCGGGTTAATTAGGTGCAGAGGTCATGAGTTCTTCTTCAACCTGAGCCTCTGAAGGTATGATTTCTCTAGTACCCATAAGCTTGATGGATTCACTTGGTGAAACTTCATCTAGCACATTTGGCAGGTGCTCTCTTTGTGAGCCGTTAGTTTCATCGAACCGCACATCAACAGTTTCAACCACTTTATAGTGAAAGAGGTTGAAGATTCTATAGGAGTGCGAATCATTTCCGTAGCCAAGCATAAAACCTTCATGTGCTTTGGATGCAAATTTGGAAGTGTGATGTGGATCCTTGATCCAGCACCTAGCACCAAATACTCTGAAGTAACTGACATTTGAATTCTTACTAGTTAGTAGCTCATATGATGTCTTCTTTAGAAGCTTGTGAAGATAAATACGGTTGACCACGTGACATGAAGTGTCAATGGCTTCAGGCCAAAACTTCCTTGGTGTCTTGTACTCATCAAGCATCATTTGTGCCATCTCAATGAGGGTTCTGTTGTTGCACTCCATGATGCCATTCTGCTGAGGTGTGTATGGAGCTGAGAACTCATGAGTGATGCCCAATGTATCAAGGTAGGTGTCGAGGCATGTGTTCTTGAACTCTGTGCCGTTGTCACTTTTGATGTGCTTGATCTTGATGCCATAGTTCATCATGGCATGATTGACGAATCGTCGGAAGACATCCTGCACTTCAGTCTTATAGAGAATTATATGCACCCATGTATACCTTGAGTAATCATCAACAATGACGAAGCCATAGAGGCAAGCAGTGGTAGTAAGAGTAGAGTAGTGAGTAGGGCTGAATAAGTCCATGTGAAGCAGCTCGAAGGGACGGGAAGTCGTCATGATTCTCTTTGAGGGATGCTTGGCCCTAATTATCTTTCCAGCTTCACAGGCACCACACAGATGATCCTTCTTGAACTTGACGCCCTCGATGCCTATGACATGCTTCTTCTTCACGAGAGTGTACAAGTTTCTCATGCCAGCATGCCCTAGCCTCCGATGCTAGAGCCAGCACTCTGAAGCTTTTGCTAGAAGACATATGGCCAACTATGGTCCTGCTGAGAAATCTACCATGTACAAATTGTCTTTTCGATACCCTTCAAAGACTAGAGATTTATCAGATTCCATAAGCACAAGGCAACGATATTTTCCAAACATCACAATCATGTTCAGATCACAAAGCATTGAGATAGACATTAAGTTGAAACCAAGGGATTCAACAAGCATCACTTTATCCATCTGTTGATCCTTTGATATTGCAACTCTACCTAGACCCAGTACCTTGCTTTTACCAGTGTCAGCAAATGTGATGTGACTCTTGTCAGATGGACGTAGGGTTGAATACATGAGAAGACTTCGATCACTAGTCATATGGTTAGTGCATCCACTGTCCATAATCCATTCTGAAGCCTTTGGTGTCATACCCTACAGTGCAGTTTGGGGGATAGGCTTCACCAAGAGTATTGTGAAGCATAAACATTTGACGAACAAGCGGATTATGAAAATTCAGGTCTTGGTTAGGATAAGTAGGATGTTTCTCAAGAAATCCTGGGATGAAATACATAATAAGACCATTTGGACATTTCATCTTGCGTCCCACAAGATGTTTTAGGTCCCCAGCATAAGCATCAGATGCCTTTGATTTCCGGTCGGAGACCTTTCCCTGCAAAACAGAGTTAATTTTTCTTAACCACCCACATCTTCAGGGGTGGCTTAGAAGCAATGAGTCTAAGTGTAACTTCTGAGAATTTTGGTTTTGGAGGCCTAGAAAATAGCCTTGCAGGAGGTGAATAATACTCATAAGAATAAGCAGAATAGTTCTTACTCTTATGAACATAGCAGTTTGACGAAACACGCTCATATTCATAAGTCTGGGTATGGTTTCCCTACAAAACATTGGCGTTAGGGTGACTCTGGTGAGTCCTCTATCTGTATGAAGCCTTTGGACCATATGAAGCCTTTGGTCTGGGGTTTGTCTTCTTCCTTGGTGGTATCATGATGACATTCATAGGAAGTTTCTCAAGACAACTTTTGGGCACCCAGATCTTCTTCAAAGGTGGTCCATTCCTGCAGTTAGTACCAATATACCTAGCAAACACTTCACCATTCTAATTCTTAAACAGTTTATAATTTGCATCAAAGGATTCATCAGTGATAATAGGGTTAGCACAAGTGAAGCCAGATAAGGTAGATGGATCCACTGAAGGTTCCTTTGCAGCAACCCATGTGGTTTTGGGGTACTGCTCAGGCTTCCAGTATGAACCATCAACATTCATTTTCCTCTCAAACCCAGCACCCTCTTTCCTAGGGTTTCGGTTCAGAATCTGTTTCTTGAGGACATCGCACAGTGTCTGATGCCCTTTGAGGCTTTTGTACATCCCTGTCTCAAGCAATGTCTTCAATCTGGCATTCTCAACAGCAATAGTTGTGGTATCCTCAGAAGTGGGGTTAGTTACCACATCAGCAGTTGAAGACATAGCAACAGTAGTAGCAGTAGAACATCCAGCAACAGAAGCAACATTATCACACTCAAGACATTTTAAACATGGTGGCTCAAAGTCTTCTTGAGCAGAACTGATCTATTGAGCGCGGAGTGACTCGTTCTCCTTTTGAAGATCTTCATGAGTCGATCTCAAGTTCTCAAGCTCTTGCTTCCTTTGAAGATAATCATAGGAGAGCTTTTCATGAGTAGTTGAGAGCATATCATGACGACTTTCAAGTTCCTCGTACTTAACATGAAGATTTTTAATGTCTTCAATTATGGACTGAGTTCGAGTCATTTCTGCGTCCAACAGGTCATCGCTTTTGTCAAGCAACTTTTGAATATGTTCCATAGCATTTTGTTATTCTGTTGCAATTTTAGCAAGTGTTTTGTAGCTAGGTTTAGATTCACATTCAAAGTCATTTTCACTTGATGTTTGAAAGTAAGCATCGCGTGAGTTTACCTTGGCACCACGTGCCATGAAGTAGTAGGTGGGAGCAGAGTCATCCTCATCATTAGCATCAGTGTTGGTGAGGAGGCCATTGTCTTTAGTGTTGAAGATGGACTTGGCGACATACGTTGAAGCTAGAGCCACGCTTGCCACGCCTGAATCAGATTCCTCTTCAGACTCCACCTCTGCCTCCTCAGATGCAGACTCCTCCTCTGAATCCATGTCCTTGCCAACAAATGCACGAGCCTTGCTGGATGAGATCTTCTTGTGTGATGAAGACTTCGACGAAGACTTGGAAGAATACTTTGAGGATTTCTTCTTCTTCTTGTCATCAGAATCATATTCCTTGCTCTTCTTCTTCTTCTTGGTCTCACTGAAGACACTCAGAGATGTAGTGACCAGGTTTCTTGCACTTGTGGCATGTTCTCTTCTTGTAGTCATGTGAGGAAGCTTCATCATTTCTTCAGTTGGATCTTGAAGACTTTCTGAAGTCTTTCTTCTTGATGAACTTCTGGAACTTCTTCACCAGCATAGCAAGATCCTTCCCAATGTCTTCAAGATCCTCAGAATTGCAGTCAGATTCTTCTTAAGATGAGGAAATAGCCTTTGCCTTGAAAGAGCGAGTTCGGCCATAGTTAGGACCATAGATATATCTTTTCTCAGATAGCTAAAACTCATGTGTGTTGAGCCTCTCAAGTTTGGAAGACGGATCGAGAGTCTTGAAGTTAGGGCGTTCTTGAATCATTAGGGCCAGGGTGTCGAATGAGCTGTCAAGCGATCTTAGAAGCGTCTTGACGATTTCATGCTTGGTGATCTCAGTGGCGTCGAGTGCGCGAAGCTCATTTGTGATATCAGTGAGGTGATCAAATGTGAGATGGACATTCTCATTGTCATTTCTCTTGAAGCGGTTGAAGAGGTTGTGAAGGACACTGATCCTTGAGTCTCTTTGGGTTGAGACGCCTTCGTTGACCTTGGAGAGCCAGTCCCAGACTAGCTTCGCAGTTTCCAGTGCACTCACACAGCCATACTGTCCTTTGGTTAGGTGACCATAGATGATGTTCTTGGCAGTTGAGTCCCGTTGAATGAACCTATTGACATCACCAGTGGTTACACCTTCACCGACCTTGGGAACGCCGTTCTTGACAACATACCAGAGATCGACGTCAATGGCTGTAGCGACCCGGCCTCAGATGGTCAAGTCTCTATGATTAAGTGTCATCCCTGGATCGGTATTGTTGACACACATAGTACTCGAGGATTTATAATAGAGTTCAATCACACACTTATTACATCGAATGCCTCAAAAGAGAACTTATTACAATAATATGGCTGAAGGCCATCTAACTAAGATAACAGCGGAAGCTTCGAAGGTAGAATAGTCCATCCAACTCCACGGCAAAACTAAGTGCATGACAACGACCTAGCACACCTTACTCTTTGTCTGAAAAATCTGCAACATAATACGTTGCAGCCTGTGTAGGTCAGCACATGGAATATGCTGGCAAGATAACACTATAGAGAAATGAACAAAATAACAGCTATCACTACATGCATATTTGGCTGGTGGAGGCTCTATGGTTATCATTTGCATAAAGCTAATTTTTCCCTACAACAAAGGAATATGTTTTATTTAACTACAAAGTTTGTTGAAAAAATTGAGAAGGTAACCCCAACTCAATCCCAATTAAAAGTTAACAACCCAACAAATTAATTAAGTTAAGTGAGGAGATCACATAATAATTCAAGTACCAGATACTCAAGATGTCCATAACCGGGGACACGGCTAATCATGATTAGTTTGTACACTCTGCAGAGGTTTGCACACTTTTCCCACAAGACTCTATCTCCTCCGTTGTATTTCTCGCACTGCATGGTGTTTGAGAAACGGATGACCGAGACACAGTCTTTCCGGAGAGGTCCCCTTAACCGATAGATAGGCCGGTACACCTACAATCCCCTACATCTGCTAGCCCATCATGGAAAGGATTACCACAACTTACTCAACTATGCCAGAGCCCATAATGGCATGTGGATGCACACGGAAGTTTCTAGCATGAACAGTATTATGATCCCTTTGAGCCTGGGTGGCGAACCATAGGAAAATAACACGGATACCCCGGGATCTCCTTGGACAACACTGGATTCCCCAGGTGCCTACAAACCAATCCACCCAGATGTGTATTAAAGTAGCCACCTTAAGTTAATCCTTAGTTAACAATAACTCTCACAACTTTCATGAATTCTCTCAAAACCAATCCACGTCTACGAGCATAGCATAGAAGTGTCAGCATAACATAGTAACACCCGTGGTTTAAAATAAAAGGGCAATAGGTTCCTACCTCATCTACTACTTCCTAAAATACCCACATGTTATCATCCTACTCCTGCAATGTTCGAGGGTTGAGACTAATGCATAAAAACTAGGTAGTAAAGGGATATGATCAAAGTGTTACTTGCCTTGCTGACGATCGGAAAACCCTAGAGATTCGTAGTAGCAAGTGTCGCACTCCGGAAACTCTACCGTGAACAAACAATAGCATACATAAGCACTCAAGTATAATATGCAAAAGCAAATCCAAAAGAAAAGATCCAAACTGAAAGTCCTAGTGAAGAACTTCGATTTGCAAAAAGAATCAATCAAATCGGAGCTATGAAACTCAAACTACGATCAAAAGAAGTTCGAATTCAAATCTGCTTGAAACCAAATTTTAAATTTTCAAAATCATGTTCAAGTTGATTATCTGGAAAGAGGGAATCGAGACGAAGATTTTGGCATTGGTATCACTGGATTTGGACAAATGAGCAAAAAGTAGTGAAGGTTTGAATATCAGGGACTAATTTATAAGAAAAGTATTCATGAATAGGTCCCTGGCCAAAAATAAAATTAAAAAGAAAAAACTGTCGGACGAACGTCCGCTAATAGAGACTAACAAACAAAAACCGTTCGTTAAAACGATCTAACCAGTGAACGTTTACTAAATAGACTAAAACAAAAACAAAAAACAAATCTAAAGTAAACCGATTTAGAAAAATAAACCGGAAAAACCGGACGGTTTTTATACCGTTTAATTGGAGAAAACCTGCGGCGACAGCGTCTAGCTTTGGCGATGGCGGAAGCGGTGTGGCAGCGGCCGGCGGCGTCTTGCGCGGCGCGGGGGAAGCGGCGGCGCAAAGCAACGACGGCGGCTTGGCAGCGCGTCGGTGGCGATGCGACTACGGGGCGGCGCGGCTGCGGTGGGTGGCGAGGTGAGGAGGAATGGGGGCGGCGGCTAATAAGGAGGGCCCCGATGGGTCCTTGGCTTGCGCGAGGGGGCGGTGAGGCCGACCCGGACTCCTCCTCGCCGGAGTCCGGTGCCCGCACGGGAGGGAGGCGGGGCGGCTTGGTTGGGCCAAGGCCCGGCTTGGCTGGGCCGGCCCAGGAAACTTTCTTTTTAATAAATTTCACCAAACAAAGAAATAAAATAAAATAAAATCCTAAAATTTCCAAAAATAATTTTCACGGTCCTATCCTAATATTTAGGACAACGTGAACATTTTTCTAGGGTAAAATGCAATTTGGAAAAATGCAAATTTTTCCCAAATTAAATAAAATCTCAATAAAATATTCAAGTCAAATAATTATTTTTACTTAAAATTAAATTTCCATTATTTCCTTTATTTTGAAGAAGTCATATTATCTTCTCGCAATATTTTATTTATTTTCGAAATAATTGGAAAAATAATTTCAAATAAAAAATCACTTTGATCCAATTGCCAATTTTGAAAATTCAAACTAGAATTTTTACAAAACCTCCAACTCTCAAATGGTCCTTGAGTTGCTTAAGGTCTTTTAGGATCAACATGTTCAAATAAAATCAAACAAAAATGCAAAGAGCATGGATGCATATGATGACCTAATGATTAACATCCAAATTGAAAATTGGGATGTTACAAACCTACCCCCCTTAAGATGAATCTCGCCCTCGAGATTCGGGTTGGTTAGAAAATAGGTGTGGGTGGTCTTTTGATAGGTCTTCTTCTCGCTCCCAGGTGGCTTCTTCCTCGGTATGGTGGCTCCACTGAACTTTGCAAAACTTGATAACCTTGCTGCATGTAACTCAGCTGGCAAACTCGAGAATCTTGACGGGTTTCTCCTCGTAAGTTAGGTCAATATCCAACTGAATTGCTTCCAGGGCACTGTATCTCTCAGAGGAATATCGACCATCTCGGCATGACACTTCTTCAACTGGGAAACATGAACTACATCATGAACTCCTGACAAACCTTTGTGTAATTCCATCTTGTAGGCCACTTCTCCCATATGTTCGAAAACTCGGTATGGTCCTACAAATCTGGGGGCTAACTTTCCTTTGACTCCAAATCATTTAACTCCTCACATTGGTGACACATGGAGATATGCTCTGTCTCCAATTTCATAGGCTACCTCCTTGCATTTCGTATCAGCATAACTTTTCTGCCTGGACTGAGCTACCTTCAAATACAAATGCATCTTAGTGTTTCTAGGGTGAATTGAGTATGGCGAGTCGTGACCTTCCTGTAATATTAGCTTCCTGATCTCCACATCATTGGGCACATAAATACGGTCCTCAAACCATAAGGTTCCGTGTCTGTCCTCACGAAAACCTTTAGCTTTTCCTTTACTCATCCTTCCCTTTATCTCGGCAATATCCTTATCATTCTTCTCGGCTTCTCGTATCTTTCCCAACAATGTAGACTGAACCTCCATTGCTGCAACAAAACCTCTTGGAACTATCTCTAAACGAATTTCCTTGAGATCGTCTGCCAACTCTTGTGGTAATCCTCCGGTTACAAGAGTATTGGTGTAATTCTTGCAGCTCAGGGCATCTGCTACAACATTGGCCTTTCCCGGATGATAATGCAGCTTCATATCATAATCATTTATGAGCTCCAACCATCTCCTCTGCTTGAGATTCAACTCCTTCTATGTGAAGATATACTTCAAACTCCTGTGATCCGTGTATACATCACAATGGTTTCCAATAAGAAAATGTCTCCAGGTCTTGAGCGCATGCACTACGGCTGCTAACTCCAAATCATGCGTGGCATAATTTAACTCATGGGGTCGAAGCTGACATGAGGCATATGAAACAACTCTTCCGTCTTGCAAAAGTACACCTCCAAGTCCCAGGCGAGAAGCATCACAATAAACTTGGAAATCATTGCGTATATCCGGAAGAATTAGCACTGGGGCTGTACCTAAACATTTCTTCAACTCCTGAAAACTGGCCTCACATTCCTCGGTCCAAGAAAACTTCTCAATGAACCTCCTATAGTATCCTACGAGTCCAAGAAAACTACGGATCTCTCCAACTGAGGTGAGTGCCAGCCACTCAGTGATAGACTAAACCTTCATAGGGTCCACTGCTATACCTTCTCCTGATATAACATGTCCAAGAAATCCAACTTCCTTCAACCAGAATTCGCATTTGCTGAACTTGGCGTGTAGTTGATATTCCCTGAGCTTCACAAGAACTAATCGCAAATGTTCCTTGTGTTCCTCTTCATTCTTCGAGTATACCTATATATCATCAACGAACACCACAACAAACTTATCCAAGAACTCCATGAACACCTTATTCATCGTACTCATAAAATAGGCAGGGGCGTTAGTCAATCCAAAAGACATGACCATGTACTCATATAGCCCATACCGTGTGGTAAAAGTTGTCTTGGGTATATCTTGTTCTCGGATCTTCAGCTGGTGGTATCGTGATCGAAGATCGATCTTGGAGAATACTCTGGCTCCTTGTAGCTGGTCAAACAAATCATTGATCATCGGTAGTGGGTATTTGTTCTTGATCGTTACTTCATTCAATGCATGATAATCAACAACCATTCTCAAATATCCATCCTTCTTCTCAACTAAGAGCACTGGGGCTCCCCACGGTGATGAACTTGGTCGAATATAACCTTTCTCCAATAACTCCTTAATCTGCTTCTTAATTTCCTCCGGATCATTCTCGGACATCCGATATGGTCTCTTTGATATTGGTCCGGTGCCTGGTAACAACTCTATCAAAAATTCTATGTCCTGATCTGGTGGCATGCCTGGTAATTCCTCTAGAAATACATCAGGGTGACCCTTCACAACTGGCACTTCCTTCTAAACAACTCCCGAGAGGGAATTTACTTGGGTCCTCCTTGGCACATGCCTAGACACATACTTGATCCTTTTACCTTCTGGGGTGGTGAGGAGAATTGACTTGCTAGCACAATCGATATTTCCTCCATACATCGATAGCCAATCCATACCAAGTATTATATCCAATCCTTGTGACTCCAAAATGATTAGGTCTGAGGGGAAAACATGCCTACCTATGGTCAATGGCATCTGAAAACATCCTCTGCTTGCCATATACTCCACTCCAGGTGAGCTTACTAACATAGGTGTCTTAAGGGCTACGGTGGGCAACTTAAACTTATCCACAAATCCCCTTGATATGTATGAATGTGATGCATAAGTGTCAAAAAGAACAATAGCAGTAAATGACTTAATCAAAAACTTACCAATCACTGCGTCCGGCTGCTCTTCAACTTCCTCCATGTTAATGTGGTTCACCTGTGCTCTGGTGAAAGGGTTGGGCTTCTTCCCAGAACTTCCATTTCCATTACCATTCTTCAGCTCTGAACTATCATTGGCGTAGTGTCCAGTCTTCTTGAACTTGTAACAAGTGACATGAATTAGGTCCTTCTTGGCGGGTGTTGCTGGGTTGGAATGGTTCTGGTTGTTGTTCCCTCCATTCCCATTTCCATTCTTAGGGCCACTTTGGTTATGTGAACTTCCTCCATTGTGAGTATGGCCTCCATGGTTATGATGGGTATGTCCTCCCGAGTTCGGGGTAAAACGAGGCTTCTGCTGAGCTCCAGAGTTTTACTTCCCCTGTCCATACTTCCTTTTGTGGCTCTCTATCTTCTGTTGCTTACCTTCAATCATAAGAGCCCTGTCTACCAACTCCTGGTAGTTAGTGAATGTTGCCACCATCAACTGCATACTCAGCTCATTGTTTAGCCCTTCCATAAACTTCTCCTGCTTCGCGGCATCTGCGGCCACATCATTTGGGGCGTAGCCAGCTAACTTACTAAACTCATTCACGCACTGCCCCACAGTACGATTTCCCTGGCGTAAGTTGCGAAACTCACGCTTCTTCATACTCATAGCTCCAGCTGAGACATGTGCAGTGCGGAATGCCTGCTGAAATTGCTCCCAAGTGACATTCGCCACGGGGAAAGTCGCAGTATAGTTCTCCCACCATGAGGCTGTGGGTCCATCCAGTTGGTGTGCGGCAAAGTGCACCTTCTCAGCATCTGTGCAACCTATGGTGGTCAGATCCCTTCCAATCCCGCGGAGCCAGTCATCAGCAACTATCGGCTCGGTGCTACTAGAGAACACCGACGGATTCAACCTTAGGAAACGGGCTAAGTTGTCACCTGGTGGTGGTGGCGGTGAGTTGTTGTTGTTGTTGCCTTGGTTCTGAACTAGCAGCTTCATCAAGGAATTTTGTTGTTGGATCAACTGAGTGAGCTCCAATGGAAAGACAAATCCGGGGTCACGTCTCAGAGCCATCTGATTAGGTTTAGAGGGGTGAGAACAAAATAGAATGAGGTCTAAAGAGAATTCACTACCCATATGCACATGAGACAAACACATTCACTTCACACCACTCAATTCAAACAAGATCATACAATCGATCTAAAATACCATTACAAAATGCTCGGACTATTATATATACATGGGGGAATACTAATGATAATATGGTGGTCGCCTAGAAATTTTGATCGGTGGAAGACTCCATGATATCTGCTCCAGCTTCATCTTCGTAATCATCATCACTGTCGGGGTCGGAGTCGGTGTCGTCGATTATGATGTAGTCTTTAGGATGGTTGTCCTCTTCAGGTTCAGGATCTCCCATGAATATCCCTAGCTTCTTCTTCAGGTCTTCATTCTTCTCCAGCAGTACTACAATTTCCTCTTCATATTCGTCGCATGTAGACTTGAGTTCCTCTTCTAGCTCCATGTTCCTGGTCATCACTTTCTTCATGTCTATCATGCTGGCGCACATCTGGTTCTCCTGACGAAGAATGTGCTGGTTTAACTCCTGGATGTAGGCGGCAATGGATCTATCCTCCCTGGTGCAAATCATCTCCCATCGCTCATCTCGGCATCCACAAATCTAGTAGATGGTGTCCTTAAGATCCTTGCGGTATACCTCGCCGATGTGTCCTATGGCGATGTGGGCGGCCATGCTCTTTGCTAGATTCCAAGTTGGTGCATCAAAGGAAAACTCTATGGCCTCAGTAATTGGAGCGAACATCCTTCCTGGAACATGAACTCAAATCGTCCAGCGCTCCTCTTCTGGTAAAGTGGCGGTGTAGGTCCCGGTGAAACTTGGTACTCCGATGCTCAGGTACCTAGTGACTTCCTTCAAGTGTCGTCCAAAAGGTGTGTCCTCATCTGGTTGAATGAACTTGTTCCTTGGGTCCGAAATGAGTAGAGAAGAGTATCCGATGGCTTGTCCTAGTGATCGCGTCCAATAGTCAGCGTGTGCTCTGATACCATCTTGTAGCGACCCGACCTCAGACGGTCAAGTCTTTGTGCTTAAGTGTCATCCCTAGATCGGTATTGCTGACACACACGGTACTCGAGGATTTATAACAAAGTTCAATCACACACTTATTACATCAAATGTCTCAAAAGAGAACTTATTACAATAATATGGTTGAAGGCCATCTAACTAAGATAACAGTGGAATCTTCGAATGTAGAACAGTCCATCCAACTCCACGGCAAAACTAAGTGCATGACAACGACCTAGCGCACCTTACTCTTCATCTGAAAACTCTGCAACATAATACACTGCAGCCTGTGTAGGTCAGCACATGGAATATGTTGGCAAGATAACACTATAGAGCAATGAACAAAATAACAGCTATCACTACATGCATATTTGGCTGGTGGAGGCTCTATGGTTATCATTTGCATAAAGCTAATTTTTCCCTACAACAAAGGAATATGTTTTATTTAACTACAAAGTTTGTTGAAAAAATTGAGAAGGTAACCCCAACTCAATCCCAATTAAAAGTTAACAACCCAACAAATTAATTAAGTAAAGTGAGGAGATCACATAATAATTCAAGTACCAGATACTCAAGATATCCATAACCGGGGACACGGCTAATCATGATTAGTTTGTACACTCTGCAGAGGTTTGCGCACTTTTCCACACAAGACTCAATCTCCTCTGTTGTATTTCTCGCACTGCATGGTGTTTGAGAAATGGATGACCGAGACACAGTCTTTCCAAAGAGGTCCCCTTAACCGATAGATAGGCCGGTACACCTACAATCCCCTACATATGCTAGCCCATCATGGAAAGGATTCCCACAACTTACTCAACTATGCCAGAGCCCAAAATGGCATGTGGCTGCACACGGAAATTTCTAGCATGAATATTATTATGATCCCTTTGAGCCTGAGTGGCGAACCATAGGAAAATCACACGGATACCCGGGATCTCCTTGGACAACACTGGATTCCCCAGGTGCCCCCAAACCAATCCACCCATATGTGTATTAAAGTAGCCACCTTAAGTTAATCCTTAGTTAACAATAACTCTCACAACTTTCATGAATTCTCTCAAAACCAATCCACGTCTATGAGCATAGCATAGCAGTGTAAGCATAACGTAGTAACACCCATGGTTTGAAATAAAGGGGAAATAGGTTCCTGCCTCATCTACTACTTCCCAAAATATCCACATGTTATCATCCTACTC
The DNA here is from genome assembly GCF_002162155.2 of Triticum dicoccoides. Classification (NCBI taxonomy): domain Eukaryota; kingdom Viridiplantae; phylum Streptophyta; class Magnoliopsida; order Poales; family Poaceae; genus Triticum; species Triticum dicoccoides. Next base: position 275,784,473 of record NC_041384.1, on the reverse strand, counting down.
ATGCAATGTTCGAGGGTTGAGACTAATGCATAAAAACTAGGTAGTAAAGGGATATGATCAAAGTGTTACTTGCCTTGCTGATGATCGGAAAACCCTAGAGATTCGTAGTAGCAAGCCTCGCACTCCGGAAACTCTATCGTGAACAACTAATAACATACATAAGCACTCAAGCATAAGATGCAAAAGCAAATCCAAAAGAAAAGATCCAAACTGAAAGTCCTAGTGAAGAGCTTTGATTTGCAAAAAGAATCAATCGAATCGGAGCTACGAAACTCAAACTACGATCAAAAGAAGTTCGAATTCAAATCTTCTTGAAACCAAATTTTAAATTATTTAAATCATGTTCAAGTTGATTATCTGGAAAGAGGGAATCGAGACGAAGATTTTGGCATTGGTATCACTGGATTTGGACAAACGAGCAAAAAGTAGTGAATGTTTGAAGATCAGGGACTAATCTGTAAGAAAAGTATTCGTAGATAGGTCCCTAGCCAAAAATAATATTAAGAAGAAAAAGTATCGGACGAACGTCCGCTTACAGAGACTAACGAACGAAAACCGTTCGTTAAAATGATCTAACTAGTTAACGTTACTAAATAGACTAAACCAAAAACGAAAAACCAATCTAAACGAAATGGATCTAAAAAATAAACCGAAAAAACAAAATGGTTTTTATACCGTTTAATCGGAGAAAGAAGGCGGCGGCGGTGTCTAGCTCCAGCGACGACGGAGGTGTGGCAGCGGCCGGCGGCGGCTTGCCCGGTGCGGGGGAACCGGCGGCGACGCAAAGCGGCGGAGGCGGCTTGGCAGCATGGAGGCGGCGATGCGGCTGCGGGGCGGCGCGACTGTGGTGGGTGGCGGAGTGAGGAGGAACGGGGGGCGGCGGCGGATTATTAAGGAGGGCCTCGAGGGGTCCTCAGCTTGCGTGAGGGGGCGGCGAGGCCGACCTGGACTCCTCCTCACCGGAGTCTGCCGCCCGCACGGGAGGGAGGCGGGGCGGCTAGGTTGGGCCAAGGCCCGGCCCGGCTGGGCCGGCCCAGGAAACTTTTTTTAATAAATTTCACCGAACAAAAAAAACAAAACGAAATATAATCTTAAAATTTCCAGAAATAATTTTCACGGTCCCCTTCTAATATTTAGGACAACATGAACATTTTTCTGGGCTAAAATGCAATTTTTAAAAATGCAAAAAAATCCAAATTAAATAAAATCCCAATAAAATGTTCAAATCAAATAATTATTTTTATTTAAAATTAAATTTCCATTATTTCCTTTATTTTGAAGAAGTCATATTATCTTCTCTCAATATTTTATTTATTTTCGAAATAATTGGAAAAATAATTTCAAATAAAAAATCACTTTGATCCAATTGCCAATTTTGAAAATTCAAACTGGAACTTTTATAAAACCTCCAACTCTCAAATGGTCCTTGAGTTGCTTAAGGTCTTTTAGGATCAACATGTTCAATTAAAATCAAACAAAAATGCAAAGAGCATGGATATATATGATGACCTAATGATTAACATCCAAATTGATAATTGGGATGTTACAATGGCTTCAAGATGCATGCGCATCTTATTCTTTCAGTAGGGTTAATCTGTGCCATCCAAGACAGGGAACGCAACGGAGACTTTGATTATCCTTGCAGTCGACATAGCTAAAACTCTAGGTGGTTAAACCAAATCTCATAGAACAAGGGAGCACCTTGCTTTGATACCAATTGAAAGTGCTAGTTATCGACTAGAGGGGGTGAATAGGCGATTTTTATGAAAGTCTTCAAAACACGTGGGATATGAAGACAAACGATAATGAACCTATTGATATGCAGCGGAAGGTAGACTACACTAGACAGACCATAGTGAAGTAAGCAATGAAGTGAAAGCACGAAGACTATCAACACCCAGGTAGTAAGGATCAGGATGGAAGATAGTATGAAACCAAACAGTGAACAGTCTTCACTCAATGAAGTCAATCAGATCATACAGGCAAGCAATGACTTCACGAAGACAAACTGTAAAGTAAAGTCAAGTGAAGGATAGAACCAGTAGCTTGGTGAAGACAAGGATTTGGTAGACCAGTTCCAGTCGTTGTGACAATTGTATGTCTGGTTAGGGAGGCTGGGATTTAACTTAGAAGACCACATCTTAACCTTATTCCCCTTGAGCTAAGGACACACAGTCCTCGCCCAATCACTCTGGTAAGTCTTCAAGGTAGACTTCCAAACCTTCACAGACTTCGTTCACCGGCAATCCACAATGACTCTTGGATGCTCAGAACGCAATGCCTAACGGCTGGAGGATTCACAGTCCTCAAGTGTAACAAGTCTTCAAATCACGCAAACAGAAAGACTTCAGTGATACCTAACACTCTTTGGCTTTGGTTGTATAGGGCTTTATCCTTGCAAGGATCTCTCTCTCTCAAATGCTTCGGAGGTGGGTTGCTCTCAAACGACAAAAGCCATGCACTAACTCTGAGCAGGCACCAATTTAAGGTGTAGGGGTGGGCTATTTATAGCCAAGAGGCAACCCGACCTGATTTGTCCGAAATGATCTTGGGTCACTAAGGAACTGACACGTGTCCAACGATCAGATTTCAAACACACATGGCATCTTGACTTGGGCTACAAGTAAAGCTGACCCATCCAGCTCTGGATAAGATTTGCCATCATTGTCTTCGCTTGAAGACATATGATTTGGTTGAGCATCACATCAGTCACTCTGACTTTGTTCACTTGGACCCCACTTAACAATATGGTGGTTCCTATGACTCAACAAGGAAGAAAAGGAAACTACGAAACAACTATGTCTTCGCACTCCATAGTCTTCATGCGATGTCTTCTCATGTCATAATCTTCACTGTGAATATCTTCACAGACCACTATTGTCTTCAATGTCTTCACACATTTTTAGGGGTCATCTCTGGTAGGTAAACCGAATCAATAAGGGACTACTACCTGTGTTATCCTGCAATTCTCACAAACACATTAGTCCCTCAACCAAGTTTGTCATCAATACTCCAAAACCAACTAGGGGTGGCACTAGAGGCACTTACACCAAGAAGCCCAAGAAGATTTCGGGCATGAACTGACTCCTGTTGTCGTTCTGCGCAACAAGGAAGACACCATTGATCTGTCCAGCGATGAAGATCTTGGTGATGATGCTCTAGAGATGCTGATCAAGAGCAAGCAACAGGCGTAGATCTTCAATGATCTGCCCCTCTTTGATGTTGATATTCTAAACAACTTCATCGATGAATGGTTTGATGACCAGAGCATCAACATTGATGATCTATAGCTGCCAGTTGACTTAAGCGTCACGTTTCACGGAGCCATTGCTATTGACTTGGCCTTGGCTCAGAAAATCATCGAGCTCAAGAACAAGATTGATTATGATAAGGCGCATTTCAAGAAGAATATGGCCAAGCTTAGTGTGGATGATGTGCAGATCTTCAAAAAGATGTTGCATGATCTTAAGGAAGAATTCCACAAGAAGCGTGAAGGAGCCAAAGGCTCCCGAGAGCGCATGAAGTACTATGCACAGAAGTGTGTCCAAGCCCACAATGAAGCTGAGAAGCGAAAGGCTCTTGGGCGTCCTGGCATCGACCCCAGAATGGCTGCCAAGCCAAAGAAGAAGTCTGTTGAAGCCCAACCTGAAGCACCAAGGCAGGAAGAACCTCGCATTGTCTTCCCTGCCAGTATGACTGGCTCGAAGCCTAAGGTCACCTCAGCAGCTTTAGATCTAAAGAAAACAAGGGCAGCTGAAGCCGAAGCAGGAAGCAGAAGCACAAAGATACATCTAATGATGCTCCCTCCAAAAATAAATTGAAGACTAAGGCTTCAAAGTCTTCAAAGAAAGAGCGTGATGCGGCCCAAGAGCACCTCATCGTTGAACCCATTTCAGTTGCTCTCCCTGCCTTGACCAACCAAGAGCGTCGTCTTATGATCCATGAGCCTGCTTCCACAGAGGCTCATGCAAGTGAAGAAGTTCCAGCTGCTGACCCCAACACAGCTGAAGACATTGGTCACGAAGAAAATGTTGATGATGATGTAGTCCGTCCTCAGCTCGGGCCCCAGTCGGTATCATCTCCTGCTCCGACAAGCAGTCAACTTATCAGCCTTGGTCGTCCATTGACACTAATTGCTCAGGATGACTCATGGGTCGAGCACCAACAGCAAGACACCCCAGCACATGATGAGATAGCAAGAACACCACCACCTCAAGTCACCACTCCGGTGCTTGACGACAACAACTACATGGTACAAGCCACTCCCTCACTGAAGGCGTCGCCCGCATTTCGCAGGCTCTGCAAAGGCCCCAGGCCACAGGTCACCATGTCGAGCATTCTAGAAGGAGAAGTGCAACAAAGCTCAGTCACACGTCAAGTGTTTCCAGAAGCCACCCCTACTGCGGATGTCTCTAAGTCCGACGCCAATGCTGCTGAAGACATTTTGGGTGCATCAGCCGATGAAGACAAAGAAGAAAGAGAAGAAAAAAGAGTTGCCACACCCCCAGCTATTGATCAAGTCGTTCTCGAGGAGAATGTAATTGTGCCCGACCCTCCAGTCCTTGAACATGTGGAGGTTGAAAACATTGAGGCTGCCACAAACAATGCCACTGAAGCCAATGACATAGTCATGGCTGAAGACAATGTGGAGCCTGAAGCTAATGAGAATGCTGAAGTCACCCTGATGCCAATCGCCTCGGATAGCGTTGTTCCTCCTCCAAGGCCTCACACCATGTAATACGAATTCAATTGGGGTGTGTTGGAAACTATCAGATGGCCCATCATGGTTCCACCTACTGCTCCCGGCCACAATAGGATTATCATGTGGAGCATTGGCCTCAAGTGCAGAAGCCAAAGCTCAGATTGCCAAGGCTTCCAAGTGCTGCCACAACCCAGGAATCATTCTATGTGCAAAGCTTCAGGGCGCATAACACTTTCTTTAACAGTGCCAAGAACCCATACTCGAAGCCCAAGATCTCCTTTAACAGATTCTGGAGCCATCTGCAGTGAAGCTATTACTCATGCATCCTCTACAACCAAGACTGGATTTTTCCGCATTAGCGCTGGACTGCGATGCTATAGCTGGGCTACCCTGTCTTGAAGAAGCCCTTGACTGCTTTAGGGATATTGGTCTTCTGCCCTTTATTACGGGCAAGGAACATTGGAATGAAGAGCTTCTCCTGCAGTTCTATGCCACACTCCATATTCGTGGCTACAACAGGGATCCGAAGACATGGATCCTTGAGTGGATGCCAGGTGATGTACATCACGAAGCCAAAGCTTAAGACATTATCGATCTTACTTCCCTGCCCACTCCAGGTGAGTTATACGAACATGGTTGTCAGCGTCATCAAGATGAACTGCAGAGTATCTTTCAGAGGCATGGGCCAAACATGAGCCAGATGCTAAGTATGATGAAGCCATTTCCTCAAGATGTTGAATACCCAAAGGAGTTTGTGGGAGTCCTGGATTAGGGGGTCTCCGGACAGCCGGACTATCTCCATTGGCCAGACTGTTAGACTATGAAAATACAATATTGAAGACTTCGTCTCGTGTCTGGATGGGACTCTACTTGGCGTGGAAGGCAAGCTAGGCAATACGTATATGGATATCTCCTCCTTTGTAACCGACCTTGTGTAACCCTAACCCTCTCCAGTGTATATATAAACCGAAGGGTTTATGTCCGTAGGACAACAATCACAACATACAATCATACCGTAGGCTAGCTTCTAGGGTTTAGCCTCTCTGATCTCGTGGTAGATCTACTCTTGTAACACCCATATCATCAATATCAATCAAGCAGGACGTAGGGTTTTACCTCCATCAAGAGGGCCCGAACCTGGGTAAAACTTCATGTCCCTTGTCTCCTATTACCATCCGGCCTAGACGCACAGTTCGGGACCCCCTACTCGAGATCCGCCAGTTTTGACACCGACATTGGTGCTTTCATTGAGAGTTCCTCTGTGTCATCACCGTTAGGCTTGATGGCTCCTACTATCATCGATAGCGATGCCGTCCAGGGTGAGACTTTTCTCCCCGGACAAAATCTTTGTATTCGGCGGCTTTGCACTGCGGGCTAATTCGCTTGGCCATCTAGATTAGATTGAAAGCTACGCCCCTGGCCATCAGGTCAGATTTGGAAGTTTGAACTACACGGCCGACATCCGCGGGGACTTGATCTTCGATGGATTCGAGCCACAGCCGGGCGCGCCGCACTATCTCGATGGGTATGACCTAGCTCTGCCACCGGATGGTACTCTAGAGGCCGCGCCCACACCAGCTCCGACCCTTAGCTTGGAGCCAACTGCGCCAATCGATGACGGGTGGCTAGACACCGCCTCAGGGGCTGCAGTCTCGACGGCGATCGAGCCAAACACCAACATAATCCTCTGCGCGGCCCGTGACTCCAAGGTGCCGGACTCTCCTCCGGACCCCGAACCATCCGCGCCCCCGCCAACCGAATCCAATTGGGCGCCGATCATGGAATTCACCGCCGCAGATACCTTTCAGCACTCGCCCTTTGGCGACATTCTAAATTCACTAAGGTCTCTCTCTTTGTCTGGAGAGCCCTGGCCGGATTGTGGCCAACAGGATTGGGATGCGGACGACGAAGAAATTCGACGCCCACCCACCACCCACTTTGTAGCCACTGTCGATGATTTAACCGACATGCTCGACTTCGACTCCACAGACATCAACGGTATGGACGACGATGCGGGAGGCAAAGATAAACCACCGCCCGTAGGGCGCTGGACGTCCACTTCATCATATGACGTATACATGGTGGACACACCAAAAGAAGACGACGACGAGGAACGGAAGGACGCACCGAAGGCTTGTTCCCTCGAGAGTAGTCAAAGCGGCGGCACAAGCGCCAACCCAAATCCCGCCTCGCTAGAAATAACGATCACACAGACCTAGCGTTGGAGCAGGGAACCACTGCCAGACCACGCCAATACGGAGAATCAAACCGAACAAACCAATTATGTCAAAGATAATAGTCCGGACGACACAACGCCGGACAGGCACCCGGAGCAGCAGAATGCCCGTCAAAGGCTTGTTGCCACCACGAGGAGTCTAAAAAACCAGAAGCAAAGGCTCAAGGCTACGCAGGACACACTCCAAATCAGATGGAGTAAAGTACGCAACACAACAGCGAAGTACGGCGACAATCGCCCCAACAAGAGCTACCCAAAGCGGAAGTTGCTACCTGAATTCGATGAGGAGGCCTCAGACCCCTCACAACCAAAAATCAAAACGGCCGCCTGGCCGGATAGACGACCTCACGGCCAACATCAAGCGGCAAACAACGCAACTCACAAGCCAATATGCGATCCACGCGAGGGCTCGCACCAAAAGGATGGCGCAACCAGATCCATCTACGGACCACGCAAGCGCGCCCCAGCTTACAATGTACCACAACAAACATCTGAACAACGCGGCACACCCAGATACAGGGGTGCAGCACACCCCCAATGTTTCACCGATGAGGTGATGGACCATGAATTTCCAGAGGGATTCAAACCCGTAAACATAGATGCATACAACGGAACAACAGATCCTGGGGTCTGGATTGAGGATTATATCCTCCATATCCATATGGCTCGAGGAGATGACCTCCACGCCATCAAGTACTTACCCCTCAAGCTCAAAGGGCCAGCCCGCCACTGGCTTAAAGGCCTCCTTGAAAACTCCATTGGAAGTTGGGAAGAGCTTGAAGACGCTTTTCGGGCAAATTTTCAAGGAACTTATGTCCAACCTCCAGACGTGGATGATTTGAGCCATATAACTCAACAGCCCGGAGAGTCAGCCCGAAAACTTTGGAACAGGTTCCTTACTAAAAAGAACCAAATTGTCGACTGTCCGGACGCCGAAGCCTTGGCAGCGTTTAAACATAGCGTCCATGACGAATGGCTCGCCAGACACCTCGGCCAAGAAAAGCCAAGAACGATGGCAGCATTAACAAGCCTCATGACCCGCTTTTGCACGGGTGAGGACAGCTGGCTAGCCAAATGCAGCACCAGCGACCCCAGTACATCCAAAGTTAGAGATGGAAACGGGAAATCACGGCGCAACAGCAATAACAAATGCCTGAACAAAGGAGACAACACGAAGAGCACGACAATAAACGCCGGATTCAAAAGCTCTCGGCCAGGTCAGAAGCCGCCCTCTAAAGGTGGCAGAGACGAACTGTCCAGCCTGAACAAAATTCTGGACCAAATATGTCAGGTCCATAGCACCCCTGGCAAACCAGCCAATCATACCCACAGAGAATGTTTGGTGTTCAAGCAGTACGGCAAGCTCAACGCCGTACACAAGGGGGAGGATACACCAAGCGAAGATGAGGATGAGCCTCTCAAGGGAGACGCTGGGGAACAAAAGAAATTTCCACCAGAAGTCAAAACAGTAAACGTGTTACACGTGATCAATGGGAGAAACAAAACGGCACTCCCAGAAAAATACGCCCGAAGGCCTATCACCGCGGAGTCCTGCCACTGGTCGTCTCAACCAATCACTTTCGACCATCATGATTACTCAGCAAGTATCCGGCGTGCAGGATGGGCTGCCCGGGTATTAGACCCAATAATTGACGGATACCGCTTCGCACGAGTCCTGATGGACGGTGGCAGCAGTCTAAATCTGATTTACCAGGATACAATCCGCGAAATGGAGATAGACCCAACAAAAATTCGCCATAGCAATATTACCTTTAAAGGAGTAACGCCAGGCCTAGGGGCTCGTTGCACGGGCTCCCTGCTACTAAAAGTTATATTCGGCCTCCTCAATAACTTCCGTAGCGAACATCTAACCTTCCACATCGCTCCATTCCAAAGTGGCTATCAAGCACTACTCAGACGCGAAGCTTTCGCTCGCTTTTAATGCAATACCACACTACGCTTCCCTCACACTCAAGATGCCTGGTCCACGTGGCATCATTACAGTGAACGGAACTATTAAGCGATCTCTGCATGCTGAAGAGCGTGCGACTGCCCTGGCAACCGCACACTAAAAATTGCCTCACTAGCTAAAGCATTTAGCAGGTCATCACGACCTCGGACACGACTAGACGAGTCTGGCGCAGCCATATGCAATTTATATCGGATCAATGATCACACCCCTATTACAAATACAAGGGTCTCAACATGCGCAGACAAGCGGCGATTCTTACTTACCTAGAATTATAAATGATTTCTTTAAAAAACTATCTTTTTGCACGACAGCTTTTTTCACCTCAGCTCCTATCTTTTACAGATGATCATCATGCTACAACCGTCCAGGATACGGCACAACGGAGACACAGGCGTAGACGTGCAGCAGGGATCCGCTCCAAGGATTCTTTTTAGATTAAGACCCTGCGTCAACCTTTTTTACTGTCTCTTGTTGATACATATCCACCGACTTCTCAGCGAAATTGAAAAGGATGCTGACGTCTTGGCATGTGGCCACGTCAGAATAATGCATGTACCTGGACACAAGGGGCTTCTTACAAGCGGCACTATTTCGGCCCGGTTTATACCATAAAGACCGAATACCTTAGGGAGTGTTCGGCGTCGCGAGTTCGGCCTTATATGCATCAGCTCCGAATCATTGTCTTTGTTCAAATGTTGGGTTAGCCCAGCTCCTGTGTTTTGGTGCCTTACGTTCCGCTTTACCGGCTAAGGTAGCACCAAGAGAACTACTGCAATTGTGCCCTGGTTCATCCGGACGAGCGCCTTAGTAGAGAAAGCCGAAAACTGACTGTCATGATATAGTGTGAGACTGGTCAACCACTCGATGACCTATCGGAATGTTAGAATTCCTCCTCCTTAACGAAGGGCTGTTTTCCGGCCAGGCATATACGCACCCCGCGATCAGGAGAGTGCGGAGCCACCAGGGGCTATCTAGTAGCCCCACTGTCAAACTCCTATGGCTAAGTGAAAGTGTTCAAGCATTATAGTCCGGTTGCCTCGCTTGCTGCGCTATCACCTCCTTATCAGGACCAAGACATTGGGTTAAGTGTGAACACATGTTTTTGCGAGCACCTCCGCATCATATGCGTGGGGGTTGAAGCCGACGGCTGCAATCTTTCAGGTTATACAAATGTATACATAAACGGCCGCACAGGAGGCATCATACTACTTTCAGGCAAAGGTATGAACACAGCCTTATAAAAACTTCATAAAAGCATTATGTTTACAATGAGAATACATATCACTCAAACATAATATTTTTCGAGCACTGGGCCTCTATCAAACGAGCACCCTCGAGAACTTCCTCATAATAGTGTTCGACAGCCACACGACCTATGGCCGAACCCTGCGTCGCAACGATGCTAGCGTCCATCTCCACCCAGTATGCTTTAACACGGGCAAGGGCCATCCGCGAGCCTTCTATGCACGCCGACCTCTTCATCGCATTAATGCGTGGCACCGCATCAAGGAGCTGCTGCACTAAGCCGAAATAGCTGTTCGGCTTAGGCCCTTCCGGCCATAGCTGATCCACAACAGACCTCATGGCGAGTCCGGACAACCTATTCAGTTCGGCCCAGTCGCCTAGCTGGTCAGCCAATGAAAGCGGACACTCTGGAACGTAGAATTGCATCCAGAACAGCTTGTCCACTTCACGATCTGTCTGACCTTGGAAGTACTTGGCCGCATCGGCAACGCTCGCCACCAAATCCATATACGCATCTACCGAGCTCCACAGCCGATGCAGGGGGGTATACCGTGGATCTCCGAACTTCCTCCGTAACATGAAGGGTTTTCCAGCCGCAATATCCCCGGCTTCCCGCAGCTCCTCCTTCTTCGCTCTCATAGCAGAATGGGTGTCTTTGTCTGCCGCCGCGGCCTTCTCAAGGTCAGTTGCCTTCGCTTGGTTCTCTTTCTCAAGGACCCGGCAACGGTCGGCAGTGTCTTTCAATTCTACGGCCATCTTGGCCATCTTCTCTTGGCTCTCGCAATGTGCGTCCTTCTCGGCTTTCAACTCTTCGGCCACCTTCAAAGCAACCGCATTACTACTCCTCGCTTGTTCCTTGGCTCGGGCAAGTTCCGCTCGCAAGGCTTCCACGGTGGCAGCTCCATCTGCAGTCACAACATATTAAAGATACTGGCATTATGCTGCTCTTACTATGTGGCCTTCACCGGATAATAACACTTACCCTGTGCCTCGTCAAGCCTCTTGTTAACAAGCTTGATGTCGGCGTCTGCCGCATCCAGTTGCCGTTTTAATTGGGCAAACTCCCTAGTCCGGCTAGCCACCGAAGCTCCCACCACCTGCACAAAAAGGCAGATTGGTTATCGCCTGGGAATTTGATCCTCTATTCGCCGCCGTTCTCGACGACAACCAGAGTCTTAGGGGCTACTATAACATGTGTAGTGCTATCACATATTATCACACATACCTCAAAGCCTGTCAATAGACTGATAAAGGCTTCATGTAATCCGCTTTTAGTGGACGAGATTCTCTCCATCACCGTACCCATCAGCGTACGGTGCTCTTCTGAGATGGCCGCTCGCCCCATCAACTCCCTCAGAACGTCCAACCGCACACCAGACGGTGCCGGACTCTTTCATATGCTCTCTTCGGGAGCCGGACACTGGGAACCTTGGGGTTCTACGGGATTATCTTCTGGCCTCACCGGATCCGGAGAGGCCCTCCGCGACGACACTTCGGGGTTGCCTGCTTCTGGAGCGGAGGAGTCCAGGGGAGGCGTTTCGCTCTTCGTCATCTCTGGAAGAAGATCCCCCAAAGACGAGCTCATTTGAGAGGGGCTGAGGCCCGAACTGCAAGATAGATGCGGTGGTTATTTTCTTAGAGGAAAAAGATAACATACCCTTACTACTAAAATATTTTGGATCACTTATGACTCGTTGGAGGGTTGATCCCCTCGCGGACTCTGCGCGGCAAAAGCACCCCCCAAGGCAGGACCCTCAGTGGGAGACCTCTTCTCCCGTTTGGAGGCTTCAGCTTCCGGATCCTCGGAAGAAATCCTTTTCCTCCCCCAATCATACTCCTTCGTGGAGACGCTCACTCCCTCGGTTGGAGCGGATAGCAATGGGGGCCCGCGTCCGCCCGTATTATCTCCTTCGGTATCTTCCTTCAAGGGCTCCGGACAAGGTGCGACCTCGAGCATCTTCTCCAATACCGGATTTTCCAAACCCTCGGGGAGGGGAGCCAAGCACCGGATCATCTTCGCCTTTGTTAGCCAGTCCTGGTCAAAGAGCGGACTCTCAGAAATAACTTCGAATAAAAGACAACGTGTTCAGCGGGGAGATTCCTTACTTGTTCGGCGGCGCGGTTACTGCTCAGGCCCGCGTCCTCGGTAATATCCAGACATTCCACTTGGGGTCCGAAGAATAACTTGTACATCTCCTCGTGCATCAGGCCGAGGAAACTTTGAATGGCACGTGGCCCCTCTGGGTTGAACTCCCACAAACGCAGGGGCCGGCATTTGCAAGGCTGGACTTGGCGAACCAGCATAACTTGTATTACCGCCACCAAATTGAAATCTCCCTTGAAGATGTTGGGGAACGTTGCAGAAAACAAAAAAAAATTCCTATGTTTCACCAAGATCAATCTATGGAGTCAACTAGCAACGAGAGGAGAGTGCATCTACATGCCCTTGTAGATCATGAGCGGAAGCGTTCAAGAGAACGGGGATGATGGAGTCGTACTCGCCGTGATCCAAATCACCGACGACCAAGTGCCGAACGGACGGCACCTCCATGTTCAACACACATACAGAGCGGATGACGTCTCCTCCTTCTTGATCCAGCAAGGGGGAAGGAGAGGTTGATGAAGATCCAGCAGCACGACGGCCTGGTGGTGGATGCAGCAATGATCGCAGCAGGGCTTCGCCGAGCTTCTGCGAGAGGGAGAGGTGTAGCAGGGGAGAGGGAGGCGCCAAGACTTGAGGTGCGGCTGCCCTCCCTCCCCCCTTTATATAGGCCCCCTGGGGGGCGTCGGCCCTGGAGATTGGATCTCCCAAGGGGGGCGGCGGCCAAGGGGGTGGAGTGCCCCCCAAGGCAAGTGGAGGCGCCCCCACCCTAGGGTTTCCAACCCTAGGCGCAGGGGGCCCAAGGGGGGGCGCACCAGCCCACTATGGGCTGGTTCCCCTCCCCACATTAGCCCATGGGGCCCTCCGGGATGGGTCGCCCCACCCGGTGGACCCCCGGGACCCATCCGGTGGTCCCGATACAATACCGGTGACCCCGAATCTTTCCCGATGGCCGAAACAACACTTCCTATATATAATTCTTCACCTCCGGACCATTTCGGAACTCCTCGTGACGTCCAGGATCTCATCCAGGACTCCGAACATTTCATATTACTGCATACTCATATCTCTACAACCCTAGCGTCACCGAACCTTAAGTGTGTAGACCCTACGGGTTCGGGAGACACATAGACATGACCGAGACGGCTCTCCGGCCAATAACCAACAGCGGGATCTGGATACCCATGGTGGCTCCCACATGCTCCTCGATGATCTCATCGGATGAACCACGATGTCGAGGATTCATGCAACCCCGTATACAATTCCCTTTGTCAATCGGTACGTTACTTGCCTGAGACTCGATCGTCGCTATCCCAATACCTTGTTCAGTATCGTTACCAGCAAGTCACTTTACTCGTACCGTAATGCATGATCCCATGATCAACCACTTGATCACATTGAGCTCATTATGATGATGCATTACCGAGTGGGCCCAGAGATACCTCTCCGTCATACGGAGTGAAAAATCCCAGTCTCGATTCGTGCCAACCCAACAGACACTTTCGGAAACACCTGTAATGCACCTTTATAGTCACTCAGTTACGTTGTGACGTTTGGTACACCCAAAGCACTCCTACGGTATCCGGGAGTTGCACAATCTCATGGTCTAAGGAAATGATACTTGACATTCAGAAAAGCTACAGCAAACAAACTACGCGATCTTTGAGCTAAGCTTAGGATTGGGTCTTGTCCATCACATCATTCTCCTAATGATGTGATCCCGTTATCAATGACATCCCCATGTCCATAGCCAGGAAACCATGACTATCTATTGATCAACGAGCTAGTCAACTAGAGGCTCACTAGGGACATTGTGGTCTATGTATTCACACATGTATTACGGTTTCCGGATAATACAATTATAGCATGAATAATAGACAATTATCATGAACAAGGAAATATAATAATCATTTTATTATTGCCTCTAGGGCATATTTCCAACAGTCTCCCACTTGCACTAGAGTCAATCATCTAGTTACATTGTGATGAATCGAACACCCATGGAATTTTGGTGTTGATCATGTTTTGCTCTAGGGAGAGGTTTAGTCAACGGATCTGCGACATTCAGATCTGTATGTACTTTACAAATATCTATGTCTCCATCTTGCACATTTTCACGAATGGAGTTGAAGCGACGCTTGATGTGCCTGGTCTTCTTGTGAAACCTGGGCTCCTTGGCAAGTGCAATAGCTCCAGTGTTGTCACAGAAGAGTTTGATCGGCCCCGATGCATTGGGTATGACTCCTAGGTTGGTGATGAACTCCTTCACCCAAATTTCTTCATGCGCTGCCTCCGAGGCTGCCATGTACTCCGCTTCACATGTAGATCCCACCACGACGCTCTGCTTGCAGCTGCACCAGCTTACTACTCCACCATTCAACATATACACGTATCCGTTTTGTGACTTAGAGTCATCCAGATCTGTGTCGAAGCTAGCGTCGATGTAACCCTTTACGATGAGCTCTTCGTCACCTCCATAAACGAGAAACATGTCCTTAGTCCTTTTCAGGTACTTCAGGATATTCTTGACCGCTGTCTAGTGTTCCTTGCCGGGATTACTTTGGTACCTACCTACCAAACTTACGGCAAGGTTTACATCAGGTCTGGTACACAGCACGACATACATAATAGACCCTATGGCTAAGGCATAGGGGATGACACTCATCTCTTCTATATCTTCTGTCGTGGTCGGACATTGAGCTGAGCTCAATTTCACACCTTGCAACACAGGCAAGAACCCCTTCTTAGACTGATCCATATTGAACTTCTTCAATATCATTTCAAGGTATGTGCTTTGTGAAAGACCTATGAGGCGTCTTGATCTATCTCTATAGATCTTGATGCCTAATATATAAGCAGCTTCTCCAAGGTCCTTCATTGAAAAACTCTTATTCAAGTAGGCCTTAATGCTGTCCAAAAGTTCTATATCATTTCCCATCAAAAGTATGTCATCTACATATAATATGAGAAATGCTACAGAGCTCCCACTCACTTTCTTGTAAACGCAGGCTTCTCCATAAGTCTGCATAAACCCAAACGCTTTGATCATCTCATCAAAGCGAATGTTCCAACTCCGAGATGCTTGCACCAGCCCATAAATCGAGCGTTGGAGCTTGCACACCTTGTCAGCATTCTTAGGATCGACAAAACCTTCCAGCTACATCATATACAATTCTTCCTTAAGGAAACCATTAAGGAATGCCGTTTTGACGTCCATTTGCCATATCTCATAATCATAGAATGCGGCAATTGCTAACATGATTCGAACGGACTTCAGCTTCGCTATGGGTGAGAAAGTCTCATCGTAGTCAACCCCTTGAACTTGTCGATAACCCTTAGCGACAAGCTGAGCTTTATAGATGGTCACATTACCATCCGCGTCTGTCTTCTTCTTAAAGATCCATTTATTTTCTATGGCTCGCCGATCAACGGGCAAGTCAGTCAAAGTCCATACTTCGTTTTCATGCATGGATCCTATCTCGGATTTCATGGCTTCCAGCCATTTGTCGGAATCTGGGCTTGCCATCGCTTCTTCATAGTTCGAAGGTTCACCGTTGTCTAACAACATGATTTCCAAGACAGGGTTGCTGTACCACTCTGGTGCGGAACGTGTCCTTGTGGACCTACGAAGTTCAGTAGGAGCTTGATCCGAAGTATCTTGATCATCATCATTAACTTCCTCTCTAATCGGTGCAGGCACCACAAGAACATTTTCCTGAGCTGCGCTACTCTCTGCTTCAAGAGGCAGTACTTCATCAAGCTCCACTTTCCTCCCACTTACTTCTTTCGAGAGAAACTCCTTCTCTAGAAAGGACCCATTCTTGGCAACGAAGATCTTGCCTTCGGATCTGAGGTAGAAGGTATACCCAATAGTTTCCTTAGGGTATCCTATGAAGACGCATTTTTCTGACTTGGGTTCGAGCTTTTCAGGTTGAAGTTTCTTGACATAAGCATCGCATCCCCAAACTTTTAGAAATGACAGCTTAGGTTTCTTCCCGAACCATAATTCATACGGTGTCGTCTCAACAGATTTCGACGGAGCCCTATTTAAAGTCAATGCGGCAGTCTCTAAAGCATAGCCCCAAAATGATAGCGGTAAGTCGGTAAGAGACATCATAGATCGCACTGTATCTAATAGAGTGAGATTACGATGTTCGGACACACCATTACACTGAGGTGTTCCAGGCGGCGTGAGTTGTGAAACTATTCCACATTTTCTTAAGTGTGTGCCAAATTCGTGACTCAAGTATTCTCCCCCATGATCTGATCGCAAGAACTTGATTTTCCTGTCACGTTGATTCTCAACCTCACTCTGTAATTCCTTGAACTTTTCAAAGGTCTCAGACTTGTGTTTCATTAAGTAGACATACCCATATCTACTCAAGTCATCAGTGAGGGTGAGAACATAACGATAGCCACCGCGAGCCTCAACACTCATTGGACCGCACACATCAGTATGTATGATTTCCAATAAGTTGGTTGCTCGCTCCATTGTTCCTGAGAACGGAGTCTTGGTCATTTTACCCATGAGGCATGGTTCGCATGTGTCAAATGATTCATAATCAAGAGACTCTAAAAGTCCATTTGCATGGAGCTTCTTCATGCGTTTGACACCTATGTGACCAAGGCTGCAGTGCCACAAGTATGTGGGACTATCATTATCAACCTTACATCTTTTGGTATTCACACTATGAATATGTGTAGCATTACACTCAAGATTCATTAAGAATAAACCATTCACGATCGGAGCATGACCATAAAACATATCTCTCATATAAATAGAACAACCATTATTCTCAGATTTAAATGAGTAGCCATCTCGAATTAAACGAGATCCTGATACAATGTTCATGCTCAAAGCTGGCACTAAATAACAATTATTGAGGTTTAAAACTAATCCTGTAGGTAAATGTAGAGGTAGCATGCTGACGGCGATCACATCGACCTTGGAACCATTCCCGACGCGCATCGTCACCTCGTCCTTCGCTAGTCCCCGCTTATTCCGCAGCTCCTGTTTTGAGTTACAAATGTGAGCAACCGCACCGGTATCAAATACCTAGGAGCTACTACGAGTACTGGTAAGGTACACATCAATTACATGTATATGACATATACCTTTCGTGATGCCGGCCTTCTTGTCTGCTAAGTATTTGGGGCAGTTCCGCTTCCAGTGACCACTTCCCTTGCAATAAAAACACTCAGTCTCGGGCTTGGGTCCATTCTTTGGCTTCTTCCCGGCAGCTTGCTTACCGGGCGCGGCAACTCCCTTGCCGTCCTTCTTGAAGTTCTTCTTACCCTTGCCTTTCTTGAACTTAGTGGTTTTATTCACCATCAATACTTGATGTTCCTTTTTGACTTCTACCTCTGCTGATTTCAGCATTGCAAATACTTCAGGAATGGTCTTTTCCATCCCCTGCATATTGAAGTTCATCACAAAGCTCTTGTAGCTTGGTGGAAGCGACTAAAGGATTCTGTCAATGACTGCGTCATCCGGGAGATTAACTCCCAGCTGAGTCAAGCGGTTATGCAACCCAGACATTGTGAGTATGTGCTCACTGACAGAACTATTTTCCTCCATCTTACATCTGAAGAACTTGTCGGAGACTTCATATCTCTCGACCCGGGCATGAGCTTGGAAAACCATTTTCAGCTCTTCGAACATCTCATATGCTCCATGTCGCTCAAAACGCTTTTGGAGCCCCGGTTCTAAGTTGTAAAGCATCCTGCACTGAACAAGGGAGTAATCATCAGCATGTGTCTGCCAAGCGTTCATAACGTCTTGGTTCTGTGGGACGGGTGCGTCACCTAGCGGTGCTTCTAGGACATAATCTTTCTTTGCAGCTATGAGGATGATCCTCAGGTTCCGGACCCAGTCCGTATAATTGCTGCCATCGTCTTTCAGCTTGGTTTTCTCTAGGAACGCGTTGAAGTTGAGGACAACGTTGGCCATTTGATCTACAAGACATATTGTAAAGATTTTAGACTAAGTTCATGATAATTAAGTTCATCTAATCAAATTATTCAATGAACTCCCACTCAGATAGACATCCCTCCAGTCATCTAAGTATAACATGATCCGAGTTAACTAGGCCGTGTCCAATCATCACGTGAGACGGACTAGTCAACATCGGTGAACATCTTCATGTTGATCGTATCTTCTGTACGACTCATGCTCAACCTTTCGGTCTTCTGTGTTCCGAGGCCATGTCTGTACATGCTAGGCTCGTCAAGTCAACCTAAGTGTTTGCATGTGTAAATCTGTCTTACACCCGTTGTATGTGAACATTGGAATCTATCACACCCGATCATCACATGGTGCTTCGAAAGAACGAACTGTCGCAACGGCGCATAGTTAGGGGGAACAATTTCTTGAAATTATTATGAGGGATCATCTTATGCAAAAACATGATAAACATCACATGCAATCAAATAATAGTGACATGATATGGCCAATATCATATAGCTCCTTTGATCTCCATCTTGGGGCTCCATGATCATCTTGTCACCGGCATGACACCATGATCTCCATCATCGTGTCTCCATGAAGTTGCTCGCCAACTATTACTTCTACTACTATGGCTAACGCATTTAGCAATAAAGTAAAGTAATTTACATGGCGTTTCTCAATGACACGCAGGTCATACAAAATAAAGACAACTCCTATGGCTCCTGCCAGTTGTCATACTCATCGACATGCAAGTCATGATTCCTATTACAAGAACATGATCTCATACATCACATACATACCATTCATCATTCATCACAACTTTGGCCATATCACATCACATGACACTTGCTGCAAAAACAAGTTAGACGTCCTCTAATTGTTGTTGCAAGTTTTTACGTGGCTGCTATAGGTTTCTAGCAAGAACGTTTCTTACCTACGCCAAAACCACAACGTGAATTGCCAATTTCTATTTACCCTTCATAAGGACCCTGTTCATCGAATCTGATCCGACTAAAGTGGGAGAGACAGACACCCGCCAGCCACCTTATGCAACTAGTGCATGTCAGTCGGTGGAACCGGTCTCACGTAAGCGTACGTGTAAGGTTGGTCCGGGCCGCTTCATCCCACGATACCGCCGAATCAAGATAAGACTAGTAACGGCAAGCAAATTGACAATATCAACGCCCACAACTACTTTGTGTTCTACTCGTGCATAGTAACTACGCATAGACCTAGCTCATGATGCCATTGTTGGGGAACGTTGCAGAAAACAAAAAAATTCCTACGTTTCACCAAGATCAATCTATGGAGTCAACTAGCAACGAGAGGAGAGTGCATATACATTCCCTTGTAGATCACGAGCGGAAGCGTTCAAGAGAACGGGGATGACGGAGTCCTACTCGCCGTGATCCAAATCACCGATGACCAAGTGCCGAACGGACGGCACCTCCGCGTTCAACACACGTACGGAGCGGATGACGTCTCCTCCTTCTTGATCCAGCAAGGGGGAAGGAGAGGTTGATGAAGATCCAGCAGCACGACAGCGTGGTGGTGGATGCAGCAATGATCGCAGCAGGGCTTCGCCGAGCTTCTGCGAGAGGGAAAGGTGTAGCAGGGGAGACGGAGGCGCCAAGACTTGAGGTGCGGCTGCCCTCCCTCCCCCCCCTTTATATAGGCCCCCTGGGGGCGCCGGCCCTGGAGATTGGATCTCCCAAGGGGGAGCGGCGGCCAAGGGGGGTGGAGTGCCCCCCAAGGCAAGTGAAGGCGCCCCCCACCCTAGGGTTTCCAACTCAAGGCGCAGGGGGCCCAAGGGGGGCGCACCAGCCCAGTATGGGCTGGTTCCCCTCCCCACTTCAGCCCATGGGGCCCTCCGGGATGGGTGGCCCCACCCGGTGGACCCCCGGGGTCCCGGTACAATACCGGTGACCCCGAATCTTTCCCGATGGCCGAAACTACACTTCCTATATATAATTCTTCACCTCCGGACCATTCCGGAACTCCTCGTGATGTCCAGGATCTCATCCGGGACTCCGAACAACTTTCGGATTACTGCATACTCATATCTCTACAACCCTAGCGTCACCGAACCTTAAGTGTGTAGACCCTACGGGTTCGGGAGACACGTAGACATGACCGAGATGGCTCTCCGGCCGATAACCAACAGCGGGATCTGGATACCCTTGTTGGCTCCCACATGCTCCTCGATGATCTCATCGGATGAACCACGATGTCGAGGATTCAAGCAACCCCGTATACAATTCCCTTTGTCAATCGGTACGTTACTTGCCCGAGACTCGATCGTCGGTATCCCAATACCTTGTTCAGTCTCGTTACCAGCAAGTCACTTTACTCGTACCGTAATGCATAATCCCGTGATCAACCACTTGATCACATTGAGCTCATTATGATGATGCATTACCGAGTGGGCCCAGAGATACCTCTCCGTCATACGGAGTGACAAATCCCAGTCTCAATTCGTGCCAACCCAACCGACACTTTCGGAAACACCTGTAATGCACCTTTATAGTCACCCAGTTACGTTGTGACATTTGGTACACCCAAAGCACTCCTACGATATCTGGGAGTTGCACAATCTCATGGTCTAAGGAAATGGTACTTGACATTCAGAAAAGCTACATCAAACGAACTACACGATCTTTGAGCTAAGCTTAGGATTGGGTCTTGTCCATCACATCATTCTCCTAATGATGTGATCCCGTTATCAATGACATCCCCATGTCCATAGCCAGGAAACCATGACTATCTGTTGATCAACGAGCTAGTCAACTAGAGGCTCACTAGGGATATTGTGGTCTATGTATTCACACATGTATTATGATTTCCGGATAATACAATTATAGCATGAATAATAGACAATTATCATGAACAAGGAAATATAATAATCATTTTATTATTGCCTCTACGGCATATTTCCAGCAGAAGAGATCTCGGATGTGGCTTTGCAGTATAGGCACGTCCTTGGCTGGACCCCAGCTCAGACCCCTGCTAATCCATGACATCAGTTGTTGTGGGGAGCCCAAGCGGAAAGCGGGGGCAGCCGCCCACTTGGTACTTCTGGGAGCCGTGACGTAAAACCACTCCCGTTTCCATAATTCGGGCACCTCTTGAAAGGAACCTCTCGGCCATGGAGCTCCTGCCATCTTGCCTATTGATGCACCTCCGCACGCTGCTTGTTGCCCCTCGATCATCTTCGGCCTTACTTCAAAAGTCTTGAGCCACAGGCCAAGGTGAGGGGTAATGCGGAGAAAGGCCTCACACACGACAATAAATGTCGTGATGTGGAGAAAGGAGTCCGGGGCTAGATCATGGAAATCCAACCCGTAATAGAACATCAAGCCCCTGACGAAAGGATCCAGAGTGAGGCCTAGACCTCGGAGGAAGTGGGAGACGAACACAACATTCTCGTTGGGTTCGGGAGTAGGGACGACCTGCCCTTTAGCAGGCAGCCGATGCGAAACCTCGGCGGTCAGATATCTTGCCTCCCTCAACTTCTTAATGTCCTCTTCCGTAACGGAAGAGGGCGTCCATCGGCCTTGAAGGCTGGATCCAGACATGGTTGAATGTCTGGAGCACCTAACCTGGGCTTTGGGTGTTAGAACTTGAGGCAGGGGAAGGGTTTGGTTGATCACGGGAGGGAAAAAGCGAAAACCTTGTGCCCTTATAAAGAGTGTGAATATCAAGCGTCCTCTCCGTAGCTGTTTAGGACTTACCTATAATCTAGGAGTCCTAGACACGGTTGGGTTACCCACGAACCGCATTAATGAGAATCCCGTAATTAGGGGAACACGATCTCCGCTTCGGCAAGACGTGTCAAGGAACCGCCTCGCGTTATGTGTGGAGCGGGATAAGAGAAACGGTTCGAATAATCACCGGGCCATGGCATGATGTCATGTTACCAAAACAAGCTAGCAGATTAGATCTGCGAAAACATTATTCTCTCTACGGCGAAATGTGGAACTTATTTTGCAGGGTCGGACACTATCCTCGTATTCAAATTCTTCTGTGATGTATTCGGAAAAGGAACCTGCCTTGCAATGCCGAAGACAACTGTGCGCCGGACTCATTGTCATTGAAGCCTGGTTCAGGGGTTACTATGGGAGTCCTGGATTAGGGGGTCTCTAGACAGCCGGACTATCTCCATTGGCCGGACTGTTAGACTATGAAAATACAAGATTGAAGACTTCGTCTCGTGTCCGGATGGGACTCTACTTGACGTGGAAGGCAAGCTAGGCAATACGTATATGGATATCTCCTCCTTTGTAACCGACCTTGTGTAACCCTAACCCTCTCCGGTGTCTATATAAACTGAAGGGTTTACGTCCGTAGAACAACAATCACAACATACAATCATACCGTAGGCTAGCTTCTAGGGTTTAGCCTCTCTGATCTCGTGGTAGATCTACTCTTGTAACACCCATATCATCAATATCAATCAAGCAGGACGTAGGATTTTACCTCCATCAAGAGGGCCCGAAATGGGTAAAACTTCGTGTCCCTTGTCTCCTATTACCATCCGGCCTAGACGCACAGTTCGGGACCCCCTACCCGAGATCCGCCAGTTTTGACACCGATAGAGTTCTTTGCGAAGGATCTCGAGTACTTGCCATGCACAGTATACCATATTCTATGGCGTACTCTATGGCCGATCAAGGGACACTCTTCTGAAGCTAAACTTGAAGGAGCCACGAAGACTTTGGTATTCTATATCATCAATAGCATATGATTCAACACCCAGTATTTCTTCATCAGACAAGTTGTTGCTTCTGGGATTGATCTGTTTGGCCTAAAATTTTATGCTCCATGGGATATGCACATGATTAAGCTTCACTCTACCATTGACTATCAGCCCTCGGCATGCAACGATGTCATTTTTCGGCCTGAGGTTGATATGTCAGTTGAAGACATCTACCCCGAGCCTGCCAAGAAGCCCCTATATCTTCAGAATGCTGAAAATCAAAGTTTCTTGCAACCAATCAAAGGAATTCTTGTCCCCAATGGTGCAACCCCCGCTTATCCTCTGGCTGGAAATATGAAAGTGCCACACCGTGCTAACATTGAAGCCACTGCAAGTACCATTGCCCAAAGGCCTCGGAAGCGATCTCGTGTACTCAATGACCAATAGCTTCTTGTGGTATTGCATCAGAAGCAGGATAAGCATCATGACTGGCTAAAGCGTCAGATGCAGAGTCTCTTGGTGGATGTCAATCGCATTCGCAACTTGGAAACAAAGAACTCGTTTGTTGCACATGAAGCCTGTAGGCGGTCCTGGAAGAGCCTCACAATGCTCTGCTCTGAAGACGATCTTCGCGAAGATGGCTTCACCGAGAGCTTCAAGTTTGACTCCAGGCCTCCTCGGAATGCAAATTAGCGTCGCACTCCATCTATTGAAGAATCTAACTATTCGTCTTCGGCTACAACTGTTGTTGCGAGAGTCGTCGATGAAGAAGACGATGCCACTTCACCAACCTTGGCTACACTGCACCAAGACACTGCATCAGGCCCGTCTGCACCACCAAACTCCAACGTCGACCCTGCTCCATCATATACTCCGACTGGGAACGAGTAGATACTCTATGTCTTCAAACCTTTTTGGTCATTACTGACAAAAGGGGGGAAGCATATGAGTTGATAGTCTTCAAGCGGGTCCTTATGGGTGGTTGCATTATTTTTGCTAAGTCTTTACAACTCTCATCTTTTGAAACAATTTGGTTTTTTGAGTTGTAACACTTAAACTTGATGGTCGTCTGCTACCTTCTCTGCTATCTTGTGATGCAATGATAAATTCCTCATGAAGTCATTCTGCAGATGTCCATTTTTCATTATGCATGCCATTATCTTCATTATCTCTTTATATGCATGATGAATTGTCTTCATAATTTGAAGAGGATCTCCACAAAGTAAAACCTGCCATGTGCATTTGCACTCAAAAGCAAATTACTTATATGCACATCTTCAGGGGGAGCCTTTTGCTACTTATGAAGACAATGCCTTAATCCTTAACTTTCACATACTTTTATCCATGTTGAAAACTTCAACCAGTTTGTCATCAATCACCAAAAAGTGGGAGGTTGTAAGTGCATGTAGTGCCACCCCTAGTTGGTTTTGGAGTATTGTCGACAAACTTGGTTGAGGGACTAATGTGTTTGTGAGATTTGCAGGATAACACAGGTAGTAGTCCCTTATTTATTCGGTTTACCTACCAAAGATGACCCCTAAAAATGTGTGAAGACATTGAAGACAATGGTGGTTTCTGAAGATATTCACACTGAAGATTATGACATGAGAAGACATTCACGTGAAGAGTATGGAGTACGAAGACATAGTTGTTTTGTAGTTTCCTTTTCGTCTTTGTTGAGTCATAGGAACAACCGTACTGTTAAGTGGGGTCCAAGTGAACAAAGTCAGAGTGACTGATGTGATGCTCAACCAAATCCTATGTATTCGAGCAAATACATTGAGAGAAAATCTTATCTAGAGCTGGATGAGTCAGCTTTACTTGTAGCCCAAGTCAAGCTGCCGCGTGTGTTTGAAATATGACCGTTAGACACGTGTCAGTTCCTTAGTGACCCAG
The DNA here is from genome assembly GCF_002162155.2 of Triticum dicoccoides. Taxonomy (NCBI): domain Eukaryota; kingdom Viridiplantae; phylum Streptophyta; class Magnoliopsida; order Poales; family Poaceae; genus Triticum; species Triticum dicoccoides. The sequence continues at coordinate 275,759,678 of NC_041384.1, read as the reverse complement.
GGTCATTTTGGACAAATCAGGTCGGGTTGCCTCCTGACTATAAATAGTCCATCCCCTACACCATAAATTGGTGGCTGCTCGGAGTTAGTGCACGACTTTTGTCGTTTGAGAGCAACCCACCTCCAAAGCATTTGAGAGAGAGATCCTTGCGAGGACAAAGCCCTAAACACCCAGAGCCAAAGAATGTTAGGCATCACTGAAGTCTTTCTATCTGCATGACCTGAAGACTTGTTACACTTGAGGACTGTGAATCCTCCAACCGGCTAGGCGTCACGTTCTGAGCATCCAAGAGTCATTGTGGATCGCCGATGTACGAAGTCTGTGAAGGTTTGGAAGTCTACCTTGAAGACTTACCAGAGTGATTGAGCAAGTACTAGGTGTCCTTATCTCAAGGGGAATAAGGTGAAGACATAGTCTTCTGAGTTCAATCCTAGCATCCCTAACCAGACGTACGGTTGCCACAACAACTGGAACTGGTCTACCAAATCCTTGTCTTCACCAAGCAACTAGTTTTATCCTTCACTTTCATTTACTTTCCAGTTTGTCTTCATGAAGTCATTGGTTGCCTCTATGATCTGATTGACTTCACTAAGTGAACAATGTTTTCTGTTTGGCTTCATACTGTCTTCCATCCTGATCCATACTACCTAGCTGCTGATTGTCTTCGTGCTTTCACTTCATTGCTTACTTGACTATGGCATGTCTAGTGTAGTCTACCTTCTGTTGTACATCAATAGGTTCATTTCTATCGTTTGTCTTCAAATACCTTGTGTTTTGAATACTTTCATAAAAATCGCCTATTCACCCCCCTCTAGTCGACAACTAGCACTTTCAGGGCTGCAGCTCCGTTAGCCCTGTTGATTCCTGCTGGCCCTGGTGACGGTGGTTGATGGGGTCGTCTTCTGCCGTGCTCTCCATCGAGGCGTTCCCGGTGCTCCTGCTCCCGTCGGGCTACCTCTCCTGGAGCCCGAGGGGGGTGGGCTGGGCTCCTGCCCAGGTGCTCCTTTCGCCCTCCTCGCCTTCGATGGACGTGCCTAGGAAGAGAGGCACAAGAAAGGGCATCACGGGGCACTTATCTGTTTTCAATCTTAAATCTTTAGGCACTAGCCAAATTTTAATTCAAATAATGTAATCTCTCGAGTCCGTGTTTGTGTTATGTAATGCTTGTACTTGTATCTGCATATTAATGAAAAAGGTGAACCTTGTCGGGAACCCGTGCATGTGTATGTCCATGCAGAGGTGGGATGCCTCTTTAATGTAAATAAACGAGTTTTCCAAGGCAGGCAATCCTGCTGGTACCCTTTTTATCTGCCAGAGAGCTACGTCTACCGGGTGACAGACAAAGGGACCAGCCCCCCGCCAACTTCTCTTTACCAAGGGCCACTACGACCATCCTGACCGAAGCAACATTCGAGTCAGGGATGGGAGCACCCAGGTCTCAAAGAGTGGTGAGGTCTTCTAATGCACAAGTTATAGCTTACAGGACACTAACAGACATGAGGTAGAACTTATCTGTTTGGCTTGTCGGGGATCGCAGTGCCGGGCGATCTTCTCCACTCTTTGTCAAAGCCAAGTTCATAGCAGGAACCTACATCTTCATGCAGATGAGAATGAATGCAAGATGCGATCCTATCTATATGCATATGCACATGCTCATGAAATGCTTATGCAGTGGTCTTGGAATGCTCATGCATGCAATCTTGGTCGGGGGCCCCCACAACGCTTCTTTACTTTCTATTGCACAGGCTCATCACCCTGGCTTTGTACAAGGGGTTACATGCAGCTGAGGCAAGGCCTGTACAAAAGGGTGTCTACCGAGTAGCGCCCGACAGCCGCACCTTATGGGTAGAACTTGCGGAGATGCTCAATATTCCATGTGTTTTGCAACTGAGTGCCATCTCCGGTCTCTAGATGGACTGCGCTTGGTTTGGTGACTCATAATACCCGGTAAGGGCCTTCCCACTTTGGTGACAACTTGTTTGTACCCTTGGTGGACTGAACGTGCCAAAGGACAAGGACACCTTCCTCAAAACATCGGGCATGAACCATGCGGCTACCATAGCTACGCAGGGCTTGCTGATAGTGTGCAACACGCGTAGCAGCCCGAAAATGGTTCTCCTCGAGTAGCACAACATCGTCACGCCAGTGCTGATCTTGCGCTACTTCATCATAGGCAAGCACTCGAGGCGACCCGTAACTGAGTTCTATGGGGATAACTGCTTCTTCCCTGTAGACCAGGGAGAAGGGAGTCTGCCTGGTACTCGGTTTGGTGTCATTCTGAGGGACCAGAGAACTACCGGCAGCTCCTCGATCCACCGCCTGCCATGCTTCTGCAGTGTATCAAAGGTTCTCGTCTTGAGTCCACGTAGCACTTTAGCGTTCGCCCTCTCAGCTTGTCCATTGCTCCGGGGGTCTGCCATAGAGGCAAGTGAGATCTTGCATCCGAGGGCATGAACATATTGCATGAAGGCATGGCTCGTGAACTGGGTGCCGTTGTCGTTAATGATCCTTGCGGGAACTCCAAAATGACACACCAACTCTTTCAAGAACTTGATAGCTGACTGAGCAGTAACCTTTCTCACGGCGGTCACTTCTGGCCACTTTGTAAACTTGTCGATAGCAACATACAAGAATTCAAAGCCCGCGATTGCTCAGGGGAAGGGGTCGAGGATATCGAGCCCCCAGACCGAAAATGGCCATGATAGACGGATTGTTTGAAGAGCTTGGGCAGGCAGGTGGGTTTTCTTGGAATGGAACTGGCAGGCTTCACACTTGGTGATTAGCTCGATCGCATCTTGGAGGGCTGTGGGCCAATAGAATCCTTGCCGGAATGCTTTCCCAACTAATGCCCTTGATCCAATGTGGGAGCCGCACATGCCTTTGTGTATCTCAGCCAGCAGTTGCTTTCCTTCTTCCCGGCAGATGCACTTCAATTTCACACCATTGGGCCTCCTTCTGTACAGAGTGGCATCGACAAACTGATACATACTGCCCCTCTGGGCTACTTTTTCAGCTTCATCTTGGTCGTCAGGAAGCTCTCTGGTCTAGAGGAAGTGGACAATGTGCCTTGCCCAAGTTGGAGCATGGGGCTCGGCAACAAGGACTAGCGGCACCTCCTCTGCTGCGGGACCACATGCCTCGTTCGCGAGGTCCATGGGCCCGGCTGGAGGGTGTGGTCCGGCAGGCTGTGAGGAGTTGTTTCCGGTAGGGTCTCTGCCAGGAGTGGACAACTCTACCGGGAGAAGCTTACCGGTGTCCAACTTTATCCTATTCTGGGGCATTGTTGCTGGGGATACGGAGGGCTGAGTGAGATGGAGAACAAAAGTCCCTGGTTCCACAGGAAGCTTATGCGCAGCATGCTTTGACAGATGATCAGCTATGATATTTTCCTCACGAGGTACATGCTCTGTTTGCAATCCGTCAAAGCGCTCCTCCAATCTCCTTACTTCCTCGACATATGCCTCCATCAGTGGACTTTGGCAATCCTTGTTGACTTGTATCGCCACAAGCTGTGAATTGCCTCGAATGATCAACTTCCTAATTCCCAATTTAGCTGCAATCCCGAGCCCAACAAGGAGCCCTTCATCTCATTAGTGTAAGTGATATTCCTTTTACCTTATATCAAGAAATTATGAATGATATGGCACCCGCTGAAATAGAAGACATAGATGTTACTATTAAACTTGCTAATAGAGACACCATCAAACCACTTTGGATTGTTAGAGATGCTGAAGTCTTGTGTGGGAAAATAAGATACCCTACTGATTTTCTTGTTCTTGGTTCCCCACAAGATGAATTTTGTCCCATTATCTTTGGTAGACCTTTCTTGAACACCATTAATGCTAAAATAGATTGTGAGAAACAAACTGTCGGTGTTAGTTTTGGTGATGAGTCTCATGAGTTTAATTTTTCTAAGTTTAGTAGGAAGCATCATAAGAAAGAATTGCCTAGTAAGGATGGAATAATTGGTCTTGCTTCTATTGTCGTGCCTCCTACTGATCCACTAGAACAATATTTGGATAGACCACGAAAATGATATGCATCTGCATGAAAGAAATGAAATAGATAAAAATTTCTTTGAACAACGACCTCTGCTTAAACACAATTTGCCTATTGAAACTCTATGAGGTCCTCCTCCACCTAAAGGTGATCCTGTGTTTGAATTAAAACAATTTCTAGACACTTTGAAATATGCGTATCTTGATGAGAAAAAGATATATCATGTTATTATTAGTGCTAAACTTTCAGAACATGAAGAAAGATTATTGAAGGTTTTGAAGAAGCACTAGGCTGCTATTGGATATACTCTTGATGACTTAAAGGGCATTAGTCCCACTCTCTGTCAGCACAAAATTAATATGGAACCTGATGTTAAACCCGTTGTTGATCACCACCGACGTTTGAATCCTAAAATGAAAGAAGTGGTAAGAACTAAAATACTGAAGCTTCTAGAAGGAGGTATAATCTATCCTATAGCTGATAATAGATGGGTAAGTCATGTTCATTGTGTCCCTAAGAAGGGAGGTACTACTGTTGTTACTAATGATAAAAATGAACTTATTCCGCAAAGAATTGTCACTGGTTATAGAATGGTAATTGATTTTAGAAAATTAAATAAACCAACTAGAAAAGATCATTACCCTTTACCTTTTATTGATCAAATGCTAGAAAGATTGTCAAAGCACACACATTTTTTTCCTTGATGGATATTCTGGTTTTTCTCAAATACCTGTCTCACAACCTGATCAAGAGAAAACCACCTTTACTTGTCCTTTTGGAACTTATGCTAAATGTATGCCTTTTGGTTTATGCAATGCACCTGCTACCTTTCAAAGATGTATGGCTGCTATATTCTCTGACTTTTGTGAAAAGATTGTTGAGGTTTTCATGGATGATTTTTCTGTTTATGGAACTTCTTTTGATGATTTCTTAAGCAACCTTGATTGAGCTTTTCAGAGATGTGAGCAAACTAATCTTGTCTTGAATTGCGAGAAGTGCCACTTTATGGTTAATGAAGGCATTGTCTTGGGACATAAAATTTTTGAACGAGGTATTGAGGTGGATAAAGGTAAAGTTGATGCAATTGAGAAAATGACATGTCCTAAATATATCAAAGGTATTCGTAGTTTCCTTGGTCATGCTAGTTTCTATAGAAGATTTATTAAAGATTTCTCAAAAATTTCTAGGCCTCTTACAAATCTTTCACAAAAGTATGTTCCATTTTTTTATGATGATTGTGTAGATGCCTTTGAAACACTTAAGAAAGCCTTAATTTATGCACCTGTTGTTCAACCACCTGATTGGAACTTGCCTTTTGAGATTATGTGTGATGCTAGTGATTACGATGTTGGTGTTGTTCTAGGACAAAGAGTTGATAAGAAACTAAATGTTATTCACTATGCTAGTAAAACTCTAGACAGTGCCCAACGAAATTATGCTACTACTGCGAAAGAATTTTTAGCAGTGGTGTTTGCTTGTGATAAATTTAGATCTTACATTGTTCATTCTAAAGTAATTTTTCACACCAATCATGCTGCTATAAAATATCTTATGGAAAAGAAAGATGCTAAACCTAGACTTATTAGGTGGGTTCTTTTACTAGAAGAATTTGACTTACATATCACTGGTAGAAAAGGAGCTAAGAACCTCGTGGCTGATAACTTGTCTAGGTTAGAAAATATTCTTGATGACCCACAACCTATTAACGATAGTTTTCCTAATGAACAATTAGGTGCATTAAATGTTTCTCATAACACTCCTTGGTATGCTGATTATGCTAATTATATTGTTGCTAAATACATAGCACCTAGTTTCATATACCAACAAAAGAAAAAATTCTTCTATGATTTAATACATTACTTTTGGGATGACCCACATCTTTATAAAGAAGGAGTATATGGTATTATTAGACGTTGTGTACCTAAGCATGAACATGGGCAAATCCTACGGAAATGTCACTCCAAAGCTTATGGAGGGCATCATGCGGGAGACACAACTGCTCACAAGGTATTGCAATCCGGATTTTATTGGCCTACTCTGTTAAAGGATGCTTGTAAGTTTGTTTTATCTTGTGATGAATGTCAAAGGATTGGTAATATTGGTAAGCGTTAGGATATGCCTATTAATTATTCTCTTGCTGTTGAACCATTTGATGCTAGGGGTTTTGATTCTATGGGACCTTTACCTTCCTCTAATGGGTATACACATATTTTGGTTGCTATTGATTATGTTACTAAGTGGGCAGAAGTTATTCCAACTAATAGTGTTGATCACAACACCTCTATTAAAATGCTTAATGAAGTCATTTTCCCAAGGTTTGGAGTCCCTAGATATTTAATGACTCATGGTGATTCACATTTTATTCATGGTGCTTTCCGTAAAATGATTTCTAAGTATGGTGTTAACCATAGAATTGCATCACCTTACCATTCTCAGTCTAGTGGTCAAGATGAACTTAGCAATAGAGAAATAAAGTTAATTTTACAAAAAGCAGTCAATAGGTCCCGAAAGAATTGGCCTAATAAATTAGATGATGCACTTTGGTCTTACAGAACAGCATATAAAAATCCTATGGGTATGTCTCCTTATAAAATGGTTTATGGAAAAGCTTGTCATTTGCCTCTTGAGTTAGAACATAAAGCATATGGGGTAATTAAATAACTCAACTATGATTTCAAACTTGCCGGTGAAGAGAGGTTATTTGATATTAGCTCACTAGATGAATGGAGAACCCAAGCTTATGAAAATGCCAAGTTATTTAAAGAAATGGTCTACGGAAGGCTTTGTCCTTGGAGTGCTCTGGACTCCACCACCACCTGAAGATCAAGCCTGAGCATCGATCTAGTGCTATGCATTTTCTAGGAACTTTTTGGTAACTTGTTGCCAAAGGGGGAGAAGATGAATAGATCATAGGCTTCGAGAGAGAGAGTGTTGCTTTTCTCTCTTGCTTTATTTTGTGGTTTTTCGAACCTTGTTTGCTTGTGTGTGAGATACTATGTGAGATATTACCATTCTATCTATCGTTTGTGATCATTCACTATTCTTGGTGATGAGTGCATGCATTTCAATCTCATCATTTTGAGCGCTCCACCAAGATGTATGTGACATGGAAGAGTAACCCATGACTCTAACTCTTTGTGCATTTGCAATCCAAAGCAAATTTTAAATATGCACAAATTTAGGGGGAGCTCTTACTTATCACATACTTCTCAAAGCAACGATATATTTCATGCTTATTATCTTTTGTCGAAGCTTTGATCTATATGTTGTCATCAATTACCAAAAAGGGGGAGATTGAAAGTGCAACTATCCCTAGGTGGTTTTGGTAATTCATAACAACATATAGCTCATTGAGCTAATACTATTCCAAGATAATTATTTCAGGAAAGCTCAATGATTGGCATGGCATGGATGTGAAAGTGGAACCCTCAAAATGCTAAGGACAATGGATTTGCTCAATCTCAAAAGCTCAAGACTCTTCATTTTATATTTTAGTGATCCAAGATCACATTGAGTCCATAGGAAAAGCCAATACTATTAAGGAGGGATGAGGTGTTGCTTAATGAGCCTCTTGCTTCATTTGCTTAATGATATGCTCCAAAATCCTCAGCTACTTTCCCACATCCACATATGACCTAAACCCTAAGCCAAACTCGGTCCTACCGATTCTTCCTATCCGGCGCCACCAAGTTTCACTTGTCATTAGCCACTGCCAAACCCTAGCAATTCGGTTCTACCGATAAGGATCTCGGTCCCACCGAGATGGGGTTGCAAACTCTCTATTTCCCTTTTGTAACTTTTCGGTCCCACCGAAAGAGCGAATCGGTCCCACCGAGATTGCAATGTAAACTTAGTGTTTCCCCTTTGTAACTTTTCGGTCTCACCGAGTTCCACTCGGTCTCACCGAAAGAGCAAATTGGTCCCACCGAGTTTGCCTGACCAACTCTCTGGTTAGCTAATTACCAAATTCGGTCCCACCGAGTTTGTGTAATCGGTCTCACCAAGATTACGTTATGCCCAAACCCTAACCGAATCGGTCCTACCGAGTTGCATGTCAGTCCCACCGAAATTCCTAACGGTCACTAGGTTTACTATTTTGGTCAGACCGAGTTTTCTGATTCGGTCCCACCGAGATTGGTAAATTGTGTGTAACGGTTGGATTTTGTGTGGAGGCTATATATACCCCTCCACCTCTTTCTCATTCTGTGAGAGAGCCATCAGAACACACACACCATTCCAACTCATATGTTCTGAGAGAGAACCACCTACTCATGTGTTGAGATCAAGACATTCCATTCCTACCATATGAATCTTGATCTCTAGCCTTCCCAAGTTGCTTTCCACTCAAATCTTCTTTCCACCAAATCCAAATCCTATGAGAGAGAGTTGAGTGTTGGGGAGACTATCATTTGAAGCACAAGAGCAAGGAGTTCATTACCTACACACCATTTGTTACTTCTTGGAGAGTGGTGTCTCCTAGATTGGCTAGGTGTCACTTGGGAGCCTCCGACAAGATTGTGGAGTTGAACCAAGGAGTTTGTAAGGGCAAGGAGATCGCCTACTTCGTGAAGATCTACCGCTAGTGAGGCAAGTCTTTCGTGGGCAATGGCCATGGTGGGATAGACAAGGTTGCTTCTTCGTGGACCCTTCATGGGTGGAGCCCTTCGTGGACTCGCGCAACCGTTGCCCTTGGGTGGAGCCCTGTGTGGACTCGCGCAACCGTTACCCTTCGTGGGTTGAAGTCTCCATCAACGTGGATGTAGGATAGCACCACCTATCCGAACCACAGGAAAAACATCCGTGTCTCCAATAGCGTTTGACTTCTCCAAACCCTTCCCTTTATACTCTTGCAAGTTTCATGCTTTACTTTCCGCTGCCCATAAACTCTTTGCATGCTTGCTTGAATTGTGTGATGATTGCTTGACTTGTCCTAAAATAGCTAAAATCTGCCAAGAACTAAAATTGGGAAAAGGTTAAGTTTTTAATTGGTCAAGTAGTCTAATCACCCCCCCTCTAGACATACTTCGATCCTACAAGTGGTATCAGAGCCTTGGTTTCCATTTGCTTGATCTCCATAGCTTTTGGTGGTCATAGCCTTGGTTTCACAACCTAGGAGAGTATGGCGTCTAGCGAGGGAAATTATCACCGAAGAGGTCCTTACTTTGATGGTACTAATTTTGCTAGTTGGAAGCATAAAATGAAAATGCATATTCTTGGACATAACCCCGCTGTTTGGGCTATTGTGTGTGTTGGTTTGCAAGGTGACTTCTTTGATGGGAGAGAACCAAACCGTGAAGCTACCGCAGATGAGTTGAAGATGTTGCAATACAATGCTCAAGCTTGTGATATTCTATTCAATGGATTATGCCCAGAAGAATTCAACAAAATCAGCCGCCTTGAGAATGCAAAGGAAATTTGGGACACTTTGATTGATATGCACGAAGGTACCGACTCCGTCAAGGAATCCAAGCTGGATGTGCTTCAAAGCCAACTTGACAAGTTCAAGATGAAGGATGGTGAAGGTGTCGCTGAAATGTACTCTAGGCTTGCTCTCATCACAAATGAGATTGCCGGCTTAGGAAGTGAAGAGATGACCGATAGATTCATCATCAAGAAGATCCTAAGAGCCTTGGATGGAAAATATGATACCGTGTGCACATTGATCCAAATGACGCCCAATTACAAAGATCTCAAGCCAACAGAAGTGATTGGAAGAATTGTTGCTCATGAGATGTCACTTAAGGATAAAGAGGAACTTCACAACAAGTCAAGTGGTGCCTATAAAGCCTCATGTGAAGCCCCTACATCATCAAGTGAGAAAGAAGACTTCAATGAATAATTGAGCTTAATGGTGAAGAACTTCAACAAGTTCTACAAGAGTAGAAGCAAAGATAGAAGCTCCAAGTCAAGGTCCTACAATGACAAAAGATCTTCTAGTCGAGAGAGAAACTGTTACAATTGTGGAAGACCCGGACACTATTCCAACGAGTGTACGGCTCCCTACAAGAAAAGAGAAGATTCTCCAAAAAGAAGAAGCAAAGGATCACCACCAAGAGAGAGAAGGAGTAGAGATGATCGTTATGAACGAAGATACTCACGAAGAAGCAAGGATTCGGAAAGGAAGGAAAAATCATCAAGGAGCTACACAAGACGAAGACATCAAGCTCATGTTGGTGAATGGGTATCCGGCTCCGACTCCGACAGCCACTCCGAGAGAAGTTATCACTCCGACTCCGAAGATACTCAAGATGAAGGTGTTGCCGGTCTAGCACTTGTGTCAACCAACTCCTACGACATATTTGACTCACCAAATGAAGGAATTGGAAGATGCTTCATGGCCAAAGGTCCTAAGGTAACACACCCCGAGTATGTTGATTTCGATAGTGATGAAGATGACTTGTTAGGTGATGATTTGCTTGGTGACAACTCTTGGTGACAACTCTAGTGACTTCTCATGAGCTCTTAAAAGTTCTCGATGATCTTCGAAGATAGTGTCATGAGCTAACTTAAGAGTTTTTAGTTCTTTAGTTAGAGCCTCAATCTTCTCCTTATCATTGTCATTCGTTTTATCTTGATTAGCATGATCACTCTTATCCACTTACATGCCTCAAGTCAAATCTAACAAGAAAGATTCTTCCGCTAGTAGTAACAATGATCATGCTAAATCCAATATTGTTGCTTCTAGTAGTTCTCTTGATTCCACTAATGATTCTCTTAGCCAAGTTACACTTGAGCAAGAAAATAGCTTATTGAAGGGAATTATAGAGAAAGGAGTGTACAAAAGCCTTGCCGGGAGTAAGCAATTCGAGGAAATTGTGCGCAAGCAAGGAATGCACCGGAAGAATCAAGGTATTGGTTTTGAACGAAAGTTCAATGCCAATGGAGTTGAATGGGAAGAAGATCAATACCCCAAGACAAAGTTTGTCCCTCAACAAGAGAAGTTTTTCAAGGGGACACAAGCTCAAGATGATCTTCCACCACAAGACTACGAGCAAAAAGGCAAGAACAAGCTTCAAGAGGAAATTGATGCATTTGAAGAAGCTCCTAAGACCTTAGTCAAGTGGATTCCCAAGACTACTTCAAGCTCCACTTCATCAAGTACGACTACAACTCCAAGGATTCCCATCAAGATGATGTGGATCCAAAAGAAGAAGAACTAGAAAGTTCTTGAGGGTGACTCCGCCAACATACTTCACTCTTATCATTTTGGCAAGAACAAGTGCAATCAACTTCCACATCTTGCACTAGTTCAAGGAGTCACAAACCCTCTTGTTGGTAAGACAAGGGACAAGGTAACCTAAAAGTTTTCATGGACATCATCTTTTGTGTGCATCATTCTATGTCTATGGATATCCTTGTTTGTTCCTTGTGGGACTAACCCATGTAGGTATTGAAAGTGCAATTCACTCAAATGGATAGCTCCAAGAGATCTACATCAACATTGAGCATCCACATCTTCAATGTCTACATGAAGTCATCATCGACAAAACCCAAGGTTAGTTCATCCCTCTTAGGGGGGATATCACATCTAGGGGGAGCTTTACTCTAAGACTGAGCTAAAGCAACTCTAAAGATGTGAACAAAACAATGCTTTATGTAAAAGTGGTAACCCCACTTGAGCTTAAACGATGAGTATGACCTACGATCAAGTGTTCTCACTTGACTCCTAAGTCAATATACTCATATATAGATGACCCAGTCATCGCAAATTGCTTGATAGATGCTAGAATTGGTTGTGCATGCTTTGCCACATATTCCATTTGCTATCTTATTGTGTGAGCATGCTGATTGCATATTTTACTCATTCGAGGACATCCACTTGTTGCTTTGATTGTTCGGCTTTATCTTCTTTTGCCAAGTGGATGGAAAAGAATGCCTAAGAACCTCCTCTAGCTATCTATGCTTTTCTCGTCTCAAACTCTATTCATGCTGCATCACAAAATTTGATCAAATCAGATTCGAACCACTCTGTGTGAGGAGCGCTCGGAGTCCCCGATTCGTCATAGACTTAAACTTCCAAAACCTCTTTATGATTCTCGGTCTGACCGATACTCCACTTTCGGTCCTACCGAGATCATTAAGTTGATCTAAGTTTTCAATCTCGGTGCAACCGATTTGAACCTTTCGGTCTCACCGAGTTTCAGTAACTGCACACAGTTATGAATCTCGGTGCCACCGAGTTGTTCAACTCGGTCACACCGACAGGGTCGGGCTATATATAGTCACGGGCAAAATTTGGAAATTTCTCCGAACCCCTTCGCCCGCGCGATAGCCTGCTCTGCCCTTGAGGTCTCCGGATCGTCTTCTCGCCGCCAGCAGCCTCCAGTAGCTGGTCTCCGTCGCCGTCAACGAGATTTCTGCCCAGCCGTTGCCGCTGTAGCAAGTCCACGCCGAACTAGGGTATGGACTTGATCTTTGTGCTATTCCTCAATCTGATTCCTAGCACATTGTGATCATATTGTTTCTGGCCATGTTTGATAAACTTCTATCCAGTCAAAACGCTCATAGATTATCTTTGATTCGAAAATTCTAGGTTTAGGTTTCCGCCGAAACCATCTCGGACCCACCGAGTTGAAAAACTCGGTCCCACCGATTTGGCTTATGCCATTGCACAAGTGAGACTCGGTCTGACCGAGAATTACTTATCGGTGTGACCGATTTTTGAACTCAGGGAAACCCTAGCAGTCTCGGTGCCACCGAACTGTGACTCGGTCCTACCGAGTTCACTAGTTTAGGTTCCAAAACTGCTTCGGTATCACCGAGTTTGAAAATCGGTAGATCCGAGATGATTTCAGTGGGAAACTAAAACTAAGTTTTTGGATCATTCTTTTTGCAAAAATCTCTGCATTTTGTGATGCTCATCCACTCTATCTCTTCTATAATCTATTCACAGGGTCAGCAGTCAGTTTGCAGTATGTCAGACCAGAGTGATAGCCAGAATCTGTCAGAGCAGCAAGTGGTGATGAGTGAGGGCACTAGTCCCTCCAGTTCATCTGATGAAGGCAGCAGGAGCACTCCTAGCAATTTGCCAAAAGCTGCCACGAGACAAATGAAGAAGAAAACCTCAGATTCTGAAGATGAGGACTATGTGGCAGAGGAAGAGGCCACCTCCAAGAGAGTTGAGCCATCTCAAGGCTCAAAGCCAGGCCTGAAAATCAAGAGGCCAGCAGGCAGGCAACCCATGTCAAAGGCTAGAGCCACAACTGAGAAGCCTGCTCCCATTGATCCCGTTGCAGCTGAGGGCAAGAAGAGGAAAGAAAGAGTGAAGAAGACTGTAGCCAGAGTGCTTGGGAAAGCCTCCATCATGGTAGAAGAGGAGGAGGAAGAAGAGGCAGCTACACCAGCGCCCAAGGCAGCCAAACTTATGGGAGATGCCATAAGGTCAGGGGGAGCTGCATCCAAGCCCAAGGAAGCACCTAAGGCTGCATCTAAGCCTAAGAGTGCACCAAAGAGGAGCACACGGAGCATTCCTGCAGCTGAGAAGAACAAGGCCCCAGTGCCTAAGACTGTTGCTGAGGATGAGGAAGAGAGTGTCCTTCGGAAGCTCAAGCCCAAGATCCCAGACCACAACGATGCTCATCCTGTGGCTGAGGATATGAAGCTCAGGAGAGACTCAGGGCTCAGGAAGTGGAGAGAAGCAGATCCATATGCTTCTAGGAGAAGGACTGCAGTGGACTACAAATTTCATACCAAGGAGCAGCAAGATTTCTATGAGACAGTGCTACTTGACAAAAAGCCAATCGTATGTGACATGAGATGGGTCGACTAGACCTATATCAAGGACAATGAAGAGTACTATCCAGGAGTTCAGGACAACTTCAAGGCGTGTGGAGTAGAGGACTTTGTTGGGCAGAAGCTCACAAAGTGGAATGAGGAATTGATCATGCAATTCTACTCCACAGCACACTTTTATCCGGATGGCAGGATCACATGGATGTCAGAAGGTACAAGGTACAACTCTACTGTTGAGGAATGGGCGAAGCTAATCAATGCCCCAGAGGAGCAAGCAGATGACTTGGACATTTATGCCAAGAAAAAGATGGACCACAACTCCATGTCCAACATGTATAAGGAGATTCCAAATGAAGCACTTGACACGTTCAAGTTTGGCTCAGTGCATTATCTGCTCTCAGGATTGCCTACGATCAACTGGATCCTTAGGCACACCCTTCTGCCCAAGTCTGGAGATCACAAGATGATCAGAGGTCACGCGATCAATTTGCTTCATGTTTTTGACGTGCCTCAAAAATTCAAAGTTATGAGCCTCATAGTGGAAACGATCAAAAGGACTGCGGCACATCAGAAGAGGAGCTGTGGATATGCCCCTCAGATTCAGGAGCTCATCAACTCCAAGATGGGCACGGGCGTATATTTGTTGGATAAGGAACACCTGCCCATCCGTCCAGATTTTGAGAACAATGAAGTTGTGATGACAGAGAATGAACCATCATCTGCCCATGCACAAGCTCAGAAGGAGAAGGCGAAGAAGGAGAAAGCTGCCAGAATGCCTACTCAAGCGGAGGCATCTGATTACTTCCTGAAAACCAAACAAGAGCAGCTCAGTTACTTGATTGCGTCCACCCTGCGGATTGAGAAGAGTATAGCCACCCTGACTCAGAACCAGGCGAGCTTAGAGAGGATCATGGAACAAAGATTCTATGACTTGGACATCAAGGTGACAGAGATACAGACTGCCGTGGAGCAGCTCCAGGACGACATGAATGAGAGGAGAGGCAGGACCACGACTCATGCTTTTGCGAGGGTGCCACGAGGTCCGAGGTCGTCTGCACTGCCAGTTGCTGACACCAGAGCTACAACGTCTGCACCAGCCACAGCCTCCGTTCCACCAGCTCCAGCATCCACTTCAGCCTCGACTCCGACCACGTCTACGGAAGGCTTTGTCCTTGGAGTGCTCCGGACTCCACCACCACCTGAAGATCAAGCCTGAGCATCGATCTAGTGCTATGCATTTTCTAGGAACTTTTTGGTAACTTGTTGCCAAAGGGGGAGAAGATGAATAGGTCATAGGCTTCGAGAGAGAGAGTGTTGCTTTTCTCTCTTGCTTTATTTTGTGGTTTTTCGAACCTTGTTTGCTTGTGTGTGAGATACTATGTGAGATATTACCATTCTATCTATCTTTTGTGATCATTCACTATTCTTGGTGATGAGTGCATGCATTTCAATCTCATCATTTTGAGTGCTCCACCAAGATGTATGTGACATGGAAGAGTAACCCATGACTCTAACTCTTTGTGCATTTGCAGTCCAAAGCAAATTTTAAATATGCACAAATTTAGGGGGAGCTCTTACTTATCACATACTTCTCAAAGCGACGATATATTTCATGCTTATTATCTTTTGTCGAAGCTTTGATCTATATGTTGTCATCAATTACCAAAAATGGGGAGATTGAAAGTGCAACTATCCCTAGGTGGTTTTGGTAATTCATAACAACATATAGCTCATTGAGCTAATACTATTCCAAGATAATTATTTCAGGAAAGCTCAATGATTGGCATGGCATGGATGTGAAAGTGGAACCCTCAAAATGCTAAGGACAATGGATTGGCTCAAGCTCAAAAGCTCAAGACTCTTCATTTTATATTTTAGTGATCCAAGATCACATTGAGTCCATAGGAAAAGCCAATACTATTAAGGAGGGATGAGGTGTTGTTTAATGAGCCTCTTGCTTCATGTGCTTAATGATATGCTCCCAAATCCTCAGCTACTTTCCCACATCCACATATGACCTAAACCCTAAGCCAAACTCGGTCCTACCGATTCTTCCTATCCGACGCCACCGAGTTTCACTTGTCATTAGCCACTGCCAAACCCTAGCAATTCGGTTCTACCGATAAGGATCTCGGTCCCACCGAGATGGGGTTGCAAACTCTCTATTTCCCTTTCGTAACTTTAAGTCCCACCGAAAGAGCGAATCGGTCCCACCGAGATTGCAATGTAAACTCAGTGTTTCCCCTTTGTAACTTTTCGGTCTCACCGAGTTCCACTCGGTCTCACCGAAAGAGCAACTCGGTCCCACCGAGTTTTCCTGACCAACTCTCTGGTTAGCTAATTACCAAATTCGGTCCCACCGAGTTTGTGTAATCGGTCTCTCCGAGATTACGTTATGCCCAAACCCTAACCGAATCGGTCCTATCGAGTTGCATGTCAGTCCCACCGAAATTCCTAACGGTCACTAGGTTTACTATTTCGGTCAGACCGAGTTTTCTGATTCGGTCCCACCGAGATTGGTAAATTGTGTGTAACGGTTGGATTTTGTGTGGAGGCTATATATACCCCTCCACCTCTTTCTCATTCTGTGAGAGAGCCATCAGAACACACACACCATTCCAACTCATATGTTCTGAGAGAGAACCACCTACTCATGTGTTGAGATCAAGACATTCCATTCCTACCATATGAATCTTGATCTCTAGCCTTCCCAAGTTGCTTTCCACTCAAATCTTCTTTCCACCAAATCCAAATCCTATGAGAGAGAGTTGAGTGTTGGGGAGACTATCATTTGAAGCACAAGAGCAAGGAGTTCATTACCTACACACCATTTGTTACTTCTTGGAGAGTGGTGTCTCCTAGATTGGCTAGGTGTCACTTGGGAGCCTCCGACAAGATTGTGGAGTTGAACCAAGGAGTTTGTAAGGGCAAGGAGATCACCTACTTCGTGAAGATCTACCGCTAGTGAGGCAAGTCCTTCGTGGGCGATGGCCATGGTGGGATAGACAAGGTTGCTTCTTCGTGGACCCTTTGTGGGTGGTTGCTTCTTCGTGGACCCTTCGTGGGTGGAGCCCTTCGTGGACTCGCGCAACCGTTGCCCTTGGATGGAGCCCTGTGTGGACTCGCGCAACCGTTACACTTCGTGGGTTGAAGTCTCCATCAACGTGGATGTAGGATAGGACCACCTATCCGAACCACGGGAAAAACATCCGTGTCTCCAATAGCGTTTGACTTCTCCAAACCCTTCCCTTTATACTCTTGCAAGTTGCATGCTTTACTTTCCGCTGCCCATAAACTCTTTGCATGCTTGCTTGAATTGTGTGATGATTGCTTGACTTGTCCTAAAATAGCTAAAATCTGCCAAGAACTAAAATTGGGAAAAGGTTAAGTTTTTAATTGGTCAAGTAGTCTAATCACCCCCCTCTAGACATACTTCGATCCTACATTTATCTTTTGAGCATCATGTCCACATGTTTTAGGAGCATATTCATGCCATCTTTACAGTGGTGAAATCCATGTCTTTTTATGTGCCCTGTGGTGACTAGCACAAGCTTGCAAAGTGAGCTACTTGTTGTTGCTGATTTCAGTGACTTGAGTTTTCTGCTAAGTCTGAACCTGCTATATTATGTTGCCATGTTAACTTGATGCTACAAGTGAATCCATGTATAATCTAGAGATGCTCGGTAAGGACATTTTGTAGATCTTGTTTTGCTCATATCTTCTAGGTCGTAGCTCCGAATTAAATAAACTTTATATGTAACTTGACTAGAAAGACGTGTAGATCATCATGGTGTACTTTAACTTGCTGTTTAACAACTTCAACATAATGTGTTATTCAGATATGGACCAATTTCTAAATTTTCATATGGGGACTTTCGGGAATTGTTATATATTGTTTCCGGCCACATTTAACCTTGCTTTGATGTAGTATTCTTGTATGCATCATATCTTGCCATGAGTAGCATCATGTAGCCTTGTCATGCATCATACTTGGTTGAGCATCATGCCATGTTATGTGTTGTGTGTTTACAGTGTTGTTTGCTTCTTTCCGGTTGTGCTTCTTCTCGATAGTTCCTGTTTCATTGCGATTGTGAGGATTCGTTCGACTACATGGGTTCGTCTTCTTCATCGACTCGGTCTTCTTCCTAGCAGGATCTCAGGCAAGATGACCATTACCCAGGATCTCACTACTATCTTTGCTATGCTAGTTGTCTTGATGCTATCGCCATGTCGCGCTACCTACCACTTGTTTATCAAGCCTCCCAATATGCCATGATAGCCTCTAACATTTTCCACCATCCTAGCAAACCATTGTTTGGCTATGTTACCGCTTTGCTCAGCCCCTCTTATAGCGTTGCTAGTTGCAGGTGCAGTTGCAGGTTGTTCCATGTTGCGACATGGATATCTTCGAATATCACAATATCTCTTATTTAATTGATGAATCTATACACTTGGTGAAGGGTGGAAGGCTCGGCCTTTTGCCTGGTGTTTTGTTCCACTCTTGCCGCTCTAGTTTCCGTCATACCGGTGTTATGTTCCTTGATTTTCCGTCCCTAACACGGTGAGGGTTTATGGGCCCCTCTTGACAGTTTGCTTTGAATAAAACTCTTCCAACAAGGCCCAACATTGGTTTTAACATTTGCCAACATAATAATATTGAACTAAATAATTAATTTGCATAGGGCGTCATGAACCCGAGGATTCTTTTCCACATAATACAGGGGGCAGTGCTGATGGTGTTGGTCCCAAACGGGTAGCTTGCGGGGCCTCCTCGGGGAAACTCGAGGGCTGGTTTTACTCGTAGCTTGACCCATCCGATCATGGCCTGAGACGAGATACGCGCGGCTACTATCAGGGCATCGGCAAGTTGGGGGGTCTTGATGGACTTGTTTTACCATTGTCGAAATGTCTTGTGAACCGGGATTTCGAGTTTGGTCGGGTTGTTCCGGGAGGAGGATTTTCCTCCATTGATCGTGAGAGCTTGTCGTGGGCTAAGTTGGGACACCCCTGCGGGGTTTAAACTTTCGACAGTCGTGCCCGTGGTTATGTGGCAAATGGGAATTTTTAATATTAGGTTGTAGAGAACTTGACACCATATCCGAATTAAAATACAGCAACCACGTGCGTAACCACGACTGTATCTTTTCGAGTGAGTTCGGGAAGAGAACATGGTGGGGTTATGTTTGAACGTAAGTAGTTCAGGATCACTTATTGATCATTACTAGTTGCGACCATTTGCGTAGTTTCTCATCTTACTCTTGTACTCGTAAGTTAGCCACCATACAATGCTTAGTCACTGCTGCAACCTCACCACTTTACCCCTTCCTTACCCATTAAGCTTTGCTAGTCTTGATACCCATGGTAATGGGATTGTTGAATCCTCGTGGCTCACATATTACTACAACAACAGTTGCAGGTACAGGTAATGCGATGATTCGATGTGAGAGCGATGTTTACTTGTTTTGGAGTTCTCCTTCTGCTTCTTCTTCGATCAGGGGGCAGGTTCCGGGTCGGCAGACTGGACTAGCAGGGTGGATGTCGTTTGAGTTTCTGTTTGTGTTTCATCCGTAGTTGGATGTTGTTCTCATGTATGATGTTTGATGTATTCTTGTGGCATTTGTATGCCCTTTTTATGTATCCCCAACTATTATGTAATGGTACGATGTAATCATATCCACCTTGCAAAAGTGTTTCAATATGCGGCTCTATCCTTGGTGGGATCATTGAGTTCCTCTCTGATAGGATCGCATATTGGGTGTGACAGACCCTATATTATCAGGAGGTTTATCGATCTGGAGCCATCAAAATAAATAATGCCAAGGGTACTAACCCGAAGGTGTCAATGGGAAAAGAATGAAACATTATATCTCAGGTACGCCCATTAATGTTGAGAGCAATATTATCCAAACTATGACACCGAAAGAACACATAAAGGAAACCTTCCGGAACACTCTAGAATCGTGAAAAAAGAGGAGGTACGTGATACGGTAAGTAAACGGACTCCAAAACATCCGCAAAAATATTTTTTGTCAGTTTTGGAATATATCAAAAAATAGGAAAATAAGAAACAACCAGGAAGGCACCCCTGGTGGGCCCAAGACACTAGCACACTCCCAGGTGGGTTGTGCCCACCTCGGGTACCTTCCAAACTCTGTTTTTCTTTCGTTTGCTTGTTTCCCAAGATAAAAATTCTTTATATACCCCCCGAACATATTAACCACCGTATCACGGAGAAATCTTCTGATTTCTTTTCTTGCTGTCTTCCTGGCAGATATGAAAATATGCCGTCCCAAGATTCGAAGGGTGAGAGCTATGTTGCTGATTTTATCTCAAACCCGAAGGTTTATGGTGATGAGGAGCATTCTAGCTGAACTTCGGAGGAGGAAGAATACTATGACCCTAAAGGGGAGGAGGAGACAAGTGCAGACGAAGATGAAGTTCCATTACCTCAACCTGGGGACATGCACTTGGAATTCAAGAAGTCAAGTCTCCCTAACAAAGCAAAGAAACCTAAGGTCCAGTTTATCCCATTTCGTTTCTTGCAGGAAAACAAGCAAGAATTATGCAAAAATATATTAGAGCACGAGCAAGAGGTCAGTGACCTAAAGGAGGAAAATTTCATCCTTAAGCATAAGCTAAGGAAGGCAGACAAATCTACTTCATCACAACCACCTCCTCCTTCTTCATCATCAAAGGAAAATTGAATATCGGGTATGGGCACTCCCCTTGGCTTGTGCCAAGCTTGGGGGAGGTTCCCCGGTATCGTATCACCTCCACTATCTTTTGCTTTTACTTATCTTAGTTTGATCCATAGTTATCTTTTGCTTTAGATGAATAAAAGTTTAGTTTGATCCTTTCTTTCTGAGAGTTTGCTTAGTAATCTATCCCTGTAATCGAGTGCGAGATATATAATAAAGTTTAGTTTGAGTTTTGTTTTATCTACTTTCATGTTCAATAAAAAGAAAGGGAATAAATGAAAAGGACCATATGCTAATCTTATGGTAAGTAATGACATCACATTCAACTACCCATGTCCGACCATCCCGTGAGATGGGGTCGTCATCAATGGTGAACATCTCCATGTTGATCATATCTACTATATGACTCATGTTCGACCTTTCAGTCCTCCGTGTTCCGAGGCTCTATACTAGGCTCGTAAAGTTTAACCTAGTATTCTGCATGTGTAAAACAGGCTTACACACATTGTATGTGAACGTAGAGTCTATCACACCCGATCATCATGAGGTGATTTGAAATGACGAGCTTTTGCAATGGTGCATACTTCAGGGAGAACACTTGTAACTTGAAATTTAGTGAAGGGATCATCTTGTAATGCTACTGTCGTTCTAAGCAACATAAGATGCATAAAAGTATAAATATCACATGCAATCAATATGTGACATGTTATGGCCACTATCATCTTGGGCTTTTGATCTCCATCTCCAAAGCACCAGCATGATCTCCATCGTCACTGACATGACACCATGATCTCCATCATTGTGTTGTCGTCGTGGTTGTCTCCACCAACTATTGCTTCTACAACTATTGCTAACGCATAGTAATAAAGTAAATCAATTACATGGTGTTTAATGATTGACACGCATGTCATACAATAAATTAAAGACAACCCTATGGCTCCTGTCGGTTGCCGTACTCATCGACATGCAAGTCATGAACCTATTACAAAACATGATCATCTAATACATCAACATATATCACATCACGTTTTGGCCATACCACATCACAACATGCCCTGCAAAAACAAGTTAGACGTCCTCAGCTTTGTTGTTGTCATTTTTACATGGCTGCTAGGGCAAACTATAAGAACCATTCTTATCTATGCAAAACCACAATGGTGATATACAAGTTGCCTTTTAACCTTCTACAAGGACCGCCCTCATCAAATCAGATTCAACTAAAGTAGGAGAGACAGACACACGCAAAGCCACTTTTATGCAATACAAGTTGCATGTCAAATAGTGGAACCGGTCTCATGTGCATGGACATGTAAGGTCGGTCTGAGCTGCTTCATCCCACAATGCTGTCGAATCCAAATAAGACAAAGGAAGTAAGCAATTTGAACCTGAATGCACACAACAACTTTGTGTCTACTCGTGCATATACATCTACGCATAGACCTAGCTCATGATGCCACTAATGAGGAACATTGAATGAAAATCAAAAAAAATCTATGAATCACCCAACATCTAATCTAGGATATGCATACCAATGAGAGGAGAGTGCGTCTATGTACCCTTGTAGACCGAAAGTGTTAGCGTCGTAACGCGGTTGATGTAGTCATACTCGTCATGATCCAATCTGATATAGTGCCGAACGGATAGCACCTCCGAGTTTAGCACATGTATGGCTCAGCGGTGTCCTCTACTTCTTGATCCAGCAAGAGAGGGAGAGGAGGTAGATGAGATCTAAACCAACATAATGGCTTGGTGGTGATTGATATGTCTCCAATGTATCTATAAGTTTTATTGGTCCATGCCATTATGTTCTCTATTTTGGATGTTTTATATGCATTAATATGCTATTTTATATTATTTTGGGACTAACCTATTAACCTAGAGCCCAGTGCCAGTTTTTTCCTTGTTTTTGACTTCTACAAAAAAGGAATATCAAACAGAGACCAATAAGAGTAAAACTTTACGATGATTTTTCTTGGACCAGAAGACACCTACGTGACTTGGAGAGAGGGCCAGAAGAGTCACGACGAGGCCACAAGCCTCTAGGGGCACCCCAAGGGGGGGCGAGGGCTTGTGGGCCCCTTGGGAGTCCTCCAACCATAAAACCACTTATATATATTCTCAAATATTCCCCAAACATCAGAAGAGTCCACCAAAATACTTTTCCACCGCCGCAAGCCTCTGTTCCCGTGAGATCCCATCTTGAGGCCTTTTCCGCACTCTGTCAGACAGGGATTCGATCACAGAGGGCCTCTACATCAAGCTTGGTGCCCTTCCAATGAAGTGTAAGTAGTTTACCACAGGCCTATGGGTCCATAGCTAGTAGCTACATGGCTTCTTCTCTCTCTCTTTGATCTTCAATACAATGTTCTCCTCGATGTTCTTGGAGTTCTATCCAATGTAATATTCTTTGGAGGTGCATTTGCTAAGATCCGATGAATTGTGGATTTATGATCAGATTATCTATGAATATTATTTGAGTCTTCTCTAAACTGTTTTATGCATGATTAAGATATATTTGTATTTCTCATTGAACTACCGGTTTGGTTTGGCCAACTAGATTGGTTTGTCTTGCAATGGGAGAGGTGCTTAGTTTTGGGTTCAATCTTGTAGTGTCCTCACTCAGTGACATAGTAGGGGTAGCGAGACACGTATTGTATTGTTGCCATCAAGAATAAAAAGATGGGGTTTACATCATATTTCTTGAGTTTATCCCCCTACGTCATGTCATCTTACTTAAGGCGTTACTCCGTTCTTCTGAACTTAATACTCTAGATGCATGCTGGATAGCGGTCGATGTGTGGAGTAATAGTAGTAGATGTAGGCAGGAGTCAGTCTACTTGTCACAGATGTGGTGCCTATATTCATGATCATTGCCTTAGATATCGTCATAATTATATGTTTTTCTATCAATTGCTCAAGAGTAATTTGTTTACCCACCGTATGTTTTCTTTCAAGAGAGAAGCCTCTAGTGAAACCTATGGCACCTGGGTCTATTTTCCATCATATATTTTCAGATCTATAAACCAAAAAAACCCCAAAATACCTTGCTGCAATTTATTTATATATACTTTAGTTTGCTCTTTTATTTATCTTTTATACCTATCTATATTAGATCTCACTCTTGTTCGTGACCGTGAAGGGATTGGCAACCCCTTTTTTGCGTTGTGTGCAAGTGTTTGTTAGTTTGTGCAGGTGCATATATTGGATACTTGCTTGTGCCTCCTACTGGATTGATACCTTGGTTCTTAACTGAGGGAAATAATTATCTCTACTTTGTTGCATCACCATTTTCCCTTCAAGGGAAAAATCAACGCGAGCTCAAGAAGTAGCAGGAAGAATTTCTGGTGCCGTTGCCGGGGTGGTTCTATATCAAGCCTACCAAGTACCTATCATAAAATCTCATCTCTTGCATTACATTATTTTCCATTTGCCTCTCATTTTTCTCTCCCCTACTTCTAAAACATTTTCAGAAAAACGCAATAATATTTTCCTTTTTCCATTTGCCTTTTGCTTCTTTGCTGCAATAATTGTGTATTTATTCAAAATCAGAAAGCAAAAATGTTTATGGATCCTCATCCACTTGCTAATTTTTTTAAAGATCCAACTATGATGAACCAATTGCTAGTGAGTTGAGTGCACACGATTATCTTTATGATGCTTTGCTTGAAATTCACGAATCTGAAAATTGTGATGAAGTGCTAAAAGAAGAAATTTATGAAGTGATTCACGATAGCTCCTTGAATGAAAAGCATGATTGCAATAGTGTTAGTATAAATTCTATTAATGTGAATTGTGCTAATAATATGCAAACCCCAAGCTTGGGGATGCTAATTTTGCTATGTCTACTACTTATTGCAATGATCATGATTGGGGTGATAATGCTTCTTATGATCTTGAAATTTTATTTAAGCCTCGTGATGAATATGTTTTTGATAATATTGAAAGTGGGTTTGGAAGAGTGTCAACTCTAGGTAATAATGATCCCACTACTTTGGAGTATGATCAATCTTATGAAATTTTTGATAAAAGTTGGCTTGGAGAGGTCGTGCCTTTATTTGATGATAATCCCACTATTTTGGAAGAGTGTCAAGTTTGCATGCATGTGGATCATTGTAACATTCCGGATGTAACATTCCATAATTGTAACTCCAACTCTCGCCATTTCTAGCAATGTTATATGTATTATCCTTCGTGGTTGGGTTTTTGTCCTCGTTTTGCATTTTGTTCATGTCATGCATTTCATCTCATGTCATCATGCGCATCTCATTTGCATTCGTGTTCGTCTCTTGCATCCGGTCATTTTCCCCATTGTCCGTTTCGGAATCCGACACTCACACATGCACCTGTTGCACCTCTCAGATCTCGTTTCGTGAGCGGGAGAAAAACGTTCTTGGAATGGGCCGAGATTTGTCGAGTGGCCTTAGTACATCACCGGTAGACCGCATGTCAAATTTCGTTCCATTTGGAGGTGGTTTGGTGCCCCAACGGTTAACCATGTAACCCCCGGAACCCCTCTCTCTTTGCAGCCGAACATCCCTCCACAACAGCCCACTAGCCCATCTAAACCCCCTCCATGCTCTCCGTCGTTGGATCAGGATCGTGTGGGTGAAAACCGCACCTCAAAACTCCTCTCCTAGCTCCTTCTAGCTATAAAAAGACCTCCCCCGTCCAAGATCAGACGAACCCCTAGCTCCACCATCTCCCTCCGCGTCGGACACGTCCGCCAATGTCGGACGCGTCCAGCCGCTGCCCCGTACCAACTGCACGCCACCACGTGGCCCTCGCGCCGCCGCCCAGCACCGCAACCCGCCAGGCCCGCACGGGGCCATCCCAGCCCAAGCCTCTCTGCGTGTCGCCCGCCTTGCCTCACTGCCTCGCGCTGCCCGTCACCGGAGTGAGCGCCGCCACCGCCGACCACCTCGCCGCCCAACGCCTCCGCCGCCCACGCCCAGCTCCGCCGCATCGGACTTGCTCACCGTCGTCGCCTCCCGCTGATGCCTTGACCAAGGCGTGCGCCCCGCTCGTCGTCGGGCTTCCTCCGGGCAGATCCAGACCCTGGCACCCCGGATCCGGCCACCACGACCCTCTCAGGCGCCGCCCCGCTGCCACACCGCTGAAACCGAGCCGCCATCACCGTCGTTGACCCCGCAGCCGGCGGAACCCTAACTCCGTGAGGTTGTTTTCATCACTAAGTCCTAGATCTGCAGCATCATGTGTGCCACTTTGCCATGCCATAACTTCCTGCTCATAGCTCCATTTTTCGTGCATGATATATCGAAATGTTCATCTCGTGACGCTCTACATGGTGATATAATTTTCATGCATGTTACTGTACATATTGATGCCCTAATCATCATTGCAAAAGTGCTAAATGTTATAATCTGCTGGAAACTATCATAACTTGTTGATTTGTCTTTTTCATAGAATTTTGTGTGTATATCTTTTGAACTTCATGTCAACATGTTTTAGGAGAATCTTCATGCCATCTTTACAGTGGTGCTATCCTTGTATTATTATGTGCCCTGTGGTGACTAGCACAAGCATGCAAAGTAGGCTACATGTTGTTGCTGATTTTAGTGACTTAGTGTTTTCTGCCAAGTCTTATCCTGCTACATTATGTTGCCATGTTAACTTGATGCTACAAGTGAATCCATACAAATTTTAGAGATGCTTAGTAAGGATATTTTGTAGATCTTGGCATGCTCTATCCATCATACCTTTGTTTGCAATTATGGGGTGGTGTAGCTTGTCATTACCATGCTCTCAATTTGCTAAATAATATTGTTGTCAGTCTCTTAACAGTAAGTTCATTTTTGCCATGTGAATAGCTAGTTAGCTATGCATCCTATGACCATGTTCTTGCCATGAGTAGCTGCATAATTATGTCTTCTTGTTGTTGGTTGCATCCATATGCCATGAAATGCTTTGAGGTGAGTTGCGCAAGCTCACAAACATGCCTACATGAATCTGTTTCTACCATGCCATGTAATTTTACTAAGTATGAAATCTATTCATATCACTTGCCATGTTTGCATTTGTGCTATCCTCATTTCTGTAGATCTTTGGAACACGTTCAGTAAGGTAGTTTTGTTAAGTGCATTCAGCAATAGCATGACATGCTCAAGTGCCATGATATGTTCCTGTAGCATATAGTTTACCAGGCATAAACATTGCAACCTGATGCTGTTTCTGTCAAGATCAATGAAAAACTGCTAAGTCTGTAAACTGATATCTTTTGCATTCTTGCAATGCTGTTTTAGACATGTTCTAGTGAGTTCTAGCAGTAGCTCAATGTTCATGATTTGTAGAGCTTCACATGTACTTCACTGCCATGTCTTTCGTTTTCATGATTGGGTGTTGTAGCATATTTAAACCTTGCATCTAAGTGGCCATGTTGCTGTGTAAAGCAGATTGCATTGTATCTTGTTTAGCTCATCGTTTGCAAACCGTGCATCTGTTTTCGGTGATCTTCATATTGATTTCAACCAAATATCTCAATCTATCCAGTGGCATGCTTGTTTTTTCAAGTTAATGCCATGTTCATCTTCCCCTTCTGGAGTACCCATATGCATTGCACATCATATCTTGCATCATGTTGCTTGCGCATTGCACCGTTATTGATTGTTGTTCCGTTGTTTGCGTTCTTGTTTTGGGTAGAGCCGGGAGACGAGTTCGTGTTTGAGGACCCTGTCGAGTACGTTCACGAGGAGCAAGGATTTGATACCTCTGAAAACATTGCAAGCAAGATGATCATTACCCCTGTAACACCCCGGGTGTCATGCTATAGTAAACTCCTGTTAATGTTGTCATGCCATCATAATTAAATTTTACAAATCATCACTTTGTTCCAAACCGACCTCAAATTCATATTCAAAAGGCAAGTCAAATTATTATTTTCCTCAAACTATAAAACTAAAATGTTCGGATTTTAGTATAAATTCCCCTGATCGATTTTCATGTTGGAGCCATCATCTTTTGAAATTTCAAAATTGCCCTTGTCTATTTTTTTGGGCAAACAACACTTGGTGGCCCATTTAAATTCACACTAAAATTATAGCCTTCCAAAATTAATCTAAAACCCCGTGGATAGTTTCACTATATTACGAAGTACTTATGAGACAAGTTTCTTATGTAACAAAATTTATTTGGATCGAAAGAAAAATACAAAACAGAAATTAAAAGAAATAGAAAAACAAGTAAATAAGAAAAGGATCAAACTCCCCTTCCCCCTCATCCTCTTGGGCATTTTGGCCCAGCTAGCTACAGCCCAGCCCACCTCACCTCTCCTCCTTCCTTTATTCGTCAGAGGGAGGTGGATGCCCGTGCCGCGTCCGTGGCTCAGATCAACCACGGGGCAGCCATCTGCCGCTCCTCGACAGGCACAAGGCCTCCCCCGCACCCGACACAAACCCTAGCCCCCACTTTCCTTGTTTCCCCCTTCCCCGAGTCGTTCCTCTCCTTCCCTCGCTACACCGAGCCGCCGGCGCCATGACTACCGTCGTACACGTGAACTCCGTCATCCCCGCGTTGTAGGGAGGTGCCCATCTGCTCCGCCGGCCTCTCCTTCATCATCTTTGCCCATGGGATCGAGCCCGGAGCCGCCCCATCATCGCCGTCGTCCTCGTCTTCACCGACGGTCGCCACCGATGTCTCGCCATGGATCCACACTCCGGTCGTCCCCGCCCTCAACGAGCCTCCCCTGCAACGCTGTGAGCAACACCACATTCCCCCTCCGTCCTCTCCCTCGATTTGTTGTTGCTGCTGCTAGCTCCATCGTTGCGGAAGCTCGCCGCCACAGTGTTCACTATCGCGGCCTCCGCTCCGGCGTCACGCGTGCCTCGCCTCACTCGCTGGGCGCGCTGGCCTCGCGCCACCCCGGCGCACTGCGCTCGTGCAGCCCCGCACCGGCGCAAGACCTCGTCGTTGCTCGCTCGCTCCCCTATTGTTCGCCGCGACCCCGCGAGCGCCCTAACCCCGCCCCACTCGTCGCCGCTCCAGCCGCGCCGGCTCCCCTCCTGCTACCTCGCTGCAGCCCATCCTCTTGCCACTGCAGCCCCGGCCAATCATCGCTCGCCCGGCGCCTGCTGTCCTACGCGCTGACCTGCGCCCGCCATGCCCCGCGTCACCCGCGGCTGCTGCCCTCCCTCGTGCCGCTCGCCGCTGTTCCAGCCACACGCCCCCGGCGACCGCCATCGCTCTGCCCCACTGGGACCACCCATGCCTGCCCGCTCGCGCCGTGGTCGTCGCCCTCGCGCCTACATCCGGCGCCCATCCCCCTGGAGTCCCGCAGCCGCCGTGGCCTGACCTCGCCCTCGCCTCGGGACCGCAACCTCCTCCCTGCGCCGCGACTGGACCGGCGTCCCCCGCGCGCCCACTGTGGCCGCGCTTCGCATGCGCCCCGCCTTGTGCGCGCCCACCGGGGCCGCCTCCCCCGCTCTGCTTCCCCTCGCCTTCGCACGTAGACCGCTCGCCGATCGCCCCGTCATCGGCGCCCTCGCCACCGTTGCCCCCCTGCTCC